>NC_137126.1:47737882-48057882 GCF_949319135.1 Squalius cephalus | reverse complement strand
ATTAATGTTGTATTTGTCTATGACACAAGGCTGAATTTAATTGCTTACTCAGTATTACAGAAGATAAGACCTCACTGAGGTCAAACACTGTGATTGTGTCTCGTCTCTCGCGCCTGAGGGACACGCTGCCATTCCTCTGATATTACCATAGAAGGCGCTCTACTGTCATATATCTGAACCAGCAAGTGCCTAATAGCTGAAAACTGGAAGAAGAAAACAATTCCAGTCAAAGAAATTAGCTCTACAGAAATGAATCTAATTATCTTAACATATAAAACCACTGATGTCTACTTATGAGATAAAGACTCATTCTGAGACCTCAGACCACTAATTTCCAGATTAAACAACAGTAAAGAGACCTCAAGTGCCATCATAGTCTTCATCTCAGTAATACATACCAGCATATTAGAAACATTCTCACTAAATGATCTGTCTGTCTGGATCTCAGTTCTTATACTGTATCAGTGGAATATATTTGACTTGTGAAACGAGGAGACAAAGTCCCACCTCTGCATTTGGGTGTTTATGATCCACTGTAAATGCAATTACTGTCACCGTTTACAGGTTAAAGGCTTGTGGAGCAACATTCACCACACATTTTTATAAGAAAACAGTAATATAATACTTTTGTGAGTTTAAACTACTTTTATTTATTAAAATCAAGTCATATATAGACTATCAAAGTATCATCAAGTTTATGAGCACTGTGTTGCATGCATCCTAATAACTGCGCCGTATCATCTTATTCATGTATTATTCTATTGTATTCTTCTTTTCTTAATCAACTTTTAATATATTTTTAAAAAAAGTTTTATTTTCTACTTTTCATTTTGTATCTTTTTTGATTATTAGCTATAATAGTAAAGCACTTTGAAGTACCATTTTGTATTAAATGCGCTGTAAATAAACTTGCCTTATCTTTATGCATTTTAAAAACATTTTTACTCTGCTTCAAAACAACTCTACAGTACCAAACATGTTTGTTACGTCATCAAAAAAGCTACTCGCATTCACAAGACACTTGAGAAGCTCATCGAGAACACAAAGAGCTTAAAAGAGAAAAATAATTTCATGACATTATTTGCTATCATATTTCATAATATTTGTATAATCAATTAATTTATCATCCAAATCCAGCACTGCCTCCTTTGCCTCTTCAGAAAAAGACTTTGCACAGTATGCATGAAATAAAATGTAGCCTACTGTGCATTATTAATTTGCACATTCGCACGTTCATTTGCACACTGTTCCCAGAAGCCATAGCTTTACCCAAAACAATTAGGCCTGCCAATTATGCATTACATAATGCAGGTCGCCCACTCATGGGCGCCGCCATGTTGCGTTCACCCGATCAGACTATTTTGCCGTTCAAATGAGTTAAAAAACACAAATTTAACTTACCTCAAACTCTGACTGGCATTTGATTTTACAGAGATCTTCACCTGTAGACCTGAGATCACATGGTTCCTACAGAGCATGACGCAAAACACCAAAATAATCAGCTTTTAATAATGTAAACAATATTCCGAATCGAATTATTTTAAGTTTAATTATTTATTTATTTAGAAAAGGGACAGTGTAGATTAATCAACATTCATGAATGTAAATGTACCCAAATTAGCCCGAAGGCTAGTTTTCATCAGTAGTCCAGTTCATCTTTTTAACTGGAGTTTGCCACAATATACAGTATGATGCAGGTAAGTTAGCATACAAGGTCCATGAGCAGCTCACCTTTGAGACTTTATCATATTAAGTCACACTGGTTAGTTTATATGTGTGTTTAATTATATGTGAATCCATTAGGAATCATTATTCTGCGAGCTGGTACGCAAATATATCAATGCTTTGACAGTGTGACGTTGTGAGTGAACGTAAGTAAGTGATATGTTGTCTCCCCCTCGTGGTCAACATGACAGCTGCACTTTTGAGGTTTTATATTCCAGTTATTTAAGATATATATATATATATTTTTTTTTATAGTATTATTCTTTTACACAGGCTTCTCGAAATTGTATTTTTTGGCGTTAAGTAACTGATGTCTGACCGTTGACTGTCACTGGACCGTTACAATTTGAACCATCGAAGCGCGGGAACCGTATTTAACCCAACTTTGTCCTATTTCATATAGAGTATAATCATATAAATATAAGACAAATCGTGAAAAAAAACCCCGCATGTTATAGCAATATCAAACAATACGTTTTAATTTTTTTTAATCAAATTACGTTCTGACCGTGCGGATGTCACGCGTGAATGACGTCACGCGCGGAAGTGGAGAGACGCAGTGAGTGTAAACAGAAGTTGAGCAGCGCGCGTGATGGGCTCAACAGGAGAGGGGCTTGTGGTCAAGTGTGTGTTACTGGCCGCTGTCTGCAGTGTGTGTCAGTCTCTGCAGGGCGGGATGCTGTTCCCCACAGACTCTCCCTCCAGAGAAGTGAAAGATGTGAGCGGCCTGTGGAGATTCAGAGCGGATCTTTCTCCGGAGCGGAACCGAGGCTTTGAGAAGGAGTGGTTCAAGAGTCCACTAGCGGAGGTCACGTGAGCTCTGACGCACACAGCTGGATAATAATACAGATACACTATTACATTATCAGCACAATAATCTGAGTGAAAAGTCGAGTTTGACTTGGTTTAAAGAGCATCTCGAGCTTCACATAGAAATTGTGCATTATTTATTTCATTACAACTTTTCTTTGTTTAACTTTTACATTATAAATATTACATACATTATCACACTGTTTTAAATAAAACAACATCTCAGACATTTGGACCCTACTGTATATGGAAATTTTACTGGATAAAGAGATGCAAGGTTTTTCAATCTTTTAGATGCTAAATACCATCATACTCATGCGAGGGACCCCCATCCTAAACTTTTGATGAATAAAGACCAACAACAACAAAAAAATGTGTAAAATATTATTTATTATTTTAATATATTATTATATTATTTTCTACTTCTAACAGTTCTTTACTTACTATACTATAGTACTGAAGTGTATGTATCATATTTATTTACTTAAAATATATTTTTAATCGTTTTTATTATTGTGCATTATTCATTCTTTTAATATCATAACTTTTCATTGTTTTTAATTTTTTTTTTTAATAAAATGATCATATTTCAGGGACCCCTTCTAAAATTTAAAAGGCAGATCTATATATTTTCAAGGATAAAGACCAAAAAAACATATATATATGTAAAATATTATTTCGAAAATATTTAGATTCTATTATGTTACATTAAGTTTGTTTTATGCAGTAACTAAAATGTTTTATTATATGTTTAATTGAATCTTTTTTAATTCATTATATTACTAAAATTATTTAATTATTATTAAATTTAGTTAGTTGAAACTAGTTTTTTTTTAATTCTTAATATATATATATATAGAGAGAGAGAGAGAGTTTATTAAAAAGAGTACTAAAAGTTTTGATCAGAATAAAATGTTGTTATATTCCCGGGAAACAGTGTTGATTTAATTAGAGGCTATTGTCAAATTAGTGAACATAGTCAGCCAACTTGTTGTTCCAATATAAAATGTTGCATATTAAGCATGAAATCATTGTTTGAGTCTGATTTTAGGTGTTTATGTCTTTGATGGTGTTTTTTTGTTCCAGACGGGTCCAGTAATTGACATGCCGGTGCCGTCCAGCTACAATGACATCACACAAGACTCCAAAATCAGGGATTTCATTGGCTGGGTTTGGTATGAGAAGGAATTGTGGGTGCCTGCGCGCTGGATCCAGGATCAGGGAACACGGATCATGCTCCGAGTTGGAAGTGCACACTATTATTCTGTGCTTGTAAGTGCATGAGATTCCCATCAGTGATTCTTTTCACTGTGTTATGTCATGCATACACTTTCCAGATTGACATGTCATTTGTCACGGGTTACGTGTCTGTAATCTGGTGCAAGTGTCACACTGGGCCCTATCATACGCCAGACGCGATGCAAGTGTTTTTTGCTAGTTTCAGCCCGACACCGTTATCATTTTCACGTCCTGCGCCACGTTGTTTAAATAGCAAAATGCATCTGTGACCATCTGTGGCCCATGGGCTGCTGGTCTGAAAACCAGGTGTGTTCTGGCGCATTGTTGGCGCGTTGCTATTTTGAGGCAACTGAAATAGACTGAGACATTGACCGACTGAAACCTGGTCTAAAGTCAATGGTGCAGTATTTTTTATTATTATTTAAAGAGCGCATTAGTAATATGCGCCACAATGCGCATACACTCTGCTTATTATACACAAACTCTGCTTATTATACAAAAAATCTGCTTATTACACACACAGCAGCACTCAAACATGCCAAATATAAAAAATAAAAGGATTATAATGTAAAAGATTATTATTGTGTACATAAAGATATGGTGGAATCCAGCTTGTCCCGTAGAAGGTCTGCTTGCGCTTTAACCTCTCTCTCTCACACACACACACACACACACACACACACACACACACACACACACACACACACACACACACACACACAGCTTTGACCTCACACACACACACACAGCTTTAACCTCTCTCTCTCTCTCACACACACACACACAGCTTTAACCTCTCCCTCTCTCTCTCTCTCTCTCTCTCTCACACACACACAGCTTTAAGCTCACGCATAAACGTTCAGTCTTTCCGCTTGCAAATTCTGCCATGACGCAAGCGCAATTGGCTTTTAAAGGGAATGGGAGATGAGACTCTGACTGGTTTATTTCACGTTACGCCCAAAACACACCCATTACTCATTAAGACAATAGAGACAACCCTTTTAGACCATGCGCCGGGAGCGCCGACCATTTTTCCCGTCGTTAAACTAGCAAAAGTGGAATCGGACACGCCCTAAGTGCACTTGCACCATGCGCTTAGATCTTTAAAATAGGGCCCATTGTCTTTGACTCATTTGGTAGTCACAGTCTCAGGACTGACACACAGATTCTTTGATGTTCCCATGTTGCAGTGGGTGAACGGGGTCAAGATGACTGAACACGTGGGCGGTCATCTTCCCTTTGAGTCGGACATCAGTGACGTCCTGCGTAAGAACGCCGGAAGTGCATGCCGGATCACCATTGCAGTGAACAACACTTTAACCCTAGAGACGCTTCCACCAGGAACCATCCAGTACATGAACGATCGCACCAGGTTAGACACGTCCATACAGCGGCCTTAAAGAAGTATTTGGGCACTGAAATCACACTTAAAGGGATATTTCACCACTGGAAAGATGAATGTGTATTTAAATTGGGTCATTTATGTAGCAGAAATGTGAAATTATTTTAGAAGTTGGTGCCTTCTAGACTGAGGAAAGACAGAAAATTTATTTTTGGCTCTTGTGGATGAAAGACAACAACTCCCAGAATGCACTTGCTTCGCTGCCCTACGAGGCCACTCCCAAGCCACGCCTACCGGTTACAGAGGGCAGTATTGGGAGAAATGATACAGCTAGGCTACTAGTGGACTCGAAACTGAAAAGACGGCGTTTTATGGTGAGATCCCCCTATGGGCGGGTTGAACACATGCGGGACGAGCTCCTCCTACTGGCTGTAGTCTCTCGCCTCTGGACACAAAAGCCTCTGATGATGATAAATGAAGATTTTTGCGTCATCTGAGTTTTTTTTCCAGACACACAATACAGAAATCTCTCGTCTCAGGGGGACATGAGGGAGGGAAACACGGTCATCCGAGAATACCACCGGGTTTCTACTGATACAAAGCTTAATGCTAATCGGTGAAGTCTCCCTTTAAAAATGTCTGAATAGCATTGCAATAAATATCAACTGGTGTTGAACATGTTCCAGTAATGCTTCACAAACCCAAAAGGGGCTTTCACACCGGGTAGTTGTAGAAACTGGCCACCAGGGCGGTCTCCCAAGAGCTTAATTTTCCCTTAGGACAATGGTTTTCAAAGTGTGGGTCATTGTAGATCAGCAGAAAAAATAAAACAGAAAACAGCTGTAACAGCGGTCGAGTGAATGCCGGTTGGCTCTCTGCCTTTTCAGGGCTCAAAATGAACTTTTTTACTTGGTAGCACTGGTGCTCCCAACTTCAGAAAGCTATGAGCACCACAACTAAATGTTTGCCACACAATTGTTCCGGCATTTCTTGTGCTTGCCATGACACTCTCCCCGTGTTTAATTAAGCTCTCACGCTTAAAGGGTTAGTTCACCCAAAAATGAAAATTCTGTCTCATGTTGTTCAACCCCGTAAGACGTTCGTTCATCTTCAGAACACAAATTAAGATATTTTTGATGAAATCCGAGAGCTTTCTGAACCACATATAGGCAGCAACATCTTTGAAACTTTCAAGGCCCAGAAAGGTAGTAAAGACATCGTTAAAATATTCCATGTGACTAAAGTGGTTCAATCTTAATGTTATGAAGCGACGAGAATTTTACTTTTTGTCTGTGTGTGAGTGAGTGTGTGTGTGTGAGAGAGAGAGAGAGAGTGTGTGTGCGTGTATGTGTGTGTGTGTGTGTGTAATAATTTTTGTGATAAATTGTGAAAAAAATGTAATTTCTTTACCATTTTCTTTTACAGATACCCCGCTGGCTACTTCGTCCAGAACACTAACTTTGATTTCTTCAACTACGCTGGAATACACCGATCGGTCCTGATGTACACGACACCAAAGGTGCACATTGATGACATCACAGTGGAGACGTCATTCTCTGATAACATTGGTAAGCGGAGAATTGGCTTACAGAAAAAGATGTGGCTCCTCATACTTTCACTTTCACCTTAGAACATATAATGAATGGTATAACCTTTCACAGACTTCTGTCTTTTGTTTTAATTGATTATTAACATTATAATATTTGCAAAATATTTTATACATAAATGTAGATTCCTCAAATCCCCTCTTCTGTTTATATAAGTGTGAATTCAAACATTTCTCAGAAGCACTTTCAAAAATGAAAAGTCAAAATGTAGTATTTTTATAGTGTATTTGAACATTCATAGACGTTCTGTGTAAGTGTGATTTTCACGTGTTTTAACAAACTGAGGGACGAATTGTATTATTTTGTGTGGGAATGGACATTAGGCCATTCATAGTTTCAAGCCACAAATATTTTGATCACACCTCAAAAATATGTGAACAAAATGTAAGTTCAATCACCTAAAATAGCGGGACATTATAAATCGCTTTTCTTTATTATGGTTTTCTATGGAAAACAACAAGAAACTGTGTGTTGCGTTTATATTCTGGGTTCATCTGCTTTCCTGTATATAGTATGCATCCTAAATAGGGTGTATACTGAATTTAGTCTTTTAATATCACTGTCTCTCTACATTAGCACTTAAAGGGATATTTCACCGCTGGAAAGATGAATGTGTATTTAAATTGGGTCATTTATGTAGTAGAAATGTGAAATTATTTTAGAAGTTGGTGCCTTCTAGACTGAGAAAAGCCAGGAAATGTATTTTTGGCTCATGTGTGATGAAAGACAACAACTCCCAGAATGCACTTGCTTCGCTGCCCTACGAGGACACACCCAAGCCACGCCTACCGGTTACAGAGGGCAGTATCGGGAGAAATGATACAGCTAGGCTACTAGTCGACTCGAAACTGAAGAGACGGCGTTTTATCGTGAGATCCCCCTATGGGCGGGTTGAAGACATGCGGGACGAGCTCCTCCTACTGGCTGGAGTCTCTCGCCTCTGGACACAAAAGCCTCTGATGATGATAAATGAAGATTTTTGCATCATCTGAGGTTTTTCCAGACACACAATACAGAAATCTCTCGTCTCAGGGGGACATGAGGGAGGGAAGCACGGTCACTCGAGAATACTACTGGGTTTCTACTGATACAAAGCTTAATGCTAATCGGTGAAGTCTCCCTTTAATACAAACCTGGTGGTCAATGGAGGAATGCCTTGTTTTGAACCCTCAATGTGGGTGTTCCTATAAGAGTGTGACGTCACGTGAATAGACCTGATGCATTTGTTTAAAATATTAGTTGATTTAGTCCTAATTCATCTGTTCATATGTGTGTCCTGTGATTTAGGGCTGGTGAGTTATAATGTGTCCGTGTTGGGCGGCTCTAAAGCTGCTGTGAAAGTGACGCTCTCTGCAAAGGACGGCAGATGTGTGGCTTCGGCTAATGGCTCACAAGGAATCCTCAAGGTCACTGACGTCAACCTCTGGTGGCCGTACCTGATGCACGAAAACCCAGGATACCTTTACTCCATGGAGGTCAGTGAAGTTGCTCTCTGATGGTGTCGGCATGAAACAGAAGTTGCACTAATATTTCCATCCCTATTGTGACGTATATCTGAGTGAAACGGCTTCTGGAACAAGGGCTATGAAACGATTAACCGTGATTAATCACGATTAATCGTGATTAATCGCTTCCAAAATAAAAGTTTGTGTTTACATAATATATGTGTGTACTGTGTATAATTATTTTGTAAATATAAATACACACGCATGCGTGTATATATTTAAGAAAAATGTGTTATTTATATATAAAATATTTGTATAATAATATTATAATTAATATAATAAATTAATTATATATTATTATAATAAATGATTATAATAAATATATTTACAGTATATACATGCAAATATTTCTTAAATATATACATGCATGTGTGTGTGTTTATATTGATTTTGACTGTGGGGAATTGGTTGGATGGTTGTGGTTTGCTATTGGCTGATCGCATGTGAGTGACAGGTTGCTCCGCCCTCGCCATCAGAGAAGAGATGAGATGTCGCTGCAAGAGGGAGAGTTATTTTGATTCAATATTACAAGGCACAAGAATAAAATAAACAAATATGTGCACAGATAAATACTGCAATTAAAAAACAAAACAAGAATTGTCCATTTTGATCTCATGGTGACTTTAACATGAAGTCAGATGTGATTGCTTTCTTAGGGTCGGGTGCATGTCTAATATTGACAGTATATTTGCAATGATTATCAGGGAATGCATAAACTGATCAAATGCAATATAAGCAACTTAGAATAAAAGCGTCTGCCAAATGCATAAATGTAAAAGAAAAAACTTTTCCTGGTAAAATGTAAAATTAATGAGAAAATATTGCACTGATTACAATGCTCTGTTTATTTGGCCATATTGTGTCGCTAGATTTTAAATAACATGGACGATAAGGTCGCATTTAGTTAATGCTGGTTTATGCATGAACTAACATTAACAATGAGGAATGCATTTGCTACATTAGTTAATAAAACGTTTAATTGGTACATGTTAGCACAAGTCTATTAAATATTTTTAACAGATACAACTTTTGGTTTTAATAATGTACTAGTAAATGTTGAAATTAACATTAAGATTAATAAATGCTTTAGGAGTCTTTTTCATTGTTAGTTCATGTTAACTAATGTGAATCTTATTGAAAAGTGTCACAGAGTTCAGAGATTAATTTTGTGAGTCAGTTCAAAGCGTTTCAGTGAATTGATTGAATAACTCATGATGTTGTGGTGTTTTTGTAGGTTCAGGCTACAGCAGAGGACGGACAGACGGATGTTTACACTCTTTCTGTGGGTATTCGTACGGTTAAAGTCACCAGCACACAGTTTCTCATCAACAACAAGCCGTTCTACTTCCACGGGGTCAACAAGCACGAGGACGCAGACGTGAGTGTCAGCAGAGGGCAGCAAACACACACACTTTCATGCAACACACAATACTGACATGCTCTTACGCTGCCTTTAGAAAACCAGATACAAAAAAGACATGTATGAGCATATGACACTGGCAGTAATCGTTTAAACTATAGTAATATCATGCAACAATGGTGAAATTCATTAGTTGTCTCATATGTTTCTATGCTGAGAATGACTGTAATACCTACACTGACCATTTTAAAGAAACTGGTTCCTTGAAATGAATGTCATTTTTGACTTTCTGTCTTCAGTGGAACATGTTTAGCACATGCTCTTATCCAACTGAATGAGCTTTGGATGCTTTCAATCTCCACAAATGACAAAAAAAGCACAATTAAGTTTCATAAAGTAGTTTATAAGGCTCATGGATTATATTCAGATTCTTCTGAAATCATTTGATAGCATATCATATAATCAAAGCTCTCAAATCTCATTAATGTTTGCACATTTTCACACATACTGCATCAAGAGTTGTTGAATCTTTTATCATAAAAATTAGTGTTAACATTCTTTTAAGAGCACATTTGTATTTGTAAGCCAAGCGTCTGGTAAAACCAGCTGATACCAGCTATTAACTCAACCACACACACGCCGCATCCTCTCACTGAGTGTGTAGTTCTGTTATTATCACTGATGTTTGATGGACACACACTGTAAAACACTGCATCCTCACATCCTATTTCATATTTCAGTGGTGGCACAATTTTGTTTGACTAACATAACGTTTTTCTAATTTTCTAATTTTTTAATAAAAAGTATTATTTTATATTTTTTATTTATTTTTGTTTAATTTATCCAATAAATGTATTTATGTTTATTTAATTTTATTTAAAAAAACAAACAAACAAAAAAGTTCAGGCCTGGAAATCAAAATTTTAACATCTCCATGTTTTCCATGACATAAGAATCAACAGCAATATTTACTTGCATATAAACTAACATTTCATTTCATTTCTAAATAATGCTACAAGCAAATTATTTATCGATTCAGAATTTTGTATCAATTCATTGAAACTGATTCACGGAATAAATCTCTAAACTCTGTAACACTTTACAATAAGATTCCATTATTTAACATGAACGTATTTTTATTGACAAATTTTTTAGCAAAGGTTAATAAATACTATAACAAATGTATTGTTGACTGCAGGGTTATTATAGTTAACTAAAACAATTAAAAAACATTTGTTACTTGAAATAAAATAAATGTTAACTAAACTAAAAAAAATATTAATAAAAACTCTAATATTGTCTCAATGATATAAAATAACACTGGCTCACTGCTGTGTAATGCTTGTTAATCCATTGACCAATGTTTAACTAATTGAACCTTATGTTTTTCTTATGTTTATGGTTTATGATGAATGCTGTTTGTGTCTCAGATCCGGGGCAAAGGCTTTGACTGGCCTCTGATCGTGAAGGATTTTAACCTGATGAAGTGGATGGGGTCCAACTCGTTCCGCACCAGTCACTATCCCTACGCCGAAGAGATCCTGCAGATGGCCGACCGTCACGGCATCGTGGTTATAGACGAGTGTCCTGGAGTGGGCATTAAAGAGATGTGAGTACAAACACACAGTACTTTCACACAAGTGTGGCACAGAAACAGTGTTTTACCCCTTTTTTCGTCCGTCTAGAATGATTTTAAAGTCACAAGCTTGTAGGAAATGAATCCATGTCGGACAGGATTCAGTTGGAAACACTTAACGTTAATGTTTATTAATCTATGTTTAATAACAATACAACAGTTCACTGTTTGTTTGTTCATGTCAGCTCAGCTTTTTATTTTAATAATGTATTAGTAAATGTTGAAAGTAACATTAACTAAAATTATTAAATGCTTTTTTTATTGTTAGTTCATGGTAGCTAATGTAGTTAACTAATGTTGCTGAATCATTTGGCCAGTCAATGTTATTTTAGTATTATTTATGAAATATTATAGTATTTATTCATATTTTGAATTAGCTCTTAATTTCAATTTAAATATATTTCAGTTTTTCATCTAATATTTTTATTTAATTTCAGCTTTATTTCAAATACTGAAAATGATTTTTAATACATTTAGTTTTAGTGAACTAACTATATACTATTGTAGTCTTTATTCATATTTTGAATTAGCCTTTATTTTATGTATTTCCAGTTTTAATTTTAATTTTAGTTATGTGATTTTTTAATTATTATTATTATTATTATTATTCTTTTGTGCCATTTTAGCTTTTTTAAATTTTAGTGCTTAAACTTATTTCAGTTCATTGCCAAGACAGCATTTGTATTTTTTTTTTTTTCATATTTCATATTTCAATCTAACATTCAAATGTTTTTATTTCAATGTTTTTATTCAAATGTTATTGTATTATGAGTTATTTCTAATAATTTTATTATCAAGTTAGTTCGATTTCTAATCATTTTAGTTTTAGTTAACAACACTAATTCATCTATTTCATCTATTTTCATCTATTCAATCTATTTGAAGTGCTTTGGTATGAGCTGGTTTTATTATTATATCTTGATCGTGTGTGTGTGTGTGTCGCCCTCAGACACAGTTTCGGGAACGTTTCTCTGGCTCATCACCTGATCGTCATGGAAGAGTTGGTCAGACGTGATAAAAACCATCCCTCTGTGGTCATGTGGTCTGTGGCCAATGAGCCTGCGTCTGAAATGCCGCCCGCGGGACTCTATTTCAAGTGAGACGAACTAAATATGAATGATTTATTTAACGGTTTCAGATGAAACACTGACCTTCTGTTGTTGTAGCGTGATTCAAATTATGTAAAGTCTTAAATCTTGTTTTAAAAGGGTCATGACATGGATTTTTATTATATTTTAAAATGTTCCTTGGGGTTCACTTATAATGTTAAAAAAGTTTTTTGCACAAAAAAAAAAAAAAAAAAATATATATATATATATATGCAGAAAAAATATTATTTTCAACCCTCATTCTGAGCCTCTGTCTGAAATGAACAGTTTTTAAGGCCTTCTCAGTAAAAGCCACTGTTATGATTGGCTAACGTCATTGCATAGGAAACGGTATCAATGAACACTCGCTATTTCAGGAGTAAAACATTATCCATATAAACCCATATAAAGCATTATGAAATAATTGACTTACTTTGTGTGATGCAGCTGCTGTCAGATCCTAGCCTGGGTTTCCCCATGTTGTCTTGCGCGCAGCGCGATTTTATTCCCGTTGCTAGGCAGCCTGGACACCATGGACCAGATTTTCCCCTCAAAAAGGGAACCAATCACAGAACGGGGAGGGAGCAGCAAAACGATGACGACGTCTATGCGACACACCGAAGCAGTTTGTTTATATCTATGGATCCAACATGGCAGCAGACGCGAAGTTATCTTTCGATGCAGCCTTAGATAGTGTTCTAAGTAGTTTAGAACGCAAGTTTATTTCGTCTTCTTCCTCGTCGAATTTCTGTCGCTCTACATACGTCATCTGGTATAATTGAAATGATTAGCTATGAGCTACGTGCAGGCGCATTTGATAGACATTCGTAGCGCCCAATAAACGGCTCTGGGCATTCGTAAACCACGCCTCAAATACGAGAAAATGAACATGTGGTTCCCAGACCACGTCTCAATGAGACGTTAGCCAGGCTAGTCAGATCCAATACAGCGGACTAATTACACTGCGCCTCGTTTACAAAACCATCTTCAGTCAAATGCTCCAAACAAACATATAATCCTCAGACATGATCCGGCACGCCATTATAATAAACCATCCACTTGTTTCCGACACTGGGATCCTCCTGAAGTCTGTACAGGGATTCAAACGACCTGTTTAAACTGGATGCATCAAAGCGAACGTTTGTCCTGTTGTCGACAGACTAAAGTGTGTGGAGTCCGTCAGAAACTGAACACACATCTGTATACTGTATCAGTGTAGACAGCATCAGTCATTATAATGACTTCTATTTGCTTGTGATGCGACGCACACGTCCAGTGAAGGCAAATGTCAGCTGTTCAGTGACTGAACGCTAGTGGGCGGAGCCTATGGTGTGATGATCTATAACGATTCGTCGATGTTTTGCTTTGGAGGCGGGCATATGCAAATGTATTTGCCCATGTGACGTCACAGATCCTACAATATCCAAACGAGCTGTTTTTGGAGCTTGATTACATAAATGCTTTGTTTATAATGAGGAGGACATTTTAAGATATGAAACTTGCAGGATGTTTTAATGGTACAAAGGCCTCTTATATGATCAAAAAGATCAAGGAAAATTTTGATTTCTCATGTTATGACCCCTTTAACCCCTTAACTGTCACCCCCCCCCCCCCCCCTTTTGTAATTCAAGAATGCTTTGGAATATAGACATATGGTTGGTCTTGTTTTAAAGAAGACATTTGCCAGATTATTGTAGAAGTGAAATAAATTATGAAAGTGAAACAGAAAAAAAGTTATGTAAGTTTGAGTTTATGAAAATATTACAAAATATATTTTACTCTAAAACTGCAAGAAAATTAAAGCCAAAAATCTAAACAAGTTGTGTTCAAAATTTTAGGTTGATATCTCAAAAAATTTGCTTTCAGTAAGATTTTATTTGGGTGCAGTACCAAACCTTTTCACTAGATGGACAGCCAAGCTTCCTTACTGACCATATAAGGGCGCCTCCATTTTCAAATATGTTTTGAGTGATCTGAACCATGTATTTCCATAATTTCATACAATTTATGAAGTATACATCCTATTCAGAAATAGTATGGGTGGTTTGGGAGTATTTGATTTGATTTCAACCTCTAATAAACATAAAAAGAGCACATATGCATTATAGCTCGCAGCCGCATCACAAATCGAGAATCCATAATATTTTTCTATATATTCAAAACATTTTCAGACCTTTTTTCCTCATAAAATTGAATTGGTGTTATCTTTTGAACTCTTGGCATGAAAACAAACTGAGGTTTCTACCAATCTTTCATGATTTTTCATGTTTATTTCTATTTCAAAATAAAGGCCTAAACACGCCTAATGAATATGAAATATTCTTGTTGCAAATCGATAGATTACGGCTCCTCTGTAATTTATTTAAAAAATATGAAAATATGAAAACTAGAGATTGTAAGCTTTCAAATGATATATAGGTTGTCAATATTACTTTAGGTTTTTACTAAGATATTATTGTTCTAAATATATATGGGCAAGTGACACTTAAGGGGTTAAGAGAGCAAAAATGCTCTTTACTGTGAATGGTGTGTATATGTGTGTTTTGGTGGAGTTTTCTCTGTGTTCATGTCAAGCTGTTGTTTTGACAGTGATAATGCATCATAATGAGGGTGTGTGTGTGTGTGATTGTATGTCGAGTCTTGTTCAGCGAGTGTGAAGAATGTCTTCAGGGAGAAACACCTGCTCTGACACTCATTAACATACCTGAGCATCGTAAAGACGCCACGTTCTCATGGTCTAATGTACGATTCACTGAGTCTCAACAGCTTTAGCTCTTCATGCATGCTAGTGATGCAAATAACGTCCGTTTGAATTATTAATGCTTGCTAGTACAACATTAAACTTAATGCCATGATGTTAATGTCCCTTCTGTCTGCATCACTGACGTTTGCCTAGTTTCTTGTTCCCTTTCCCGTGGCCATGGAAAATCTGGAAATGGTAAAATTGTGCTTTTCACACCTGGAAATCATATATATATATATATATATATATATATATATATATGATTTCCATATATATATATACATATGTATGTATATAATTTCCAGGTGGGAAAATCACAATTTTACCATTTCTAGATTTTCCATGGCCACGGGAATATATAAATTAAATATATATTAAATATATATGTTATATTATATATAAAAAAAAAAAAAATCTATATATATATATATATATTAGGGCTGTCAAACGATTAATCGCGATTAATCGCATCCAAAATAAAAGTTTGTGTTTACATAATATATGTGTGTGTATGGAGTACAATTATTTTCTATATATAAATACACACACATGCATATATATTTAAGAAAAATGTGTTATTTATATATAAAATATTTATATATAATATAAATTATATATAATATAAATATATATACACAGTATATACATGCAAATATTTCTTAAATATATACATGCATGTGTGTGTATTTATATATAGAAAATAATTATACACCGTACACACACATATATTATGTAAAAACAAACTTTTATTTTGGATGCGATTAATCGCGATTAATCGTTTGACAGCCCTAATATATATATATATATATATATATATATATATATAGTGAGTGAAAAATAACATGAATAAATTCATTAAAATAAATAAATAATTAAATAAAATAAATAAATACTTTCGTAATACTTTACAATCAGGTCCCATTAGTTAATGTATTAACTAACAATGAGCAATACATTTCTTACAGTATTTATTAATCTTTAATGTTTTGTTAACGTCAGTTAATAAAAATACAACTGGTCATTGTTAGTTCATGTCCATTAAATATATACAACTTGATTTTATTAATATATAAGTAAATGTTGAAAAAAGTATTTTCCGTTGTTAGTTCATGTTAACTCATATAGATATCTAATGTTATTAAATGTTACCAATAAGTTTATGATATAAATTAAATGAAAATAAATGATTGTAACAATTAAATATTTAACTTTAAATAAAGTATCACACATCCTGGAAAGTCATAGAAATCAATAAAAAATTATATTTAATCAGCCCGAAATTTCTTATGGTGAATCATTAATCATTATAAATTATTTTAAATAATGAAATAAGACATCCTTATGCAGTAATCATGAAAAAAATGGCAAATAACTGTTTAAATCCTGTTTTTAAAACAGAGAATAGGTCATTTTTTAATTCGTACTAAACTTGGACTGAATTCATAGTGTCAGAAAACACGTCTTATCCTGTTTTTTCTTTTTTCCTGTTGTTTTTCCGTAGGGAACTCGTGTCTCATACGAGATCTCTGGATTCCACTCGGCCGGTCACATTCATCACAAACAGTAACTACGCCAGAGATCTAGGGGTGAGACACAAACTACACATTTATACATTTATTTTTAAGTAACTAATATGTTGCAAAGTAATCATTTCACAACCTAGTACCTTCTGACCTTCTTATTTCAGCTGTTTAAACAAGTCTTATCTTATATTTCATGCTAACATGTTGAGTTGAACTACAGTAGATCTGCACCATTAAAGTTTACTTTAGATTACTTTACTTCCCCCTGAACACTGCAAACTTACAGACCTGATTATATATTTATATTATATTATATATTAGGGGTGTAACGATCACAATACTGAACTCACGATATGATATTATTGTGATACTCCAAGACATTTGATAAAAGGTTTACAAAACATTTGCTGTTGATTAAAATGCTCATTTTTATATTATATTGTGTGTGTAAATGAATAGGCTTGGACTTGGTGCTGGAAACCCAAAGCACAGGACAATAGAGACACCAGAATAAAATCATTTAAAATATTATTTTAGACGATTATGCTTGATCTGTGTCACTGACTCGATATATTAAAAATAATGTAGGCCACTTTTTACACAAATATTCCCCCATTGCATTATTATACATTATATTCAACATTATATATAGCAGTTTAATGTAGTACTGACACTAAAACTTGAATTTTTTCTCACAGTAATTGTTATTTTGGGTGAACTATACACAATACATATTGTCACTATCCATGATACATATTGTTGCATTTTTGTATTGCGATATATTGTGACACGATACATTGTTACACCCCTAATATATATATATATATATGTGTGTATATGTATGTATTTATATCTATATTTGTGTTATAAATGCTGTTTGTGTTGATGTGTTCTCATCCTCAGGCCCCGTATGTGGACGTTATTTGTGTAAACAGCTATTTCTCGTGGTATCATGACCCGGGTCACACAGAGGTCATCGGTCTTCAGCTCAGCACTCAGTTTGATAACTGGTATGGGAAATACAAGAAGCCCATAATCCAGAGCGAGTACGGAGCAGATGCTGTTGCTGGTCTACACAGCGTGAGTCCACAAATAATAGACCTTATTCAGAGCAGCGCCAGGACAGGTGTGAAAGTGAGGCTGTGAGGGATAGACTTGCCATGTTTCCAGTGGCATCCGCTGTAAAAAGCTGTATAAAGCTCCTACAGTTTTCCACAGCTTATATTGTCGGGAGTTCTGAAATTTCCTGGAAAGATATTTTTCCAGTGTTTCATGAGCAGAACAATCCAAAAACATATTAAATAACAGTACAGCCCATTGAAGAGATGCATGTCTGTCCCTCACAGCCTCGCTTTCATTCCCATTCAAAGTTAAAGATGGCGCTGCTGTGAATAAGGTCTATAGACGCCGCCATCTTTAGAATATTGTCTTTGAACTTCTTCTCTATGGCATTGCTGTCCAGGAGTAATTAGCTTTTGAAGTGGATTTACTTAATGTAAAGTTAACGAAAGTCATCATGGGGATTGTAGTGTTTAAAGCAGATTTCTTAACAAATGTCAGTTGACCGGGAAGATTTTAAAACGAGGCGTTCGTTCATAAATATGCAAGATCGCTGTGAAAATACAGACCGTGAGACAAAAGACAACGAGCGCAGCGCTGAAAAGGGGCGGGGCTACATAAGGTCTATACAAAACACAATAATCTGAGCATATCTGAGCACACATTTCAATAAATGCTTCATTTGAACCTTGTCTAGCCTGTCTGGCTTCACTAGGTAAGAATGAATTGCTCCTGCTGATGGCATCATGTATTTGCATTTACTAAAGGGAATTATGCAAATCAGATCTTGTGTCGTAAGAATATTATATATATTTAAAATAATAATTTATAGACATTTGATTCACTAAAAAAATCAGAACCTTTGTCATAAGAATTAATATTTTATATACCTTTTTAACTGAAATATATAGATTATATATAGGTATGATATAGATAAATATAAATATATAGGAATTATGCATATTAGACATTTTATTTTAAAAACATTTATTGTATATATATTTAGATATGATATTTAGATTATTTAATTTTACTTTTTACTTCTATCTTATACTTTTATAATAAATAGGTCTATATATACAAATATAAATATCTACATAAAATATGCAAATCAGATTTTTTATCGTAAGATTATTGATATTTTATACACTGAATTTGGGGGGTTATGTATTTTTTGATTCAATAAAGGAATTATGCAAATCTTTTGTCTTGAGAATTTAAATATGTATTATATATATATATATATAATATATAATATATATTATATATATATATATATATATATATATATATATATATATATATATATATATATATATATGAAATGTTACATTTACATTTATTCATTTAGCGACTTACAAATGAGAAGAATAGAAGCAGTTAAACTAACAATAAATGTTATATACATATATATATATATATATATATATATATATATATATATATGAATCATACATTTATGCAAATCATTTATGATGTTATAAAAATATTTTTATTATATATATTAAAAATATTATTATCATTTTTTTTACAGTTTCATAGTTGCGGCTGGCTGTTTAAGTTGTTATCCATCATTGACAGGTGTGTGAAAACTCAAACCTGGTTTCTCGTGTGTGTGTGTGTGTATTGTCCTGTAGGATCCGCCTATGATGTTCTCAGAGGAGTATCAGAAGACGGTCCTGCAGAACTACCACAACGTGTTCGACCAGAAGAGGAAGGAGTTCGTCATAGGAGAACTGATCTGGAACTTTGCCGACTTCATGACGACGCAAAGTAGGAAATAACCACAGCCTTTTCCCTTTGATCCGAACAAGTTTTTCTGGAACACATCAACATGCGTTTGCTGTTCACTCACGCATGCTTTTGATAAGCGAATGAAAACGTGTCAGAATGGATCGCTGGTTATCAGCAGCTCCGCCAGACTTTATCTGTACATTTTCACTCAAACTCGTAGTTTTGAAATTGAAGGAAAGCATCCACAGGGTCCCTTCAGGTGCTTCATTCAGTTTGATTAAAGTCTTGCATATCATAAGTGATATAAGAAGAAACTTAATTATCATTTCAAGAGATCTTAAATTTGGGGACAGAAAAATTGGAAACATGATATAGAGCTTAATGTGATTGATTATTATAAGTGTTAGTTCACCCAAAAATGAAAATTCTGTCATTAATCACCCTCATGTCGTTCATCTTCAGAACACAAATGACGATCTGGTTACACTTTATTTTAAGGTGTCAGTATTACAGTGTAATTATACATTTAAGTGCTGAGTAATAATAATGAACTACATGCACTTACTGTAGAATCTGAGAGCTTTCTGTCCCTCCACTGACAGTCTATGCCACTTTAACGCTTCAAAAATTCATAAAGAGATCGTAAAACTGATCGATATTAATTGAGCGGTTTAGTCCAAATGTTCTGAAGAGAGTTTTGATTGCTTTATATGATGAAGATTGAATTTAGGCTTTTATTCACATATAAACATTGATCAGCGAACATAAACAGAATATGAGCCGTACTTGCTTGATGCGCGAGAGCAGTTTATATGTGAATAAAAGCCTAAATTACATCTCTTCATCATGTGTATATGTGACCCTGGGCCACAAAACCAGTCACATGGGTCAATTTTCTGAAACTGAGATGTATACATGATCTGAAAGCTGAATAAATAATCTTTCCATTGATGTTTGGTTTGTTAGGATAGGACAATATTTGGTCGAGATACAACTATTGTAAATCTGGAATCTGAGGATGCAAAAAAATCGAAACATTGAGAAAATCTCCTTTAAAGTTGTTCATTTATGTTGGCGATTGTGCTGCATTCACTCACACAAATACATGTTTCATATATTTACGGTAGGAAATTTACTAAATATCTTCATGGAACATGATCTTTACTTAATATCCTGATGATTTTTGGCATAAAAGAAAAATGGATAATTTTGACCCATACAATGTATTGTTGGCTATTGCCACAAATATACCCGTGCGACTCGAGACTGGTTTTGTGGTCCAGGGTCACATGTGTGGGGAAGAGCAATGTCTACGGAAACATCCTAAAGTGTAAAATGACTGTAAAAATAATATTTCAGCCTTTAACCCATTTTTAAAGAAAAGTAAGGATTCAAAATTATATGATATCTTTTGAGAGAGTGAACACAATGGCCAATCAGAGGCGTTTAAGAATCCACTCAACAGCGCTCAAAATGCTAGAGGGAAATGCTGGTATCGTCATATATATATATATATATATATATATGTATATGTGACCCTGGACCACAAAACCAGTCTCGAGTCGCACGGGTATATTTGTGGCAATAGCCAACAATACATTGTATGGGTCAAAATTATCCATTTTTCTTTTATGCCAAAAATCATGAGGATATTAAGTAAAGATCATGTTCCATGAAGATATTTAGTAAATTTCCTACCGTAAATATATAAAACATGTATTTGTGTGAGTGAATGCAGCACAATCGCCAACATAAATGAACAACTTTAAAGGAGATTTTCTCAATGTTTGGATTTTTTTGCACCCTCAGATACCAGATTTACAATAGTTGTATCTCGACCAAATATTGTCCTATCCTAACAAACCAAACATCAATGGAAAGATGATTTATTCAGTGTTCATATGATGTATAAATCTCAATTTCAGAAAATTGACCCATGTGACTTGTGGTCCAGGGTCACATATGCTATTCATTTGATTTAAAAGGGTCATAAAGCGTTACAAGCCCTGATGGTTTCATCTCTCTCTGTCTCCAGCCATCACTCGAGTGGTCGGGAATAAGAAAGGGATCTTCACTCGGCAGCGGCAGCCCAAAGCCGGAGCGTTTCTCCTGCGGGAGCGATACTGGAGGATCGCCAACGAGACCGGTGTGTTGCCCATCTGGACCAGGTATCCCTGCCAGTGAGCCCATCCACTGCTCCTGGGCATGCTGGGTAACTGGAAGACCTGGTGGGAATGAGCCGTTTATCAAGTAACAGTGCCTTACACTTCCTACACTGTGACAATCACACAGATCTGTTGTAATGCTGTGATGAATCCATGCGCTGCTGGATCTTTGTAAAGACACTCAGCTTTTTATTGCAAACGTCCATGTTACAAAAACGTTTGTGCGCTTAAGAAACGCGGCAACACTATTAAACTGGAACGGGAATGTCTTTCCTTAATATGTGCCTTATGCCGGAAATCATGTTGTGAATGTTTGCAGTGATATTCAAATGAGTGAATCTCAAAGTATGAGTCCAGCTCATGTTTGACCTCGAAAGAAATAAAATAAGCCGGTTTTAGGACCGGAAAGATTATTTGCATTAGAATTTGCGAGACACATTTCTTACCAAATTCATTACTTTAATGCAAGAAATATTTGCATTGCAGTAATAGCAATATCTAATGAGCATCTAATATGGATCATCATTGAGAAAAATAAAAACATCAATTTAATGCAATGAGAATTTAAGGGGAAAAAACATTTAAATTGTAATGTATTTATGGTAACACTACAGTAAGGTTGCATTAATGTTATTTAATGCATTAACTAATGTTAACTAACAACGAGCAATGCATATGTTACAGTATTTATTAATCTTTGTCAGCTCAGGTCCATTAAATAATAACAGATTTTAATATTGTATTATTAAATGTTGAAATTAACATCAACTAAGATTAATAAATGCCTTTTCATTGTTAGTTCATGTTTACTAGTGTATGTTAACAAATGAAACCTTACTGTAAAGTGTTACCGTATTTATAAATTTTGGTAATATTTGTTCTACTGCCTTTTATGGATATTTAATGAGAATTGCAAAAAGAAAAATCTATAATTGTTATACAGTGAGAAATAATTATTTTCGTAAAAATGTCAAAATGCTAAATAAAATTGCAATGTATAAACAAAAATAAATAAAATAATCTTTTGAGGTGAAATGTGACCTGGACGCGTTTCCCTGAGATTCACTGAAAGTTTCTACTCATAAGACCTTCATATTTCCCATAAGGCCTCTGGGTATTTTACTGGAAGTAGTTTAGTAAACATGAGTTTTCTATGAATTTGAATCAGCTTGTAATAATTGTCTCCAGTGTTTCATGACCATCATAATTCACATTTCGAGTTTCATCTGTGTGACCAGTGTTGTGTTGATTTGTATGATAGAAGAGTGAACTTTACTTTAACTCTTTCCCTGCCAGTGTTTTTTTTTTTTTTTAATTCATTTTATATGCTGGTCAGTGTAGTAATGGGTGCTTTCGAAAAGCTTCGAAACCTTTGCAAATCATTTGTTTTCGAACCAGTGATATCAAAATGTGATTTCAGAAAACAAGGCTTTGTTACATTAAAGGGTAACTCTCGCCAAAATGCAACCTAGGCTCTTTTTGTTAAAGGCGAACTAAGTAACTTTTTTTACCTTAACTGAACAGCTTCGGAGTCATTGGAATGGTTATATTACTTATTTCGGGTTGAATGGTGGTCGTTTCGCACCCCCCTGGTGCCCGTGAGCGGAAAATACGCACTTGCAACTTTGAGCCGGCGGGCCGGCTGCCGCCGCGTCAGGAAGTCTCGCGTGATATCAGGTCTCGCGATGTAAACAATTGCTTTACGGCCAAAAGAAATCTGCTAAAATGCTGTCATTATTGCGCTCCCTCACGCTGTTCGAACCCGAATGAAGAAGACGTTTTAAAGAATGTCCCATCTGCTTTGATGTCGTTGATCTACTAGCCTCTGGTGTCTGAGAATCACCAACGAGTTTTTACAACAGTGTTGTCAAATATCTATTCCGAAGCTGTGGGGGGAGCTCTAGAGAGAAACCTGCGAGCAAAAAGCGAGAATACAGCGAAGAAATCCCGAAGCTACTGAGTGCTGCTTTAATCTCCCCGAGGCAAACTTTAGTTTAAAAGCATAATTAGGATGGAAACGCCACTTTTAAGTTTGACCGTATTTTCGTTTTAGGTTCAATGCCTTGTGAATGGGAGTGAATGGGGCACGACTATGATAGCATCAAAATCGCTATTTTTAAAACACTAAGAAGGCTCGACACAACATGAAACTGTGCTGGAAGTGTCACCAGGGGCTCTACACATGAACTCCAGCATTGAGAACATTGTTTGTGTACACCGAGTTTACTAAAAAGAAAGATTTTGAACAACTCACTGTAGCTGTTGTTGTTTCCGTCCACCGGCATTTTGACAGTCAAAAATAGTCGATCTCCGAATGCAATGTAACAGGGAGGAGAGTAAAGATGGAAAGCTCCTAAAGTTTGTTTCATATAAATTCATGGATAATTTGTTGTTTTGTCGTTAGTGAAAATCAATATTGACCTGTATTTGAAAAAGGATGCTCATTTAAGAAACAATACTAAAATTCAGAGTCAGTTCATTCGCATTCGGAGATCGACTATTTTTGACTGTCAAAATGCCGGCGGACACAGTGACAGTTGCTGAGTCCCAATTCGCATACTATCCGTCCTAAATAGTATGCGAAACTAGAATTAGTACGTCCCAAATCGTAGCATGTTGAAATGAGTATTCCAAAGATACCCGGATGGTCTACTATTTCCGGTTAGAATTCGAAGTGCAGATCAATGCACACTCTAACGGCTAATATTGCCCACAACCCATTGCGTGCGGGAGGGAGGAGCTTTGCGGTGATGGTGGTGATGTAAACCTGGCAGTCGGATGCAGCAACGGAGATGCGCCCTCAGTTTTTAAGTGTAAGAATTCAAATGTTTAACCCTAATTAAAGTTATATTTTATTGTCTCGTAATATTAATGGGTTTATGTTGTGCCAAAAAAGTACCGTGTTTATCTTGTAGGGTCCGATGAAGATACCGAGCGCCTCATTGCAGGCTACAAAACAATAAATAAAAAGGCTCTACAGTGTCATGCAAGTGTCTTTTTTTATGTATTTCTTTTGACTTATTTGTAGTAATACTGTGGCTGTACATATGTTAACTTTATCAGTCCAACCAAAGAAACATGGTTACTACACTTTTACTATAGTAAAAGCATGGTTCATTTTCATCGGGGTATTTTTAAGTATTATACATAAGATTAAGTATAAAATACGTTAAACAATAGTTACACTATAAACTTTAAATATTTTAACTCAGAAAATAAGTAGCGCTAGCTTTCGTTACACACATTTGCACATGAACGTCAGAGCCGCCTCACAAACGACCTGCGTTTGGTTGATCTACGACGACGCCCTGCTTCACTCCTCAATTTGGTAAACACATTGTAAATGTAAAAAAAGATGGGAATAGTAAATAAAATTATATTGGATATATAAAAATGAATGAAATGTTAAATGTTTTGTTAACAGTCGCGGTGTGCGTAACTAGGCAACCACGTTCAAGTTCACGTTGCATGACGTCATCGAAGTATGTCCCAGAACGTGCATACTTTTTGCTACACACTCAAAAGTATGTACTTTTTCATCACAAAAAAAGTACATACTTTTAGGTCGTAGTATAAGTAGGCGAATTGGGACTCAGCTAGTGAGTTGTTCAAAATCTTTCTTTTTAGTAAACTCTGTGTACACAAACAATGTTCATGTGTAGAGCCCCTGGTGACACTTCCAGCAAAGTTTCATGTTGTGTCGAGCCTTCTTAGTGTTTAAAAATAGCGATTTTGATGCTATCATAGTGCCATTTTCAATAAAACATTTGCAATTGCTTCATAAAAGGTGTTTTGGATGAGTTTTTGTTGCATTTACACCGTTTGACCATCTTGTGGCATTTCAAACACTTCAAAACAGTGAATTATTTTGCAAAGCGATTGATTCAAAGTTTCGAAAAGCTTTGTTTCTCCCGTCACTAGCTTAATGTTTGATGATCGCGCGTAAGCAATGCCTCTATCGCTTGTTTCTGCTTCTTCGTCTCGTGTGTTTTGATCTGGAGATTCTGCACTCTTTCAGAAGACGTGTAATAGCGCCCCCTACTGTATAACAGTTAAAACATGGATCGCCGGAAAATGTCATCAATGGCGGGGGAAGAGTTAATTACTTAATAATAAGCAATTCAATGAGTGCTTTGTTTTGTGGACATTCCAGACAATTTTCTCAATGATGTCAAAATAAACAACATTCCACAAGATCATTCCTGAGATTTATGGATGTTCATGTTATTGCCATCAGAAACATTTCCTAGATTCACTTCAGATTTATTAATACACACTGTACCTTTTCAAGAGTAAACGCTCAAGTAACATGATTCAGCAGACAAACATGTGCCTCAATTCAGACGTGGATAAGATGATATCATATAGACAGCAAGAATGATCATCTATGTGTGTTTGACAGCTGTTATTGGGCTTATTTAAGGTTTTACATCTACTGAACACGACTCACACTGCGTCCGACAGCTGTTTACTGTCCAGTGTTAATGCAGCGTGTGCTTCATTAAATAACGTTCTGCGATGCATCAGTGCTGTAAATTGTTGCCATGGAAACAGCTTTACTTCATGCTGGTTTTTAAGTCTGGAAAGAGTGTTTAATTATAGTAGACGGAGGAAGTCTGACACCATGATAAAAATGTTAAAATACACTCTGGTTTAAATGCATAATCAAAAGGGATAGTTCACTCTAAAATGAAAATTAAGTCATCATTTACTCACCCTGGTGTTGTACTAATGGAGGAAGCCCTTCTTTCTTTAATGGGCCACAAAAGGAGAATTTCTTTAAAAAAAATGTCCCTTGGTTCTTGCAGAAGCTCAAATGTGCTGCGTAACACGAGAATGAACTGATGTGCGACTTGATGTTTTATGTCAATAAAAGCCTAAATTAAATCTGTTCATCTTTAGCCCCTTTCACACAGAGATTCCGGAAAATACACGGATAATGTGTCCCGGGATCGTTTTGATTTTGATTTCTGTGAGTGCGTTCACACCAAGCGGCAACCTGTCTCTCTCTTGAAACCAACACGGAAGTGAATTAAACTGCAGTTCATCAACTGGCCGCTTGAGGCCGGCTGCAGAAGTGAGTCAAATCTGCATCTCCCCCATGTTGAAATACCCAACTTTACAGCAGAATAAAACATGTTTACAGCCTGGAGCAAAAAGTGGCTTTGGTCTATATAGCTTATTTTGCCCTTCATGAGGACCGTGAGGGGGGTGGATTTTTTTATAACTCATCCGTTTAAATTATATTAAGGCTTAAATTTCTGCATAATTAAGGGTGTGTCCACTTTTGAGTGACAGGTGGATTCCCTCTGCTGTGGTCATTAGTCATCATTAGCCGTTTGTCTGCTGTCTGTTAGCCGTCACGTTACCTCAGTTCATTGTCTGACTGTAAAAATAAATAAATTCGGGAGTGACGCACTACCAAGATGGCGACGGTCGGCCACGCCCACTTTAGGCTTCAGAAACGGTCTTCAGAAACCTACGGGTGACGTCACGGACACTACGTCCATATTTTTTTACAGTCTATGGTTCATACACATCCCATAAAGTCACGTGACGTGTTGTAGAATCTTCCGCTACCGCTCTTTCCATTGTAGTCGTGCACTTGGTGGATTTTTTTACGCAGTGTCTTAAGTTTACTAATGATCTGCGCTTTCGATCTTGAGAAACCACGCTCAAGCATTTTTTTTCCGGATTCGGTCGTACATGTACCGCTCCACAAAGCTGGCGAGCGCTCTCAGCTTCAGCGCGGACAGTAAGGAGCTCCTGCTCTCGGCTTCATTCCAGTTTGCAGACATTTTTTCCGTTCTTTCTTTGTTGATGACGAACACAGACTTTCTTCTAAGAGCAACAAAATACTCCTTACGGCATCGGTCCTGGCTTTTGTTCACACAGGGCGTGTTCCGGGACTGATCCCGGCAATGTTACTAAGTCCCATCCCGGCATCCATCCCGGGACGTGTTTGCGTTCACACAGAAGGCACTCTAGCAAGTTCACTGAAAGGTTCTTTGGGGAAGCAAAAATGGTTATTTTATAGAATCTCTGCTAAAACAAACCCATTTGGAACTTTTATTCTTAAAGGGGTGGTATAATGTCCTTTTCACAAGATGTAAGAGGGACATCAGAGACTTATTTTACATCTTGTGAAAAGGACATTATATGTGTGTGTGAAGTTTTAGCTCAAAATACCCCACAGATATTTTTATATAACATGTTAAAATTGTCACTTTTTGAGGGTGAGCAAAAACGCACCATTTTGTGTCTGTTCCTTTAAATGCAAATGAGCTGCTGCTCCCGGCACAGGGGGCGGAGCTTCAAGAGCTTGTGTCCTTTTACCTCACACACACATGCACTGAACATTTCAACAACATTTAGCCTTTTATGTTCAAACCGGAGTCAGACAGTGATGGAGAGACTCAAGAAGTGACAACATGTAGAAGCAGATGAATTTATGAAGCTGATGTGTAGTTATCTTCTAGTCACTGATTAGCATATTCTGTCATGATAATCTATAAATCGTGTTCAGGGGGCGGGGTTTATGTAAATTCTAGGGTTGGTGATGTCACTAACCCGGGAGGAATGTGGTGTAGTCTTTACCAGCCGTTTGTTGTAGTCCTTAAAAAGCGATTTCTTTAAAAGCAAATATCTCCCTTTGCTTTGAACTTTGAGCGTTGTAACTTTGCAGATGTTGATTATGCTCAAACAGCAACATTACACACTAACTAAAGTTAGACAAGTCAAATCATAATCAACCACCCCTTTAAGTGCCTCACAGTATGCTATTCCAAACATAGTTTATGTCAGTTCTCCACACATTTCTCTCAGAGGTCAAAGGACAAAAGGGGGTCAAAGACGTCTGGGGGAATGTTTTAATGGCAGATCAAATCCACACAACAACGACACGCGTTAATGTTCACTGCAGTGTCTCCTCCCGCTGATTCCCAGACACAGATCTCACATCCGATGTCCTTCTGCGTTCTCCATAACACGTAGTAATCCATGTAGGAAAAACACAGCATTTAACTTAAATTCATATTTGGCAAATACAGAAGCAAACCGAAACACAGTTCATTTTCCACAAAAGAAATACCCCAAAAAAGGTGCGTTCGAAATAAAATTTAAAAAACGACGCCAAACATGAAATCTCCAATCCGTCCATTTCTCATTTCTGTTTATCTACTAAAATATGCTTTAACGTTAACAGTCTGTACATCTACAGGGGCTCGTCGTCAACGAGACGCCCCAACAATTACATCAGGAAATAAAAAGCAGAATGGAGAAAAACAATGCTATCTGAAACTCACATTGTACAATTCTCAGGACTGACGTGGTGCGTTTAGCAGAAAACATCAGAAATAATACAAAGATGAGTGAAGGAACAACCAAATCGCCGTTTGGACTTGGGTTTACAGTGTTTTTGCTTTTTTTTTAACAGTGAGATATCGAGTTAAGGATACTGGTTATGAGACAATACCGAGATAGATCACCAATCTAAGGACAGACTTAAACCGAAGCGGTTCAGAATCGAGGCTGCAGTTTCTCCAAGGCCCAGTGGACATACAGAAGGCACTTTTAATGAAATTTAAAGTTGTGAAGGCAAGCCTTTTTTTAGTCATTTTTGGGGGATCTTGTCATTTGAATTGGACATAAATTTAAAAAGCCATCTCTAAAGTCAATATAAATTCAAAACTGACCATTCACGTCACGTTCCTGCTCTTTAATGATTGGTCCGTGCACATTATTACAATGTCATCTTAAAAATAAAGGCTCCAAAAGAGGGTTTTCACAGCAATTCCACAGAAGAACCATTTTTGGTTCCTCAAAGAACCTTTCAATGAAAAGCTCTTTGTGCAAAATAATTTTAAGAACCTTTTTCCACTTGTGGAATGGAAAGATTCTATTCCATTGATGTTAAAGGTTCTAAATGGAACCATTAATACCAATAAAGAACCTTTATTTTTAAGAGTGTATAATAACTTGAAATTACTTTGAAGATAATGCCATCTAGATCGCTCAGGCTATTGATTAATAAAAAAAAAAGGTCCTTTTCCCAATCCCTAATGGATAAACTCAATCTCTTGACACTGAATTGTCCTTTTTCACTCTAAAACACGTCACAGTACTCAAGTAAAACGGGTTGCAAAAGGTTTCATGTCGACTTTGATGGGAGAAACTGTGTTTCTGGCATCAACTTCTCTGCGTTGAATGTATAAAACCGACATAGCTCACACACGACTCGGGCGCTAATCTACAAATCCGATCAACTCTTGTAGAATTGAGCTGTGTAACTAACTACATTTCGATTCGTCCGCTCTGACCACTCAGGCTTGGCTGGTAACACTTAACGAAGATGGACCATATAGACAGAGACGTCAACCACAAAAGCATCATCAGTGCTGCTCAATACACAGTTTCCAATGAACGGTCAATAAATTAGGAAATAACATCATCATCAAGCCTTAGACTTCAGTTTGGGTAGAAGATACCGTTTTTAAATTGATGTGAATTAGTCTAACGCAAGACTGTGAGGGATAAAAATACAGATGTGTGTCCAAAAATCAGGTGTTTGTCTGAAAACAAAGGGAGGGAGTAATTTCAATGTCCATCACAACCTTATTTTCATTCACAAGTTCACTAAACTAATTCATCAGGGTGTTCATCTAACGTCACATAGCCGTTCGAAAACTGAAGCTAGCTCAACATCACCAGAAAACGTCGACGAGTAGCTTGACTCGTCCAATACTGGATTGGATAGTTGGTAAATTCAGATCAAGTTTTCATTGTGAACCAACAAAATAATGACTTTCAGCGTCCAACATGACAGCACAAGACATAGACGGGAGAAACTGGACATACTTGAACTCGAAATAAATTAAAAGAGGGACGAAAACCAGCAGGTTTTTGCCTCATGTGGACAATTCGATGTTGCATCATCCCAACAGCTGGAGACAAATACTGAGAGGTAGCGGTGAGAAAAAACAAATTACTTGTAATTTTGTAGGAAAGTCAAGGGTGACGGCGGGGAAAGGGGTTTATGGGTAACAGCAGAGGGGTAAATTACACAACAGTAGTACAGTAGATGTGATGTCACTCGTGCTACAACATAACAAATCTTCAATGAGACACAAAAATAAGAAACTATAGAGACAAGTTGAATTAAAATAGAGCTAAACTCGAACACAAAGGGTGGAAACCTGGGAGAGACTGACTAGTGTACTAACGAAACCAATAATGAAAGTATAAGTAGTTAACTCCAGGAACACACTGGTCTTTTCAATGGGAATTTGTCAGAATTTCCACAATTATGAGTTACTGACGAGTTCATTAAGGTTGAAGAATTTTTCAACGCTCTAAATTCTGAATTGTATGGTCGTTGACGTTATATAAATGCCTTCAGCAATACATGCGTAGATGAAGGGCTGGTTCACCCAATAACTAAAAACATGACGCTCATGTCGTTCCAAACCTGTAAGAGTTTCGTTCGTCTTCAGAACACGAATGAAGATCTCGGTTTACTCAATTTCTGAAAAGACACGGTCGCTTTATACGCCGAACGGATTGAGTTTAGGCTTTTATTCACATATAAACATTGATCAGCGAACATAAAACAGAAGGTCAACTGTACAGGTGAAACTCGAAAAATTATAATATCATGCAAAAAGTAAGTTTTTCTTAAAAGGTGAAACTAATATATTATATAGACTCATTACATGCAAAGTGAGATATTTCAAGCCTTTTTTTGTTATAATTTTGATGATTATGGCTTACAGCTTATGAATATTTCAAAAATTTGGGTTTTCATAGGCTGTTAGCCATAATCACCAAAATTATAACCCCAAAAAAAAAAAAAAAAAAAAAAAAAAAAAGGATTGAAATATCTCACTTTGCATGTAAATGAGTCTATATAATATATTAGTTTCACCTTTTAAGTTGAATTACTGAGAAAAATGAACTTTTTGCATGATGATATAATTTTTCCAGTTTCATCTGTACTTGCTTGTAATTTTCTGAAAAGACACGGTCGCTTAATACGCTGAACGGATTGAATTTAGGCTTTTATTCACATATAAACATTGATCGGCGAACATAAAACACTGGAAAATATAAATCATAAAACAGAAGCTCAACTGGAAAAATGAGAATATCATGCAAAAAGTTCATTTTTATCAGTAATTCAACTTAAAAGGTGAAACTAATATATTAAATAGACTATTACATGCAAAGTGAGATATTTGAAGCCTTTTTTGTTATAATTTTGATTATGGCTTACAGCTTATGAATATTTTCAAAATATCTGAGATTTTTTCATAAGCTGTAAGCCATAATCATCTAAATTATAACAAAAATATCTCACTTTGCATGTAAATGAGTCTATATAACATATTAGTTTCACCTTTTAAGTTGAATTACTGAAATAAATGAACTTTTTGCACGATATAAACATTTTTCCGAGTTTCACCTGTACTTGCTTGATGCGTGAGAATGAACCTCATTGGTTCTCGCATGCTTGAGCTTTCGTTCACCGCATCTGAAATCTCTCCGATGTCTCGATGAATGAAAGTCTTGCGGGTTTGGAGCGACGTGAGGGCGAGTAAATGACGACAGAATTGTCATTTTTGGGTGAACTACACATTTTACAGATGTCATTCAGACATTCAGAAGTGACTGCGTCGATTTGGTCGTACGAGAGCTGGCGAAGAAATAAATAAATCCTCGAGTCTGAAGACGACCGCTGGAAAGATTGCGGTCATTCATCTCATAATTACAGTAATTCCAACTGGACATGAATGCAGCATTTAATCTGGATCAAGACCCCCAACATAATGAGCACAAACGCATGAAGAATAACTCTCACAGTCGCTGTTGAAACACTCACTGGAAGTGACGGACATGCCGTGGATTGGGACTTTTTAATGTTTTTCGACGGTAAAACACAAACTAGTCTGGAATATTGCTTTGCGGCAGCTATTTACAGAACTGCGAAAACAAACAAATAAAAAAAAAAAGTAAAGTAGTCACAGATTAATCTGATCTACACACACACAGCTCACATTCTTGCGTGTTTTGAGTGGTCCTCTTCCAAAACAATAATAAACAATAAAAAAAAAAAAACTGTAAACATAAAAAATTACACTTTATTTGTCGTTTTCGTGGAATCATCTCTGCGAGCAGTACATTAGCCTCATGATCACTCGTGTTTACCCTTTATAAACCTTTAAATTCAGTCCCGCTGGAATCAGCTGCTCCCAAAGAGCAACGGGTTTTCCCAGTGGATTCAAGTAAACAGAATTTCTAAGTCTCACATTGTTTTCTCCGTTATTTTACTCCTCAGGGAAAGCACGCCTTCTTCCGTTTGTACTGAGTGGAAGTTTCCTAAGAGCTTTCTGACTGCGCTCTCTCTCTCTCTCTCTCGCGATCAAAGAAAAGAAAACCTCATTTTCATCTCAGGGAACAAAGAAAACCAACAAAAAATCAAAACGGACAAAGATTTGTGTTTCTGTTTTCCAATCCTTCCAATAAACCTGTGATCTGTGGCCCCTAAACTTACACGTTTTCTTTTCCTTGTTTAATTTTTTGTTTCGCTTAACACACACACACACACACACACACACACACACACACACACACACACACACACACACACACACACACACACACACACACACACACACAACAGAATGAACATTTGTTTGGAAGCAAGGTCTCCTGGTGGCAAGTCACAAATTTTCAGAGGTCACATTTTCCCCACGTGTTGGATGATTTGTTCTCCTTCTATACTTGTGTTGTGGTGGTTGTTGTTGCTGTGGTTGTGTGTGTCTAGTCCCGCTTGTCTTGGAGCTGCTGCTTCCAGGCCTCGTTCAAGTAAACCAGTCGCTTGTAGTTGAGCACAAACAAGATGAAGTTCAGTAGGTACGTGGTGACGCAGATGAAGCAGAAGTCCTTAAGGACGAAGTAGAGGATGTAGCCCAGGTACAGGGAGCCCATCACTGACGCGATGGAGGTGGTCATGAGAATCAGAGCGGCCATCGCACTGGCCGTCAAACCTACACACACACACACACACAGCAGTTAATGCACTGAAGCACTGCCACTGCATTCAATATAATAACCTTCACACATGATGGTAAGAATATGAAGATAAAAATGATGCAGCAAATTCATCATTAAATGTCCTTCAGCATTTAAAAGCTACATTCACAGAAACTATGTAATAACTAAAAGAATGCAATATACAAATAAACTGTTTGCATTATAAAATCAACTGCAAAAATCATTTCATAAAAAAAAGATTACTATTTTGTTATTTCTTCATTTTTTTAGTTATTAGTATATATATATTAGATATATATTATTAGTATAAATATATACATATATACATGCATATACACAAAATATTGAAATAATAATAGTAATAAACAATGTAATTCTTATAGAAAATCCACTATATAAAAAACGTAATTTCTTCATTTGTATAGTTATTTTAATGCCGTATTAGCAAAGACATATAATATAAAGACTTATTTAGTACACACATGCATATATGTGTAAATATACAATAAAATATGGGAATAATAATAAACAATATTCTTCTTACAACAAATTTTTTTTAAAATGTTATCAGTTGAATCACCGTAAAATAAACAAATTTCAGATTTCGAGTTTCTTTAAACACTAATAATTTCTCTATATCACACTGAAATCCAGATCTTGCTGGTGTGTTAGAAGAAAAGCCCAAGCCAAATGTACTCAACTCCTTCACTTGTCACTTCACATGCCAAAACAATGAATACTGAACGAATGACACGTATTGTCACTCAGGCTGTGTTTCTATTTCTGTAACGCACTGAGATTCTGCCTATGCACAGTGTTTCAAATCACACACTCATGAGCTTGCATTGCAGTTAGGATGATGCTTTAAAAGGTGAGTGCCTTCATAGACATGCAGCTAAAAGAGTGGGCGTGGCTTATGATGAGGGGGCGGGGCATTGTCTGGCTTGACCTTTCCTCCACTAATCATCGCTTGACCCCTTCGGAAAAGGGAACGTTTCTCCTGAACAGAGGGCATTCAACACACACACACACACACACACACACACACACACACAGTCTGGCTATTCATAGTCATGAAATTTCATTAGGGCAGAGCAGGACAAAAAGATCACACACACACACACACACACACACACACACACACACACACACACACACATTGACGCAGCAGACAAGGACAGGAGAGGGGAAGAGCTTCAGACACGCGTCTGAGATTCGGGTCATAGTGGAGATCAAGATTTCAGAAATGAAAAACATGTTCAAGTGTCTGTTGGTTCAAGGCTACACACAACACGAGGGATCTGTTGCAAAACCCAGTGAGCTCTACAGAGACGGCAGCCTTTAAAGGGACACTTTATAACAGAAATTAAATGTCATTTTTTTCCATCCATGTTTTAACTCATACATTAAACCTTATCTGACCAAAAAATGCAATACGTTTGTGAAAAGGAATTGTTCTATTTTCACTTGATTCATTGATTGAGTTGATGATAAATTTGTAATAAAGCATAAAACACAGAAATAACATGGAGTTTGGGAAAGAAATACAACAGATTTTATAGGGACCTATTATTGTTAAAGTATTAAATGATTAAATTGTTAAAGTTTTCTGATTAAATTGTTAAAGTTTTTTTATTAAACTTTAATTAAACAATTAAAGCAAGACACCACATGCGAATCTAGGATCTAATTTATCTTTTGAAAAATTGTATTACAAATTTTCTGAATTCTTGTTTAAAAATGAAGCATTTTGTCAATTAAATATAAAACTAATTGACATACATTTCCAGAATAGCAATCTGAACACTGGATAAACCCAGGTTCAAAATGCATTTCATTTTGTTGGTTCACTTTAAAAAAAACTTTTGCTGATAATTTACTCACCCCCATGTCATCCAAGATGTCCATGTCTTTCTTTCTTCAGTCGAAAAGAAATGAAGGTTTTTGATGAAAACATTCCAGGATTTCCCCCCATATAATGGACTTCAATGGGACCCAAACGGTTCAAGGTCCAAATGACAGTTTCAGTGCAGCTTCAAAGGGCTTTAAACGATACCAGACGATGAATAAGGGTCTTATCTAGCGAAACGATCGGTCGTTTCAAAAATAAATAAAGTTCAAGTTTTATAAGCACAAATACTCGCCTTGCTCTGTTCTGTGATGCGCGTTCGTGACGTCACGTAATACGCAATTACGTTGAAAAGGTCACGCTTGAAAAATTTCTGTCCTGAAGAAAATTTTCGTTTAGGCTTTTTAATATTAAAGCACCCAGGATCCGCACACGAAATGGGCATTTTAAACGATAAACTGACACAAATACATTTTAAAATGTGTATATGGTCCTCCTTCCGCACATTTGTAAGCACGTCAACTTGACCTTTTCAATGTAATTGCGTATTACGTGACGTCACGAACGCGCATCACAGAACAGAGCAAGGCGAGCATTTGTGCTTATAAAACTTAAACTTTTTTATTTATTTTTGAAATGACGATCGTTTCGCTAGATAAGACCCTTATTCATCGCCTGGTATCGTTTAAAGCCCTTTGAAGCTGCACTGAAACTGTCATTTGGACCTTGAACCGTTTGGGTCCCATTGGAGTCCATTATATGGGGGAAAATCCTGGAATGTTTTCATCAAAAACCTTCATTTCTTTTTGACTGAAGAAAGAAAGACATGGACATCTTGGATGACATGGGGGTGAGTAAATTATGTTTTTAGGAATACCAAGCAAATGATATGAACATCTTCAGAATATATAGGAAGGAATAAAAATGTGTGTTAAGATGCTGAAGTGGAGATTTCTGACTTTAATGATGATATGGATTGAAATTTAAAATCTACAGACACAAATAGATAGTCCAATAAAATAAACACTTAAATCTTTGGACATGTCATGAAAGCAAAACTTTTTGTTTTTGTTTGCCACAGGCAAAAAAAGTTTTTGCCTGTGGTTTCTTTCATTAAAATTTGGGTGTAAAAATTAAAACTGACTTGGTATTTGCCACAATACAGTCTTTAATTGCCACTTTAGAAGGTTTGGCCGTTCGTTTGAGTCACTGAACTAACAGCCTCTCCATTCATTCACGTGCCGATAAGAAAATAAGAAGAGAAACTGCACAGTAAATGTAAAACAGTTTAAAGGAAGTGCAAAACGATTCCTCGCTTGCAACCGTCCATCACTCAGAGAGCCGACTGCACACTGGCATTATGCAAATGTGTGAAGTGTGAAGAAAGACTTCAGTGTGTCCAGTTACAGAAGCACAATGAACCTGAGGACAGATCAGCAGAGCCAAACACGCAGAAGACCTTGAGTCAGCAAAGCCCACATGACCGCTGAGGAATGAAGAACGGCACATTATGAGGCAGGCGTGCGTGTAGGAATCAGTCAGGACTAGACATCCAACAACCCAGTCCTAGGGCTGCACAATATATCCAAATATCACAGATGTATATACAGGGTTCGTACACCTATTCCAAGGTCAAATTCAAGCACTTTCAGGGTCCATTTTAAAGCTTTTCCAGCACCTTAAACCACCGTAAATTACATACCAATACATAGTCAAAATGATTATTTAGTGTTTTTATCACATTAAAAGAGATGATGCTATAAACAGCCAAAATTGCTTCATAATAGCAGAAGGATCAGATATTTAAGCAAATCACAAGTTTTATTTTTCAAAATATATCACTAAGTAGATAATGCCTATGAATAATACTTTTCATTATATTAATGTCCAAATATTGCTAACCAGATAATGTGATTTTCAGGCTGTAAAACTGAAGTTATTTCAATGGCTTGCGCCGCGCGAGGACGTTTTGTTGCTGCGTCGACCAAAGCATTGGCGAGCTTGTGCGCACGTCTCACCATTAGGTCACCTGATGGAGTTTTTTCGGTTCCTTGCCACTGTTGCCTTTGGCTTGCTCAGTTAGGGATATTTTGGGAATATTTAATTTTATTTTATTAATCAATAAATTTCACTAGAAAAAAACCTTGTTGTATTATTTTAATTTAATACTGTGAAGCTGCTTTGATACAATCTGTATTGTGAAAAGCACTATACAAATATACTTGACTTGACGTCGTGGTCAAAGTTAAAGGGGTGCTATAATGCTCTTTTCACTAGATGTAAAATAAGTCTCTGATGTCCCCAGAGTGTGTATGTTAAGTTTCAGCTCAAAATACCCCACAGATATTTTTATATAGCATGTTAAAATTGTCACTTTTTAAGGGTGAGCAAAAATGCACCGTTTTTGTGTCTGTCCCTTTAAATGCAAATGAGCTGCTGCTCCCGGCGCAGGGGGGCGGAGCTACAACAGCTTGTGTCCTGAAAATTTCAAAAACTTTTTTTTGTTTAAGTTTATGTAGCTGATGTAGAGTTAACTATCTTCTAGTCATTGATTAGCAAATTCTGACATGATAATCTATAAATCGTGTTCCGGGGGCGGGGTTTATGTAAATTTTAGGGTTAGTGATGTCACTAACCCGGGAGGAATGTGGTGTAGTCTCTACCAGCCGTTTGTTGTAGTCCTTAAAAAGTGATTTCTTTAAAAGCAAATATCTCCCTTTGCTTTGAACTTTGAGCGTTTTAACTTTGCAGATGTTGTTTATGCTCAAACAGCAACATTACACACTAACTAAAGTTAGAAAAATCAAATCATAATCAACCACCTCTTTAAAAATAGTTCAACTTTTCCCGCTGCGCTCTGTGACAATTAACCGCGCGGCCAATAAAAACGGGGCATCCAAACAAGCGCGGAAATCAAAATGAAAACTCCGCCTACTTTTGCTCTGGCCAGCGTAGCACAAATCGCTCTGTATCTGAAGGGCTACATTTTATTTCTCCATTTAATAAACAAACTATTCAGTCAGATAGGTATTTGTTGTGAAAGAACTAGTTACAATTTCTTACTAGTTACTTTTCAAACCTTGAAAACACAACATCAAAATTCAAGCATTTTCAAGGATTTCAAGCACCCGTACGAACCCTGTATATATCGTGATATGCATATCGCAACGGCTTGCAATAACGGGTCATGAACTAAAGACAAAGAGAAAATCACTCGCTGCTCTCGGCTGAATAACTTTAAAGGAGAACTCCGGTCAATTTTAACATTGAGCTCATTTTTTTGTACATTTGGAGTGCTGTCAGTACAGAGAACAACGACAAAAATCGGTGTTGCCTACACCGAGTTATTCTATTTTTAAAATTTGCACCCTGTTGACTTCAATGGGGCAAGTACTAAACCTGCTTTTAGGCTCTTAACATCCTTGATGTGTCATTACAAGTGCACAGAAAATGTGAGTGATTCCTTCAGAGTGAACACGAGTGAGTCTGACTGCAGTAGATGTGAAAGATAAGTATAAAAATTATGTTATTTAAGCCAGCGCAAATACCTTTGTTTACATCCTGTTTTTCGGTTGAAGTCCAAAGTAGTCGATTGCCGAGTTCACGCGCGTGATCATAGGTATTAAACCTATGCGTGTGAACTCTGCAATCGACTACTTTGGACTTCACCCGAAAAACAGGATGTAAACAGGTATTTGCGCTGGCTTAAATAACATAATTTTTATACTTATCTTTCACATCTACTGCAGTCAGACTCACTCGTGTTCACTCTGAAGGAATCACTCACATTTTCTGTGCACTTGTAATGACACATCAAGGATGTTAAGAGGCTAAAAGCAGGTTTAGTACTTGCCCCATTGAAGTCAACAGGGTGCAAATTTTAAAAATAGAATAACTCGGTGTAGGCAACACCGATTTTTGTCGTTGTTCTCTGTATTGACAGCACTCCAAATGTACAAAAAAATGAGCTCAATGTTAAAATTGACCGGAGTTCTCCTTTAAGCTTTAATAAGAATCAGTATATATTTAACTCATTCAGTGAAAACTAAGCAGCGTTTTATTTTTACATTTGATTATTCAGTTTGTGTTGTTAAATAACCCTAATGTAGGATAACCTGAACCCCACTGATGTTAAAATAACACTTATGTTTCAGTAAAACACTGATGTTCACTTTCAGAAGTTGTAGGGATGATTTCTCGTCACAAAAAGAATGTGAAACGTGAAATTTTATAGATATTTTAGATATTAAAGTTTATTATACACGCTTTAATCATTATCGTATCGAATATCGCATTATTTAATGAGTTATCATCACATATCGCACTTTTCTTCAGTATGGTGCAGCCCTATCCAGTAGCCGATTAGTCAACTAGTGTCTCTAGATTTGTTTAGCTTTAAATGTTTGTGGTGGTTTTTAAAGGGGGATGTCTTTACAGAAAATATATTTCACATTCCCATTATCATGGATTACAACGACTGATTGTTTAGCGCAAATTCAGGTCGTGGTAATTTCATTGAATCTCACCAAAAAAAACCAAAACATGTCTAGGTCATATTTCATCCCAGAAGCAAAAAGATTATTTTAGGATCATACGGTTTTTGAAATGGCAACATAATTTTTCATGCCAAAATTATGACATCCCTATTAGACAACCGTGGCAAAGTTAGACATCCCTATGGAGAAACTGAATGCAGTTTTTACTTTGACTTTTTGCACTCTGTTAACAACAATGTTTTAATAGTTTCACTTATGATAATTATATACCCAGACGAGGGGAATAAGAAACATAAGAGAAGCTGAGTAACTCAAACACATAGTCTGAGACGTTTGCCTAACAATCTGTCAAGAGAGGAGATTGGCGCGTAAGAGTCGTGGGGTTAAACTAAGGTTGTGAATGTTTGACATGTGCTTTATCATTGAAACGCCTGGAGATTTACAGGCATGCACAAGTGTGGGCGTTAATTCTGTGAGGCCGCTTTAGATTACACACATTAAAGTTCCTACTATTATGGAAGCATATGGGTAGCAATATTCAATTTGAAATGTAATATGTAAAATGGCAATGCATTTCTGTATTTAAATTTACATTTTCCATTACATTTGTGCAACGTTTGGTGCAAAATTAAAATAATTCAATTATATAATTTACATTTGCTATTTCATAAAATAGTTTTAATATGTAAATTGAATACATATTTTAACGCTTTATAAGTTGCAAACTTAAAATGAAAATGTGATATATTTAATATGTTCAAGCAAAAACTGCAGCAAAATGATCATTTAAATGTTATTTTTCTTAATTGCATTTACACTCAGTTAAGACACTTGCGATTGCATTTTTCATTAAATGTCCCGCAATGAATGTCAACTTTGCAACTTATAAAGCGTTAAAATATGTATTTAATTTACATATTAAAACTAGTGTATGAAATGGCAAATGTAAATTATATATTTAATTTTTCATTTTGCACCAACATTGCACAGACGTAATGGAAAATGTAAATTTAAATACAGAAATGCATTGCCATTTTACATATTGCATTGTCATTTGCATATTACATTTCAAATTGAACATTGCTACATATACTATAACCTGAGACGCTGGAACGTCCCTTACAGTATCAGTCTCAATCCTGTTTCAGGAAACGATACGAGTAAACTTTCATCTCTGGCTAATACCAGACGCTGTAACACTGCACAAACTGATGTGAACTATCAGGTGTTTCACAAAAACACCTAGACGGAGACAGGAATGTTATCACCTACGAGTTTCAACATAATTCCCACACTAGTAAATGTAGTTTAAGGGGCTGGAAAACATCATGCGTGTTCTTGTGTTTAAATTATGGCTGATAGATTATGGGAAAAATCGTAATTTAACACCATTGGATACTTCACCTATTTTTTTATTTGATTATTTATTTATTTATTTGTCTTTTTATCAGTGGATGTCATTGATATTTGAATGTATAATTCAATTGAAAAACAAAAACGTTTAAAAAAATAAAAAAATAAATTCGTAATTGACCAATTCGACACCGTAATAATGAACCATTGACTTTGGAAGCCACCCATTTTATTTTTTATTTTATTTTTTATTGTCTTTTTATCAGTGGATTTCATTGATATTTGAATATATAATTCAACTGAAAAACATAAAAACGTTTTAAAAAATCGTAATTCAACACCACTGACTTTGGAAACAGCACCTGTTTTTTATTTTATTTAGTTTTTTTTTTTTTTAGGTTTTTTTTTATTATCTTTTTATCAGTGGATTGCATTGATCTTTGAATATATAATTCAACTGAAAAACATAACATTTATGATATCAAATTAAATAAGATCACCTATGTTGCACTTCCACAACCTACTGAAAACTACTAAACACCACAATAGTTTTATCTCAATTATCTTGTTTTCATAATTGTCAAAAGTCAAAATCAAGTCAAGTACTTTTATTTGTATAGTGTTTTCACATACACACTGTTTCAAAGCATGATGTTAATGTTTATAATATCTTCATGCCTCAGTTGCATTTATCAGATTTGGGCGATAATATGGTTTATATTTTGCGACGATACAAGCAGTTTATATACGCTCTACGTGATACCTTATGTATCAATATACAAAGGGCGGGCGATAATACATTTTGCAACGATATAAACAAGCGGTTGAGAAATTGTGAGTGAAAATAGCCCTAGTTTAAATACAGCTACACTGAGTAAAAAAAGTGCACGCAATGACCAAAGACATTCATCAGAGACCAATAGACACGTTAGTTTGAAATATCAAGATTCTGGCCATAAAGTAACATTTATTATGACATATACTTTCTAAACTGGTGCATCCTAGAGATGCGCGGTTGGCGGTTACAGCCGCAGATAACTCGCGGATCGGGTTGACGAAAAATAATACTTTAATTAAATTCGGGCGGGTGGCGGTTGAACAAATCAAATGATTGCTAGGCCTTCTGGTATAAAATGAATTGCACTGTCTCTTCCCATGCAGTCAAACTTAACGTGAGTCTTCAGAACAGGCTCGTCCTGGTCGTCACCCTGACAGAGTGTAGAGTTCATAAGCCTATAATGTGAATGACTTATTTTATTCGAGCTTTCTTTCTTTCTTTTTGCAAAAAAACTTAAGTGCAATAGGCATTAATTAGTAGTAGGCTAAATAGCAGCATGTTGAAATGATGTGCCAAATTGCGTTTATTTATTACAATGATGAAATTGTACAGTAGCCTAGTCAGGTAAGGTCAAGTCTGCCGATGTGCGTTTTATTTAGGCTATTTATTTATTTCTGTTCCCTGTGTGCCGATCGGAGACGGAGTTCACTGCTGATATTCTGGGGATACAACATAGCCAATAGATTATACTAGTAGGGACTTTAGCCTTTAAATGTCCCATATTGTACACCTTTCTGAAGTTTTATTTTAGGTTTTGATGTCCTTAAAGCTCCAATATGTAATATTTTTCACCACAAGAGGGCGCAGTTTCCAACAATAACAAAGGCGAAGCTTGATGACGCTATGAAGGAGGTGACGATGGGAGATGACGTTTTTAATGCGTTTTCACCATCTAGCGATGTATCTAAATGGAATTAATGAATCATGATCACGGATGAGGTAATTTATTCGTTTTTGTATTACCTGTATGTCTGATCGTATTATTTTATGTCAAGTTCAAGTTGGAGATCTGTTGGGTCTGAGATCTCAAGTTCAAATAAAAAATCTTTGGAGACTTTTGAGATATTGTAAGTACACAACTGGAGGAAATATATCACACTGTGCAAGTTATTTTCAGAAATTTTATTACAAAATTGTTACATATTGGAACTTTAAGAATATATATTTGCGGTTTAAGTACCAAAAAACCATCTCAATATATTTTTACAGCTCCTTTCTCAGGAGCTCTGCCAAGAATAGAACTAATTAATATTCATGAGCCTCTCTTCTGATTGACCTGTTGTTTTCTGAGTGACCCACCATTGGTGGGGGTGGTGACTGAGTAGTTCTGACATACGGAAGTCACAACGGCTCGTGAAAAGGCACGGCTACCTTGAAAAAAGCCAGTCCGTTTTGACAATATGGGACCTTTAAATATCTTTGCTGCATTGGATCAGTATCATTTCTAGAACAGGCAAAAGCTTTCTAGCCTCGCGGCTCGTGTCAGCAGCGCCTTACATCGCCCATAGACCTTAAAACAATAAGGTGTGGCTTTGAAAATTGGTCAAAAAACGTTGGTACGGACGGATGATGAGTTTTGTGATGCGGTTGCGGATGAAATAATAGCCATCTCTAGTGCATGATCCCTATAAAGTACCTGTTCATGTGAAACAGTGGCATTATCTGCAGATCAGTGCGGTTTATGATGTTCTTACCTAGTAACAGCTGAAAGACATAAAAGAAAATTCCATAGACACTGTTTGGCTGGTTTACTGCACTGTCGTTCCCAAAAATGGATCCCAACAGTCCAAATCCTCGACCCCATCTAGAGAGAAGATGAAAACACAACAGAAAGAAACCGTAAAAAAAGCAGAAGTTGAAAGCAGACAACATGAGAGAGAAGAACTAAAAATATATAATGATATCTTAGCGCTCTGGGCTCCTCTTGGGAACACAAGAACATTAAGACAGAATATTTGGCCTAAATCAAAACTATACAATGATCAAGGCAGCAGTTTCCGTTTATTGGTGCGAACAGAGATTTCTGACCCAAATTGTTTGAAATTACACCAACAAAGGAGAAATGTGGTGGTTTCCAGTCACATCCAATTCCAGCATTTGCAGTCCAAACACAGCAAACATAAACATTGGGTAAAATAGCCAATTTTAACTGCATTCATTATATTTGCTACTTTTAAGTATGCAAGTGACATCAAGTATGTAAAAACATTTCTCTTGGATTTATTTTTTCCACCAGGCTCATCGCAAGGTGTTTTCTAATTTGAAAAAGGCTGATTTCTTCCCTTTTGTCAAATAGATAGAAAACTTCAACACCCATAATGCACTGGGCATGTTGCCGTCCAAGGCCACGCCCACCAGTCTGCTATTGATACGCTTAACGGACTCAAATACCGCCTTGCTTTAGTAGGAAACACTTCTTAGCAAACTTTTAGTCTTAATGCTGTCGACTTGTTCCCAGATGCAAGAATTCGAGATCGTATTTACGGGTTAAACGCACATGTACGCCACCACCATGTCATGAATACAAGTGGGAAGCTCGGGATTTTCTTTAAGTCCCGATCTTTACGAGTTGAGGGCGTGTCAGTGAGAAACATGGAGGAATACCACAATACTTAAAGGTATTTAGCAGTGATATTATCAGACTTTTCTATTTACAGTGAAGTAAGCTTATTGCCTACACAATATGTGACCCTGGACCACAAAACCAATCACATGGGTACATTTTTTGAAAGCTGAATAAATAATCTTTCCATTGATGTTATGGTTTGTTATGATAGGACAATATTTGGTCGAGATACAACTATTGTAAATCTGGAATCTGAGGGTGCAAAAAAAAAATTCAACATTGAAAATCGGCTTTAAAGTTGTTCATTTATGTTCACAATTGTGTTGCATTCACTCACAAAAATGTGGTTGTTCTGCCCGAGCAAAATTGCGTTCAGGTAAGAAAGCTGTTGTTGTAGTGTTAAATTTTTACCATAATGTTGTTTAAAAAGTAGACAAAGTATGATATCATTTTCAACCTATACTTACAATAACTCTTCTGTTAATAACCCTCTGATGATCCGACTGTCCGTGGGCAGGGATGCAAAAATGCAGAAGTATAATCTGTACATTTACATTTATGCATTTGGCAGATGCTTTATCCAAAGCGACTTACATTGCATTTCAAAGTATTTACATTCTTATCAGTTCTTTCCCTGGGAATCGAACCCATGACCTTGGCGTTTGCAAGCGCCAGTGCTCTACTGTTTGAGCTTCAGGAAAGCTTCTGTCTGTCGAAGCTGTCAAAAGTCAGGTAAAACGCATCACCACCCGGCGGACTTTTGTTGACAAATAAATGTGAATTTCTCGGTCAAGGTATCACGTAGAACGAGTAAACATTGTTCATTTACATATACTACCAACACAATGCAAAGCGGGTTGAAAATTGACTAAGTTACACTTTAAGAGTAAACTTGAACGTAGCAACTGATTCATATGGGTCTGACTCTGAAGTGTTGGAAAATAACCCTGAAAAAGGCGTATAACAGCACTTCAGCTTCATAACTTCCTTCCAATGTGTTCATCAAAGAGCCAACCGTGCCAAACACCAGAGGTCTTGCCCAATCTCTTCCATATGTCATGATCACACATGAGTAATAATGCAGTACAATCATCAATCTGTTTCTAGCAATATTGCATCAAAGCTTCAGTGTCTCCAACACAACAAAAAATATCACGATTATTAGCAGGCAAAGTCTGCATACCAGACATGCGTAATACATTTTTCACTTTTTCGAGACGTCTAATGCTCACCCACCGACTCTACTCTCAAAACATGCAAAGACAACTGAAGGATTGTGGAAGAATAACTGGAACAAGAAGCATGTTTTCCACTTCACTGTCCATAGGCATTTTAAAAGATTCCTCAATAATTAAGTCTAAGCCTTCAACCAAACCAACCAGCTCAAAGATTAATAAATTACAGCATTGCAATGTTACAATGTTGATTAGAATAAGAAAAAGTGCAAAATAAGAAAAAAGGTTGAATTATTTGATGAGTGAATGAGCCACAATGGAATCACAAACAACTGTACAAAATAAAAATATATGTAGTTATTGATTATGAAACAATAAACAATGTAACAGCATAAAACAATAGGAAATAAACAATGACAATCTAACAATATAAAACAATCAAACAAGAAATATGTAGCATATAATTAGTTGGCCTATACATAGCAATTACATAAGCTTGATCACCCACAATGCTTCATGGGATTGGGCGTTCTCTGAAAAGCTCTTTTAAAATGACGTTCATTGCCAAGGTAACAGTGATTTCTCTGATTGGTGGATCTCTGCAGGATTATGGGGTAGTCTAGTTCCTCACTGGGATTTTGCCTTTTAATAAAAATGATTTCTTGAAGTTAAGATCACTAGGACTTGTGGCTTGTACATCATCAGGTCCCAGTCTCAGACGTCACGCACACAAACCGTTGAACATCTGATGCATAAGGCACACAAAATTGGAAACACTTCAGGAGTTTCAAAGTCATTATCTGATTGGTTGAATTCAACAGGATTTCCGGGAGACGTGTGTGTGTCGCTTTCGTTAACGTTCTGCCTGGAAACAAAGCCGTTGTGATGCCAAACTAGCCTGGTAATACCAGACTCTGCTACTTCACTTTGCTTCGTAGAGAGAGTCTGGAATAGCATAATAGAGAAGTGTTTTCTCTCTCGCGGGGGGGCGCTTGTCTGAAGTTTAAAATCATTGGTTACCCGTAAGCCAATCACATAACGTTTGGTTATGGCGTGTGTTATGCGCAGGCTCAGCCGCATCTAACTTCCACTGTAAACACATGTATGATGCAAAAACTAAACCATCGAGCGAAATACCGGAGTGAACATGGCTGTGAACGACTTTTGCAGATTATGTGAAGTAAATCTACGCAAGTACGCATCCACCACGGTACAATCAGCGTCTACGTCACGGCTCTCAGCCCGCCCTCTGTTCGTTGATTGGCCCGGCTGTTTTCAGGCCGGTGGAAAACTGAAAGATACGCTGCTATCTCAGACTGACTACAGGAGCGAAATGAAATTAGCGGAAGTAGGAAGTCTGACGTAGTCAGGCTAATGCCAAACCCCCTCATGGAAAAAGAAAGTTGTTGTTTATAACTGCGGTAATGAGCATTTATCAGGATCAACTAAACACTGGATTTTCAATTATGTGAAGCATGTGAAGTTAAAGCAACACCAAAGCACTTTACCTCTTCGGTCCCCCTACAGGTTGGAAGCGGAATTGTCCATTACCGCTGTCGTAAATAATTTAGCCTACCGTCGCACACATGCTATTTGTTTATCCAGCACTGGCTTTGGAAATAACGATGTCCACAGAGAAGGTAGAGTATGTTGCATGATTTTATGAAAGTATGATGTATTGCGACATCAGAAACGGATATTTTGTATATAGGCTCCACCTATCGGCTATAGTAACGCTTGCCGTAAAGCAAGTCAAATTTGTAGTTTTCTTATGCCTCATTTGAACTACAGATCCGCTACCCGATCTGGCATAGTGCGGTTATAGCCGATAGAGGGTCGCAAAGCGAACGCAGAAGTGCCGTTCACCCTGTTACGAGTTGATGAACCACTGAAACCATTTTGGAAACATTATTTTAAGGTACAAAAGAATCTTTGGTGTTTCTTTAACACCATAAACTCTGCAAAATACATCCAAGAGTTTTAAACGCCGGCCTTTTATTGTTTGTAGGGACATCAAATTGACATTTTCACGCCCGTAAACACGACACTGAACAAAACGAACTGTGATTGGTTGCTTTACATGTCAGTCAGACGGCCTCTTCGAAGTTATTGGCCAATGAAAGATGCGATGGAGTCCAGACCTTCTGTCATCAGCCTGAAGATCAAGCTACACGAGAAAAGCTTTGTACATTACTGTTAAAAATCAATTTCCTTATGGAGAAAATAAATTGGATTTTTACTTCCAGAGCACAATTTTTGCTCTCTTTAATGACCTAGTCAATTCAATTTCTGAAACCAATACATGCATCAAAATAATGCTGTTCTAGTGTCTGTATTTCAGGTTTGCTGCACAATTCCACTATACTATGAACTTTAAATACAAGAGTTCACTGGTCTGAAACTGCAAACAAGCTACGTGCATTGAGTCATTAGACTATCTTTGGTTCGTCTGGCAACTCCAATCGAGATTAGATATAATATATACTCCTCTTACAGCATAAAATTACATCTTTCTCCTGCAGAAACACTTAGAAATCCTTCCACAAACCTTTAGACAGGAGCGCAGTGAAGACTCAATGATCAACGCTGTGTGGATTCCCAACAGAGTGGCGAGACATATACACCTAGCAAAAGATCTCTATCATGTAAAGCCAGTGAGTTCTGCTGCACATTAAAGTCTTATAAATGCTGGTTCCCTTTAAGAGCGAGACCTTAAGCCTGATTATGTAACGTTCCTGAAAACCTTCACCCAGCTGGGAGTTTTGTTTGGTTGTTTTCCCTGTTGAACACCAGGAACGTCCCTCTGTGAGCAAATACCCATAGGCGATTTCATAAACTTAGATATGCTAATACACAGCTTTTGTATCTCTTTAACTCTTTAACTTGATGGTAATTAAAAAGGTGACTATGATATATAATGATGTCCTATTTATCTCGGTGATGAGTGGGCACATCTACAGATCCACAGATAAAGCCGGAGACTCTATTAATACCAGATCCCTGCAAGACACATGAAGCACATCCAAAGCTGTCATCATCTCGATGAGCGAAAGAACCACACTGAATTATCAACAAAAAAATCATCCCTTATGACAGCTGATCTATGCTGATATGATTTTGGTAAGCATGTGGTGGTTTGTTTTCACAAAACAAATGTTGTTTTCCTGAAAGTGTGTGTGTGTGTGTGAACTTCACATGACTCCTGACAACCATATCAGCATCTTTTTTTCCCTCAACAAGTTGCTCAAAAAAAAGTGGGCTTGTTATCGCTGAATAAATGGGAAAAACTATGCTTTTATTTAAATTGATTATCATATATATATATATATATATATATATATATATATATATATATATCTCAAATGAAGGATGCACCCTCACACGTTATCATTACATTATCATTATTACTTTATTCCTTTATTCTTATCGGAATAAACTATGATATTATCATAGTTTATACCATACAAATAAAGTAAGCACTAAAAATAATTGCTAAACCACACCATTAATGGTCAGATCATGTGTGAGGGTGTATCCTTCAGTAGTAAAATCAGGAACTGACTCCTCATAAATAAACCACACTGATTTCAAAGGTTACTAAAACAAAGTTGAACACAGATCATCATCAAACCAATCCACTTCTTCAGCCATATACACCAATAACACATTTAAACGTCACACTCAAAACATGAAGAGAAACAAATATGTTATGAAACTGATGACAGGTATGAAACAGCCTGTTGTACTCATATAAGGGATGTGCTGTCAAGTTAGCTGAAGATGCTTATAAATAAATGAGTGTCTTTGATTTCACCCCGAGACCACAATTTACTTATATTTATTCTCATAAATAAACGCATATGAAATAATGTGCGTATTATTACAACATTCACCGCACTGATATTGAACTCATTCACTCACTAGCGCGGTTAGCATTAGCTGCTATCGCACTGTGTTTGTGTTTCACAAGACAAAAGCCACATTCAAATACAGCTTTAAAAGAAAGTCGTTTCATTTATATCTAGATGTATGGCCTACACCAATAAGCTTTTCAAGAAAACACCTTAAATATAAGACTAATATTTCTATTTGATAAAATTCTCATTCAGTAAGGCGGCCCGGAGCGACTCTCCGGCTGTGTCTCAAAACCAACCGAAACCCCCTATCTAGACAGTACTTTCAGCTCTTCAAACGCGAATTTAAACTGTGAAACGCCCCTAAAATTAACTAAAAAGAAACAAAAGGGGTCGAAATGTTGTTTTCGAGCGCTCAAACGCACCTATGACAGACACACACGTTGTCTATGTAGGGAACTCGCTAGGTTTTGACACACTGTCCCTCTCTCTCTCACCTGGACGTGAAGACTTTGGAGCAGCTGATGGAGCTGCTCAGGTCGCACATGGCGCGGTAACTGGCGTCGCGAGTCTTTTCCCTCTCCACATGGAAAGCGTACAGGGATATCAGGATTCCTGAGAGACACACGAGAAGCCGGACTATCCGCTCCCAGCGAGGGGTGGACACTCGCAAGACGGGCGCCGCCATTTTTTCCCGGCCTAAGCACGAACGCGCGCAGCCTCCCCTGCCTCAACCGTTGGGCGCGCGACGTGGAAAAGCGTCGGGACGTGTCATCAGACCATGGAGGCGTGGCTTTAGTTGAATATGGGCGTGGTCTGTTCGGCAGTGCTTGTGTCTATCAAGCGTCTCGCCATTCTTGTGTTAGTGGGGGCTTTTATAATAGAATAAAATGCAGGGCGTCTTTGTGTGGCCCTTTGCACTCTGATTACACACCCGCATGTTGTAAAGGCGGGTATACAGAGAGAGAGAACTTTTGATTAACTTACAAAATATTAAATTCAAAATTGCTTTATTGGCATGAGGGCGTAGATTTGGTTTGAACATTGGGGGGGTTGAAAAATTATTCTGCATATTTTTCATGTGATCATGGTATAAATATTGGGGGGGTTGTAATGCATAGATTTAAATATTGGGGGGGTTATCTCCCCCCTAACCCCCCCACAAACTACGCCCCTGCATGACTGTAAATAACACAATATTGCCAAAGCTTGGAATACATAGAATGATAATTAAAACATAAAAATAATAGAAGAAAATATTATAACATAACTTAAATTTCTATAAACAGTGTAACAAATTAGAACGTGTGAACATTTGATAGTTTTAACACACAAATACACACATTACTGAGGGTCACTGTGGTGGAGAGTAGGGAAACTTTATACACACACACACACACACACACACACACATATATATATATATATATATATATATATATATATATATATTAGGGCTGTCAAAAGATTAATCGTGATTAATCGCATCCAAAATAAAAGTTTGTGTTTACATATATGTGTGTGTACTGTGTATAATTATTTTGTATATATAAATACACACACATGCATGTATATATTTAAGAAATATTTGCATACATATACTGTATATATATTTATATAGTTTATATTATATATAAATATAATTTTTTTATATATAAATAACAAATTTTTCTTAAATATATACATGCATGTGTATTTATATATACAAATTTAATTATACACAGTACACACACATATATTATTAAAAACGAACTTTTATTTTGGATGTGATTAATCGCGATTAATCTTTTGACAGCCCTAATATATATATATATATACCATTTATATACCAAATTACCATGTTACCAATGTAACATGAAGGTAAAAGGTAAGGTAACAAAAAGGTAACACAAATTACATTTATACATGCATAAAGAAATGACTGTATCTTAAAATGTGTCATATATTGTGTGTTTTGTATTGATGATTTGCTTTTGCAAACAGAGTTTGAAGTGCTACTTTAGTTAAAACTAGAGTAAAGTTTGATGACAAACTTTGATGAAAGTTCAAAATAACATGAAAGCTTAAAGTTTGGAGGTTTTACTCAGAAAAAGTAAAAACATGTTGCTAACATGATTAGCATGTTGGTAGCATGTTGTTAACATGATTTAGCATGTTGCTGGCATATTTTAACACATTGTTAGCATGTTGTTATAGCATTTTTTTTTTTGCATGTTGCCCTTGGATAGTCGGCAAGCTTTACTAGTGGTAGACAGCTTTAAATACTCTATCCACCTTATTTTTCAACATGGAATTAAGATGTTTTTTGTGAATGTGCGAGACTTCAGATTTATTAGCCGCTATAGAGAAATAGTGAGAAGAATATATCAAGGTGCAGTAAACTGTAAAACTGTCTGCGCTACAAACTAGCCTGTATATAGTTAAGACAATGCATTAAAATAATATGGTAAGAAATACCAGTCTGCAATATCAGGCGCGAATGACACCAGAAGCCAGACACTCTGTCAAGCCATAATGACATTGGCATAAATTAAATTACACCACGTAGTGAAGCCACACTGCCACATTGTGGCTTCTTTCTGCTGCACCACATGCTTGCATTTTATATATATATTCCACTGCCTTGGTGTTCTAAAATGAGAAGTAACAAATAGGGAATATAATGCCCTTAACATCACGATGTTTTCACGATTTCACAACCATGCATTGACAGATTTACTGTTTAAAATAACTGTTCAAGCAAACCTACAGTTACACTACCTGAAACAAATCTTTGTTACATTAACATGGTTTAATGCATTGTTAATACACTGTTAGGACATGTTAACATGTCGCTAGCATGAGTAGCTTTTGCTAGCATGTTTTAACATGTTGTTAGCATTATTAGGATAGGGATTATACTGTGCATAAGTATGAAGGAAACTCAGGAAGGCAATAATGTAAATGTTTCTTTTGTAATACATTTTTATGGAGGATTTTTCATTTGAAATGGTTGGAAAACAAAACAAAACCAATGATTTATATCACACAGAACTGCATAACTGCACAGGAATGTTGTGTGCATTTTGTAATATATGAGCATTTATTAAAAATTTGTATTTATGAAAATATAACCATATATAGTCCTATATTTTGCTTTGTCAATAAAAAAAGAAGAAAAATACGGAAGTGCGCTTTCTTTTTGCATGGATTCATGGATAAAAACAACCTAGCGTTCAGCCAATCACAATAGCTTTAAATGAACCAATCAGACGAATTGTATTAAAAATGCAGCCACTCACACGGCAGCAAGAACTCTCCGCCAATCACCGACGAGCTCTAATACCCACGTGACATTGGGGTTTCAGAAAACTGTGTGACATCAGTGTTGTTTACTCACAGAAGAGAAGAGCTCGTGCAGCAAGCCATTTCTATAGTCTTTTAGCAAGATTATATTCTAATAAATAAACATGGCCGCCGCGGACATCGACAGATTAGTGTCATTTGAAGAAGCCCATTATGATCAATATGATTATTATAACCTGGAGGAATATCCCTGCCATGCCGGAGGAAAAGGCAGAAGTAAGAAGGAGATCGGGCTGAACACTAATCGCCATTCCCCGGCTGGACACGAGAGAAAAATAGCAGAAAAACTGCAAAACAGTGAAATAAAACGCAAGAGAACCAAGAGCGCGACATCCTGAGGAAAAAGCATCGAGGTAAGTATGATCAGATCATATTTATGCTTTTTTATAATGGAAAAATGGGACTCAAGGCATTTATCTCTCTCTCTCTCTCTCTTGAATTTTATTGATTTTAAATTAATATTATCCCCGGCTCAATGTTGTTGTTTTTTTTTTTGTCTGTTTATTTTACTGTTTATTTTTTATCAACTGTTTATAATGCTATTATTGTTGTTTAATTCTGTTTTGAGTTGTAACTGTATGTATTTGCCTTTATATATGTAAAAAAACAAACAAAGTATGATCAGTCAAATGTAAAATGTGTTTAACGACATGTCTAGGCAAATCCTCCACCCTCTTTGTGCTCCAACTGCTATTTTATGTAACCACTAGGGATCAAATTTCCACTAATTACATGCACCAATACTCCTGTTTGTAATTATGTAATAACACATCGAATGCATTTTTTTTTATTATTGCAAATATTCCTAATGCTCTGTTTTGTAATGCTTTACAGAATCAGGCCGCACATACTGGAAATTGATGAGTGAAACCGGATCGTGGTCCAAATGTCTGTTTTGCCTTTTCCCCGACCCACTGAATGTTGATGTCGTTCAGTTCGAGGCGCGCGCATGCGCATCTGTTCCACATTCTGCTGCTGTCACGTGATACGCGGGTGTCTGCCGCAGCAGTTCTGACATGTGTTTGGGTGTTTCATGGTGTCACATGGTGTCACGTCTTAAACGTTCACTGACTTTGAAAATAAAACGTGTTCAGCTAAAGGAAATTATGTGTACTTAAAGACGCTGTAAATTTCTATAATGTGAGACTTAAATAAATTTTCATAATTCTCTTATGTGGTTTTTGCATTGTTTATATTTTGTAGGCTATATGCAGCATCTGAATATCCATCCTTTTCATTATAGTTTGGAAAATTAGCTTAAAGTTTTGGGGATTTCCAAAGTTTAAAAGAAAAGAAAAGGTGTCAAATGAGTAAATATATTTAACATGACCTTCAGGTTTTCCTCATGCAGCCTCACAACTAAACGAGAGATATGCAGACATTCTCAAAATCATTTTATATTAGATAATAAAAGGCATATTTGTCTGTGGGTTTAAGTGTCCAAATACATTTTGGGCCACTGTATGTAACTTTTTCACATCTTTTTGATAATATGGGAAGGTTAATGGTTTTAAATAATCAGATGTGATTGTTTATCATACAATCAAGGTACACTATGTATAACTTTTGGCCCTCTAGCGGCTACAAATTTTTAAATACAAAAATTGCTTACGTTCTTTATGGTTGTGTGGATTAATATGGTTCTTTCTCATAACTAAAAAGAAGAGATTATCATACTGCTCATAAAACATTCAGTACTAGGCTTAAGAGATATAACCAGGTTAGATGGAAAGGATCTCAAGCTGACCAGCTGAAGACGTTACCTCTGCTATGGATCCGACACGTACTGGACACGCATGCGCGGTGGTGTGTTTTGGTCTGTACAAAAATAAAAATAAAAACCTGAATTTAAGATAAATATAAATGATCACTCGAGTGACAACTGCGTGATCTGACTGCTGTGATTAGTTTGCATATTAAACTTAAATTCAGGTTTTTTTTTATTTTTATTTTTTTATGTATGTAGCCTACATGGCATGATGTACATACATAAAACTCTGGCGACTCCGTCGATATAGAAACAAGACGCTAAAATGCAATCATGCAATGAGCTTCTCTACTACTTATTATGAAATTGATATTTTTATATTTGCTATTAGTAGGGGAGCGCGGGGCACAACCTAACGCGGGGTTAGTTGTAACACGCTTGTTTTAAATACTTCCGCACATGCTTGGATGACGGAACTTTGTTTATTTACTATATTTATTTACTTTATTTGCCATATCAACACTATATAGAAAAAAAAAATCCGCCAAAATTATTTTATTTTTGGAAGATATCCATAGACATTTATTAAACCATAGCAAAAGTAAATTTCTTACTTAAGTTAATTTTTCATCTCTATTTTTTGTATTTATTTAAAATAAGACAAATCTGATATTATTTTAATCTCCAAGATGTTATTTAACAGTTGAGATAGTTCTTTAATGCTTCGCTAACTAGCAGAAGACACTAGCAGGGTTTAAATCCCAGTTGTGCAGGCGGGGGCATGTTGTAACACTGCGTTACAATGTGCCCCTATTAGAAATATGCTATTATATTCTATACTTTTATTAATTTTATTGAGAAAACGTGAGGAAAAGGTGAATAAAGACTGAGAGTCAATGTCCAGAAATGACTAATTATTTATTTGTTTTGAACTATGTTGTATAGCTGTGTTTTCATGTGTTCGTAGTCAAAACTCAAAAATGAGTTTCTATTTAATTATTAAAAATTGCCATTATTTTATATGAAAAAGTTTTTTAATTGTATTTTATTTAGAAAATATTTTAGTTTGTTTTGTATATTTTTTTTATTAGATCAGATAACATTTTAAGCTGCCATATGTCATGTTACAATGTGCCCCACACATGTTACAATGTACCCCACCTATGGGGCATGTTGTCACATTTCACTTCCATTCTTTCGGGCTATATCAAGAAAAAAGTATATACTGTATTAATAAAATAAAAACACATAATTGTACTAGACATGTGGGAAATTAATGTGGGGAAAAAATAAATACTCTGAACCATAAGTAGATTTGCACAAACTGAGAAAGTCAAAAAGCGTTAGGTTGTGCCCCGCTCTCCCCTATTATATGGGGCGCCGTTTGTAAAGCGGCTCACGCTGAAAATAACAGCAACGTTTTGTCACATTTAGCTTCAAACAATGTTTAAAAACTGGTATGGATTTTTTTACGGTCACTTTTTAGCACATTTCCAACAATATTTGTCAACTTAGAGATATTTTAAATAAAATATATATTAGAGATATTTAGAGATATTTTAAATCTAAATATTAAATGTTACAAAAATACAGTTTCTCCAAACGTGTTTATTATGTTAGGTATATGTCCAAGAGTCCATTTCCTCGGATGACATTTAAACATTTAAACAAGACTCGGAAGGTAAAGTATTATTTATGTTCCCTGTAAATTATTTTTTGACTGCATAATAATGATTTCTCAATTCAGAATATTATCAAGATTGCGTAGGTGGATGTGTTCAGGGAATTTGCCAGTTAAAAGTATAACATTTAAAGCCCCTTAAATGAACGAAATTACTCGAAAAAAGATTCATTCATTTTGATGAACGAGTTCGAACAAGAGAGTCAAGCAAAATGATCTGAACTTCCCCATCCAGTACGTATTGGATCATCCAGCTACTTTTTTTTTTAAATTTTTTTAAATTTTTTTATTTAACAGATGCACAGATACAAAAAAAATCACAGTACATATAGTATATAGATTGCTGTATACAAACCGAGGTTGAGAAAACACAATAAAAATATAAAAAAATACCCAGGGACATTGCAGATATTTTTATCAAAAACTAAAAAAAAACTTAAAAAAACCCCACACATTTAGAGAGGAATATATCAATCTGTCATAATGTTGCTGATTAAACATAAAAGTCTGTCATTCTTCTTGTTATTTCGTACATTCCTAAGTGACTGAAGAAGTGAATCTCTAACTTAAAGCTTTTGAAGCAAGGCAGCTTTTTTTTGCCATTTTTGTTTGTGAATAAAGAATTTTGCTTGTAAAATAAAAAAGTTAACCATGTATTCAAATGATTTATCCGAGTTCTCATAACCAATGATGATATCTTTGGCTGTGAGGGAATAAGGATTTTTTAATTTTTCAAAAAGAAAATTATTCAGACCATAGAGAAACAATTTGGTTTTTCCACATTCAACGAAAAGATGCAACAATGTTTCATCCACACTCTCACAAAAGGAACACTTGGGGCTTATATCTATATATTTAGCTATACTCGTGTTGGTAGGGTAAATCTTATGAAGAATCTTGAAATGTACCTCCTTTACCTTGTTTGTGATGCAGTACTTATAAGGTAAAAGCCATGCTTCCCTCCACTGGATATCATTAAGTAGAGATGCCCAGTAGAACTTGCCCCTCGGTGAAATTCTGTGTTTAAGTTCAAATATTTGACGGATATGTTTGTTGTCACATTTTTTATCAAGTATATTAATTCCATTAAGTAAAAGTTGTGTCGGACTACTGGTTGGTAAACCATAAGAGAGATGGCATTTAAATGTTTGTGTTAGTCCTTTAGGTATAGCCTTAATCAGTAAATTGAATTCCTTGAAGGGCACTGGGAAGCAATAGCGGGACAGAAATTGGTCATAAGTCAAAATTGAACCAGAACAGTCAAATAAGGAAATAATATTATGAATACCTTTTTCAAACCATCTAGGGTAAAATATAGATTTCTTATTAATTGTGATCAATTCATTATTCTAAATAATCATTTTATGAGGTGAAAAATTGTGGATGAAACAGAGTTTCCAGGCAAGCAAACATTGCTGATGAAAATTAGATAATACAACAGGCAGTCTATTTGGAGCAATTTGACACTTAAGCACAAAGGAAAGGCCTCCTATTTGGTTAAATATGTGATTAGGAAATGAAGAACCATAGGGAGTTGCACATACTAATACATCTTTTAATCCAACTAATCCTAAATGTGTTAATGGTATCAGTGAAATCCAGAAAATCTAAACCACCATTCGCCCTACATCCTGTAAGCACTTCCTTTTTGAGCTTATGAGGTTTGTTTTTCCAAATAAAGTCTAGAAATATTTTGTTGATCTGTTTTATTGTTTTATCATTAATAAATAATGAAAGTGATGGGTAAACAAAATAAGAAATTCCATCAGCTTTAGATAACAAAATTCTGCCAAACATACTGAGGTCACGTTGTAACCATGAATTCAGAATACTTTCAGTTTTAATTATTTTCTCTGTAAAATTTAATTGTTGTCTATTTTTATAATCTTTAGTCATTTGAATACCCAAATATTTAACTGTATGTTTTACTGGTATATTGTTTATGGTGTCACTACACTTTTTTAAGGGTAATAATTCACATTTGGCTACATTTAATCTCAGACCCGAGGCATTAGAAAATTGCTCAATAATATTTAGGCCACGAGCTAGTTGGTTTTTATCGTGCAAAAACAAGATAGTGTCGTCTGCCAATTGTGATTTCCTTGTCAAAAATTGTTAATCCTTTTAAGTCAAGATCATGTTTTATAACTTACCCAAAGCTAGTAGTTCTGTTACCAATAAAAAAAGGAAGGGTAGGACATCCTTGCCTTATGCCTCGTTCGATACTAAATCGTTGAGTTGTGTTATGATTAACTATAATAGAGCTATTAATATCTTTATAGAGCATCTCGACTATATTAATAAAGGGTAGGCCAATTGAAACAAAAATGTATGTATCCAGCTACGTCATCGTGCTACAGGCTGCATGTGGTTACGTCACGACTTAGCCGAATAGTTCCAAGTTTAGGTTGCTAAGCAACACATAGAGCAACAAACACGGACAGCAGTCAGTGAAATACAGCAGTATCGAGATACAAATAAAAGGCAACATGTTTACCTTATTTTACCTTCACCATTTTATCACCGGTATGATATCTGTGATAAACGCCCGCACGAGCTCCACAGACGCGGAGAACACGACAGGTAACTTTAATACAAATCAAAACTCACATATATGCAGAAATAACAGTCCCAGGTAGCCAAAAAGATGTGGATGGGACAACGATGGCCCAAAATCATGTGTTATGCCGAATTTCGTCCAAAATCTGGCCCGAATCTGTGTTCCAAATGAAAATGTATAACGTTATTCCTAATGATTTTTTTTAAACCATGGTTGTATTACCACAGTTTAACCATGGCTTTACTACCGTATCTTTTTATCCTAACGTTACCGTGTCTGTCTGTGTGTCTGTATGTCTGTGTGTGTGTCTGTCTGTCTGTCTGTCTGTCTGTCTGTGTGTCTGTCTGTCTGTGTGTCTGTATGTCTGTGTGTCTGTCTGTGTGTCTGTGTGTCTGTCTGTGTGTCTGTCTGTCTGTGTGTCTGTATGTCTGTGTGTCTGTCTGTGTGTCTGTCTGTGTGTCTGTATGTCTGTGTGTCTGTCTGTCTGTCTGTGTGTGTGTCTGTATGTCTGTGTGTCTGTATGTCTGTGTGTGTGTCTGTCTGTCTGTCTGTCTGTCTGTCTGTCTGTGTGTCTGTATGTCTGTGTGTGTGTCTGTCTGTGTGTGTGTCTGTATGTCTGTCTGTGTGTCTGTATGTGTGTGTGTCTGTATGTCTGTGTGTCTGTCTGTGTGTCTGTATGTCTGTGTGTCTGTGTGTCTGTCTGTCTGTCTGTGTGTCTGTATGTCTGTCTGTCTGTCTGTCTGTCTGTCTGTGTGTGTGTCTGTATGTCTGTGTGTCTGTCTGTCTGTCTGTCTGTCTGTCTGTCTGTGTGTCTGTATGTCTGTATGTCTGTGTGTCTGTGTGTCTGTCTGTCTGTCTGTGTGTCTGTATGTCTGTGTGTGTGTCTGTCTGTCTGTCTGTGTGTCTGTCTGTCTGTCTATCTGTGTGTCTGTATGTCTGTGTGTCTGTCTGTCTGTCTGTCTGTCTGTGTGTCTGTCTGTCTGTCTGTCTGTGTGTCTGTATGTCTGTATGTCTGTGTGTATGTGTGTCTGTATGTCTGTGTGTCTGTATTCTCTTGGTCTGCGTTACGTCACAAATCATGTGACCTGCGTAGCAACGACAGGTAACGTTAACTTTAATACAAATCAAAACTCACATATATGCAGAAATAACAGTCCCAGGTAGCCAAAAAGATGTGGATGGGACAACGATGGCCCAAAATCATGTGTTATGCCGAATTTCGTCCAAAATCTGGCCCGAATCTGTGTTCCAAATGAAAATGTATATTCCTAATGATTTTTTTTTAAACCATGGTTCATGTAACGTTACCACAAATTGGTTGTATTACCACAGTTTAACCATGGTTTTACTAACGTATGTATCTTGAATTACATTTAAGCCTAGTTGTAACAAACATCTACAAAATAACAACAGAAAGACAAGTTACTATTTAATGATACAGCCAAATAGTGTCCTATTATTCTAATTGAATTTATTTATCAGATTTAAGAATTTGAAATGAAAGATGAAGCATACATTTAATAAATGCCCTTTATAAAGGTAGAAAAAATTATTCTGATAAGAGTGTATTAAAGAAATGTAATTTTGCCAAAAGAAAAACTTTTATTTGAAATACATTTTAATTTTAAAGCAGCCTACTTCAGTGTGATATGCTATACCATCATGCTTAACACAGAGAATTTGAATAATTGTAATGATCAGGTGCAGATATCTAAATCAGAGAATATCATAGGTTTGAGATTTATCCAAACTGAATCAAGATCGGAATAAAACCACAAGAATGAAAAGAAATTGAAATTAAGAAATTAAAAGAATGAAAGAAATTGTAAAATTTGTATCTAGCAATAGTAAAAGCAGTAGCCTATACCAATTATTGCACTATGCTGTCACTAAACTCAATAAAATAGTGTTTAGTTAGGCTACCAAATGTTCTGTCAATCAATAGCCTACACTTATTGTTTGTGAGTCTGGTTATTACCACTCTGATTCATGTCCGTTTCAGCCTGATGTTTCTGATGTTAGTTTTAATTTTTCCTTAGGCAACATGCAGTCTGAAGGAATGACTAGCAGCAGTGAACCGTCGACCAGCGCTAATCCACAAACACCTGGACCATCGACCAGCGCTAATCCACAAACACCTGAGGCATCGACCAGCGCTAATCCACAAACACCTGAACCGTCGACCAGCGCTAATCCACAAACACCTGAACCGTCGATCAGCGCTAATCCACAAACACCTGAACCGTCGACCAGCGCTAATCCACAAACACCTGAACCGTCGACCAGCGCTAATCCACAAACACCTGAGGCATCAATCGGCGCTAATCCACAAACACCTGAACCGTCGACCAGCGCTAATCCACAAACACCTGAGGCATCAATCGGCGCTAATCCACAAACACCTGAACCATCGACCAGCGCTAATCCACAAACACCTGAGGCATCGACCAGCGCTAATCCACAAACACCTGAACCGTCGATCAGCGCTAATCCACAAACACCTGAACCGTCGACCAGCGCTAATCCACAAACACCTGAACCGTCGATCAGCGCTAATCCACAAACACCTGAACCGTCGACCAGCGCTAATCCACAAACACCTGAACCGTCGATCAGCGCTAATCCACAAACACCTGAACCATCGACCATCGCTAATCCACAAACACCTGAACCGTCGACCAGCGCTAATCCACAAACACCTGAACCGTCGATCAGCGCTAATCCACAAACACCTGAACCGTCGATCAGCGCTAATCCACAAACACCTGAACCGTCGATCAGCGCTAATCCACAAACACCTGAACCATCGACCATCGCTAATCCACAAACACCTGAGGCATCGATCAGCGCTAATCCACAAACACCTGAACCGTCGATCAGCGCTAATCCACAAACACCTGAACCGTCGATCAGCGCTAATCCACAAACACCTGAACCGTCGACCAGCGCTAATCCACAAACACCTGAACCGTCGACCAGCGCTAATCCACAAACACCTGAACCGTCGACCAGCGCTAATCCACAAACACCTGAACCGTCGACCAGCGCTAATCCACAAACACCTGAGGCATCAATCGGCGCTAATCCACAAACACCTGAGGCATCGATCAGCGCTAATCCACAAACACCTGAGGCATCGATCAGCGCTAATCCACAAACACCTGAGGCATCGATCAGCGCTAATCCACAAACACCTGAGGCATCAATCGGCGCTAATCCACAAACACCTGAACCGTCGATCAGCGCTAATCCACAAACACCTGAACCGTCGATCAGCGCTAATCCACAAACACCTGAACCGTCGACCAGCGTTAATCCACAAACACCTGAACCGTCGACCAGCGCTAATCCACAAACACCTGAACCATCGACCATCGCTAATCCACAAACACCTGAGGCATCGATCAGCGCAAATCCACAAACACCTGAACCGTCGACCAGCGCTAATCCACAAACACCTGAACCGTCGATCAGCGCTAATCCACAAACACCTGAACCGTCGACCAGCGCTAATCCACAAACACCTGAACCGTCGACCAGCGCTAATCCACAAACACCTGAACCGTCGACCAGCGCTAATCCACAAACACCTGAGGCATCGATCAGCGCTAATCCACAAACACCTGAGGCATCGATCAGCGCTAATCCACAAACACCTGAGGCATCGATCAGCGCTAATCCACAAACACCTGAGGCATCAATCGGCGCTAATCCACAAACACCTGAGGCATCGATCAGCGCTAATCCACAAACACCTGAGGCATCAATCGGCGCTAATCCACAAACACCTGAGGCATCGATCAGCGCTAATCCACAAACACCTGAGGCATCGATCAGCGCTAATCCACAAACACCTGAGGCATCGATCAGCGCTAATCCACAAACACCTGAGGCATCGATCAGCGCTAATCCACAAACACCTGAACCGTCGACCAGCGCTAATCCACAAACACCTGAACCATCGACCAGCGCTAATCCACAAACACCTGAACCATCGATCAGCGCTAATCCACAAACACCTGAACCATCGATCAGCGCTAATCCACAAACACCTGAACCATCGACCAGCGCTAATCCACAAACACCTGAACCATCGATCAGCGCTAATCCACAAACACCTGAACCATCGATCAGCGCTAATCCACAAACACCTGAACCATCGATCAGCGCTAATCCACAAACACCTGAACCATCGATCAGCGCTAATCCACAAACACCTGGACCATCGATCAGCGCTAATCCACAAACACCTGGACCATCGATCAGCGCTAATCCACAAACACCTGAGGCATCGATCAGCGCTAATCCACAAACACCTGGACCATCGATCAGCGCTAATCCACAAACACCTGAGGCATCGATCAGCGCTAATCCACAAACACCTGAGGCATCGATCAGCGCTAATCCACAAACACCTGAACCATCGACCAGCGCTAATCCACAAACACCTGACCCGTCGACCAGCGCTAATCCACAAACACCTGAACCATCGACCAGCGCTAATCCACAAACACCTGAACCGTCGACCAGCGCTAATCCACAAACACCTGAACCATCGACCAGCGCTAATCCACAAACACCTGAACCGTCGACCAGCGCTAATCCACAAACACCTGAACCGTCGACCAGCGCTAATCCACAAACACCTGAACCGTCGACCAGCGCTAATCCACAAACACCTGGACCGTCGATCAGCGCTAATCCACAAACACCTGAACCGTCGACCAGCGCTAATCCACAAACACCTGAACCATCGACCAGCGCTAATCCACAAACACCTGAGGCATCGATCAGCGCTAATCCACAAACACCTGAACCGTCGACCAGCGCTAATCCACAAACACCTGAACCGTCGATCAGCGCTAATCCACAAACACCTGAACCATCGACCAGCGCTAATCCACAAACACCTGAGGCATCGATCAGCGCTAATCCACAAACACCTGAACCGTCGATCAGCGCTAATCCACAAACACCTGAACCATCGACCAGCGCTAATCCACAAACACCTGAACCACCGACCAGCGCTAATCCACAAACACCTGAACCATCGATCAGCGCTAATCCACAAACACCTGAACCATCGACCAGCGCTAATCCACAAACACCTGAACCATCGACCAGCGCTAATCCACAAACACCTGGACCACCGACCAGCGCTAATCCACAAACACCTGAACCACCGACCAGCGCTAATCCACAAACACCTGAACCGTCGACCAGCGCTAATCCACAAACACCTGAACCATCGACCAGCGCTAATCCACAAACACCTGAACCATCGATCAGCGCTAATCCACAAACACCTGAGGCATCGATCAGCGCTAATCCACAAACACCTGAACCATCGACCAGCGCTAATCCACAAACACCTGAACCATCGACCAGCGCTAATCCACAAACACCTGGACCATCGATCAGCGTCGCTGAGTTATCGCCCGAAGAAGAGCCAGCAGACCGTGAGTGTCCAGTTATCATGCAGTGCTGTAGTTTAGTTTTTTATAGCGAGTAAACAGAGATTTCTACACCATTAGTTCTAGAGACAATTCAATATAGCAACAGCCCCCTGCTGCTCCGGTTACGCTAATGAGAACATATATGCTACTTTTACTTACAGTAGAGGTTTCACGTACCACTGGATTCATGTCCGTTTCAATCTGTTGTTCTGGTTTTGTTTGTAATCTCCACTCATACTGGCTCCTCACCTGATCTGCACTGGTTCAGTCTCATGCTGTATGTTAACACGTTGTTGCTGTTTGTTTTTCAGTGAGCTTCATGTTTCCTGAACCACCACTACTATATGAATACTTTCGGTCTCTTTATAAAGTGGGAAAGAAACAGGGATATCATGATCGTGTCTTTGAAGGAATTAGAAGATCGGACGGCCAGAAAGTATGTTGCTCTTTCTCCATAACCAAACGTTTCGTCTCTTGTTTCCTTCTGTGAACTTTGAGACTTGATGATCATGTGCATAAAATTGTCTTTATTTTTTAGGTTGACATCAAATTTGTTGAGAGGTGCAGAGTTTGGGAAAGATCGGTAAGTTGACAAGACTTTATTCTTCATGAAATTCTCTAGTAAGAATTGGTTTATTAAATTCGGTATGGAGATAGTATGAGATATAACTGAATTACACAACCAAAGCCTAGAAGCATCTGTTATAGAGTGCATGTAAAGTTTTCCCAGTAGCTGGGTTTCCATCCAAACGTGGAGCACATTTTTTTCAAATAAAACAAATGTGAATTAGGTGGGTTTCCATCAGGTTGTTTGAGCGGACAACGTGGTGTTGGGTAACCTAGTAACCAACAGTAAATGAAACACCGTCAGCAAAACAGAAGTGATGTGTTTCGTTCGACTCAATGAGCGACTGCTTTAAGAGAACGGTGAGAGTCGGTTCCCGCCTGAGAGCTGTTTTCTCTTTTTGTATTTTTGTATGTTAATACAAGCAAGGATAATATGATTATCCTTTCGCTACACTGCTCAGCCACACGACAAGTAGTCACTCGCTTAATGTTACTTTGATGTGTTTTCATCCTTAATATCAGGTCAGAAAACAAGAGCAGTAACACAAGCAAACGAAGTAGCATTTGAATGCATTTTATTAACAGACAACTTAAAGAGAGTTTGTAAAGTGAAACTGTCATATCGAGCAGGGACGACCTTTAACAACCCTATAAATGTGATCTGTTTTAAGTGTGATGTGCTTACAGTGGTTTTATTTTTAATAGTTCAATATAAATCAAATTAATTTGGCAAATGCGTTTCCATCTCCCAATATTCGCATTAATCCTTTTTCGCACAAGTCACAAACCACCTCAAGCGAGTGTGTGAACTTTTTTGCAACATTAAGTATTTTTTTCTCATTTGCCGTTTCCATCGCGTTTCTGATGCGAGACTTCAAAAAGTGCATAAAAACAGGCTGATGGAAACATAGCTAATGCTTTCATCTTTCATTTCCCTCATTCTTTAATTAGGAGATTTGAAATTAGTGAATGTTTTGTCAATCTCTTTTCTTCAGCCTAAGTTTGTTGAAGAGGGAACTACATTGCGGAAAATGCAAAAGGCTCCAACTTGCGACCATTTCATACGGTTATATGAGCATTTCATCTTGAAAGACCAAAGCATCCTGATAATGGAACATCTTCCTGCCTATGTGACCTGGAGTGAGTTCATCAGAAGAAACGGAGGGAGCCTGACTGAAGAGACAGTGAACCGCATCATGAGCCAAATCTTGGTTGCAGTGCGTCACTGCTCGGATAATGATCTTTTTTACCCATTACTCAAGAGAATGATACTGATCAACCCAGAAACCCTGCATATAAAATATGCATACATTGGCGAAAAAAACCTTAAAAGTGAGTTGGCTTTTTGAACACAGATCACTGATGACTGGTGATATTTTACTAAACACTGGAAATGTATTGCTTGCAGGAATTGAAAACATGGAGAATATACTCTACGAAAACAGCGCTCTATCTGTACTGGCAAGTCGGAGAAATGGTAAGTTCAATAACAAGAACGAAGAGGAAATAACATTGCTTGGAAAACATATAAAGCTCTGACACATAAAGTGACAGTAAAATGATATAAAGTGTCAAACCTTGTTGACGAATGAGCAAAGTGTAAAACACGGGGGACGGATAATGAATGTTAGCAGTGATTAAATTTTCATGTCATAGTAACAGCAACAAATGCTTTGTATTTCATGGTAACATTCACCTTACGTGTAGCCTTCTACAGAAAGGTCAAACGTAATTAATCCGCTCTCTTCTGAAAGTTTTCACAGAACGTCGGCTTGCTGCTGCAAAAGACTACTTGACTTCAGAGAACATGACAGATCATGCCTGGCTTGTGGATTTGCTCATCGAATCTATGGAAACTATTCAGGGTATCCGCGCGGTAGTAAAAGGTAAAAAGAATCTAGCAAAATTAAGGCCCTTGAAAGGTAGTAAAAGGTAACAAACGCAATTTGACTTGGTAGTAAATTTTTCATCACCACCTTAATATATGAGTTTCCATTTTTTTGCTTAATATTTGTGTCTCCATATTTTAACTTCATGGAGCATAATTTAAAAATATATATGGTGCTAACAACAGGACCTGACGGGCTCGACATTAACGCTTGTCCAAGTACACCTGGCTGAAGCCTGCAGATCGGCCATAACGCTTCTCATTGGTTAGGGGCAAAGTAATGACGTCGATCGAGGCGGGGCCGCACCTGGGGCTTCTCATTGGTAAACAGGAAATGCGGTTGAAAACGCATGCGCCATATTGCGCTAACTTTAATACAAATCAAAACTCACATATATGCAGAAATAACAGTCCCAGGTAGCCAAAAAGATGTGGATGGGACAACGATGGCCCAAAATCATGTGTTATGCCGAATTTCGTCCAAAATCTGGCCCGAATATGGGTTCCAAATGAAAATGTATATTCCTAATGATTTTTTTTTTAAACCATGGTTCATGTAACCTTACCACAAAATGGTTGTATTACCACAGTTTAACCATGGTTTTACTAACGTATGTATCTTGAATTACATTTAAGCCTAGTTGTAACAAACATCTACAAAATAAAAACAGAAAGACAAGTTACTATTTAATTTATTATTCTAATTGAATTTATTTATCAGATTTAAGAATTTGAAATGAAAGATGAAGCATACATTTAATAAATGCCCTTTATAAAGGTAGAAAAAAATTATTCTGATAAGAGTGTATTAAAGAAATGTAATTTTGCCAAAAGAAAAACTTTTATTTGAAATACATTTTGATTTTAAAGCAGCCTACTTCAGTGTGATATGCTATACCATCATGCTTAACACAGAGAATTTGAATAATTGTAATGATCAGGTGCAGATATCTAAATCAGAGAATATCATAGGTTTGAGATTTATCCAAACTGAATCAAGATCGGAATAAAACCACAAGAATTAAACTGAAATTGAAATTAAAAAATTAAAAGAATTAAAGAAATTGTAAAATTTGTATCTAGCAATAGTAAAAGCAGTAGCCTATACCAATTATTGCACTATGCTGTCACTAAACTCTATAAACTAAATAAAATAGTGTTTAGTTAGGCTACCAAATGTTCTGTCAATCAATAGCCTACACTTATTGTTTGTGAGTCTGGTTATTACCACTCTGATTCATGTCCGTTTCAGCCTGATGTTTCTGATGTTAGTTTTAATTTTTCTTTAGGCAACATGCAGTCTGAAGGAATGACTAGCAGCAGTGAACCGTCGACCAGCGCTAATCCACAAACACCTGAACCGTCGACCAGCGCTAATCCACAAACACCTGAGCCACCGACCAGCGCTAATCCACAAACACCTGAACCGTCGATCAGCGCTAATCCACAAACACCTGAACCGTCGACCAGCGCTAATCCACAAACACCTGAACCGTCGACCAGCGCTAATCCACAAACACCTGAACCGTCGACCAGCGCTAATCCACAAACACCTGAGGCATCGATCAGCGCTAATCCACAAACACCTGAACCACCGACCAGTGCTAATCCACAAACACCTGAACCATCGACCAGCGCTAATCCACAAACACCTGAACCATCGACCAGCGCTAATCCACAAACACCTGAACCACCGACCAGCGCTAATCCACAAACACCTGAACCATCGACCAGCGCTAATCCACAAACACCTGAACCGTCGACCAGCGCTAATCCACAAACACCTGGACCACCGACCAGCGCTAATCCACAAACACCTGGACCATCGATCAGCGCTAATCCACAAACACCTGAACCACCGACCAGCACTAATCCACAAACACCTGAGGCATCAATCAGCGCTAATCCACAAACACCTGGACCACCGACCAGCGCTAATCCACAAACACCTGGACCACCGACCAGCGCTAATCCACAAACACCTGAACCACCGACCAGCGCTAATCCACAAACACCTGAACCATCGATCAGCGCTAATCCACAAACACCTGAACCATCGATCAGCGCTAATCCACAAACACCTGAACCGTCGACCAGCGCTAATCCACAAACACCTGAGGCATCGATCAGCGCTAATCCACAAACACCTGGACCATCGACCAGCGCTAATCCACAAACACCCGAACCACCGATCAGCGCTAATCCACAAACACCTGAACCACCGACCAGCGCTAATCCACAAACACCTGAGGCATCGATCAGCGCTAATCCACAAACACCTGAACCACCGACCAGCGCTAATCCTCAAACACCTGAGGCATCGACCAGCGCTAATCCACAAACACCTGAACCGTCGATCAGCGCTAATCCACAAACACCTGAACCATCGACCAGCGCTAATCCACAAACACCTGAACCATCGATCAGCGCTAATCCTCAAACACCTGAACCACCGACCAGCGCTAATCCACAAACACCTGAGGCATCGACCAGCGCTAATCCACAAACACCTGAACCGTCGATCAGCGCTAATCCACAAACACCTGAACCACCGACCAGCGCTAATCCTCAAACACCTGAACCATCGATCAGCGCTAATCCTCAAACACCTGAACCGTCGATCAGCGCTAATCCACAAACACCTGAGGCATCGACCAGCGCTAATCCACAAACACCTGAACCGTCGATCAGCGCTAATCCACAAACACCTGAACCATCGACCAGCGCTAATCCTCAAACACCTGAACCATCGATCAGCGCTAATCCTCAAACACCTGAACCACCGACCAGCGCTAATCCACAAACACCTGAGGCATCGACCAGCGCTAATCCACAAACACCTGAACCGTCGATCAGCGCTAATCCACAAACACCTGAACCACCGACCAGCGCTAATCCTCAAACACCTGAACCATCGATCAGCGCTAATCGTCAAACACCTGAACCACCGACCAGCGCTAATCCACAAACACCTGAGGCATCGACCAGCGCTAATCCACAAACACCTGAACCGTCGATCAGCGCTAATCCACAAACACCTGAACCATCGACCAGCGCTAATCCACAAACACCTGAGGCATCGATCAGCGCTAATCCACAAACACCTGAGGCATCGATCAGCGCTAATCCACAAACACCTGAGGCATCGATCAGCGCTAATCCACAAACACCTGAACCACCGACCAGCGCTAATCCACAAACACCTGAGGCATCGACCAGCGCTAATCCACAAACACCTGAGGCATCGATCAGCGCTAATCCACAAACACCTGAGGCATCGACCAGCGCTAATCCACAAACACCTGAACCACCGACCAGCGCTAATTCACAAACACCTGAGGCATCGATCAGCGCTAATCCACAAACACCTGAGGCATCGATCAGCGCTAATCCACAAACACCTGAGGCATCGACCAGCGCTAATCCACAAACACCTGAGGCATCGATCAGCGCTAATCCACAAACACCTGAACCGCCCATCAGCGCTAATCCACAAACACCTGGACCATCGATCAGCGCTAATCCACAAACACCTGAGGCATCGATCAGCGTCGCTGAGTTATCGCCCGAAGAAGAGCCAGCAGAGCGTGAGTGTCCAGTTATCATGCAGTGCTGTAGTTTAGTTTTTTGTAGCGAGTAAGAGATTTCTGCACCCTTAGTTCTAGAGACAATTCAATATAGCAACAGCCCCCTGCTGCTCCGGTTACGCTAATGAGAACATATATGCTACTTTTACTTACAGTAGAGGTTTCACGTACCACTGGATTCATGTCCATTTCAATCTGTTGTTCTGGTTTTGTTTGTAATCTCCACTCATACTGGCTCCTCACCTGATCTGCACTGGTTCAGTCTCATGCTGTATGTTAACACGTTGTTGCTGTTTGTTTTTCAGTGAGCTTCATGTTTCCTGAACCACCACTACTATATCAACACTTTCGGTCTCTTTATAAAGTGGGAAAGAAACAGGGATATGATGATCGTGTCTATGAAGCAATTAGAAGATCGGACGGCCAGAAAGTATGTTGCTCTTTCTCCATAACCAAACGTTTCATCTCTTGTGTCCTTCTGTGAACTTTGAGTCTTGCCATAAACATCAGTGTTGACAGTTTTGATCAAAAAGTGTTTAAAAAATGTAAAGACTTGATGATCATGTGCACAAAATTGTCTTTTTTTTTAGGTTGACATCAAATTTGTTGAGAGTTGCAGACTTTGGGAAAGATCGGTAAGTTGACAAGACTTTATTCTTCATGAAATTCTCTAGTAAGAATTGGTATGTTAAATTCGGTATGGAGATAGTATGAGATATAACTGAATTACACAACCAAAGCCTAGAAGCATCTGTTATAGAGTTCATGTAAAGTTTTCCCAGTAGCTGGGTTTCCATCCAAACGTGGAGCACATTTTTTTCAAATAAAACAAATGTGAATTAGGTGGGTTTCCATCAGGTTGTTTGAGCGGACAACGTGGTGTTGGGTAACCTAGTAACCAACAGTAAATGAAACACCGTCAGCAAAACAGAAGTGATGTGTTTCGTTCGACTCAATGAGCGACTGCTTTAAGAGAACGGTGAGAGTCAGTTCCCGCCTGAGAGCTGTTTTCTCTTTTTGTATATTTGTATGTTAATACAAGTAAGGATAATATGATTATCCTTTCGCTACACTGCTCAGCCACACGACAAGTAGTCACTCGCTTAATGTTATTTTGATGTGTTTTCATCCTTAATATCAGGTCAGAAAACAAGAGCAGTAACACAAGCAAACGAAGTAGCATTTGAATGCATTTTATTAACAGACATCTTAAAGAAAGTTTGTAAAGTGAAACTGTCATATCTAGCAGGGACGACCTTTAACAACCCTATAAATGTGATCTATTTTAAGTGTGATGTGCTTACATTGGTTTTATTTTCAATAGTTCAATATAAATCAAATTAATTTGGCAAATGCGTTTCCATCTCCCAATATTCGCATTAATCCTTTTTCGCACAAGTCACAAACCACCTCAAGCGAGTGTGTGAACTTTTTTGCGACATTAGGGATTTTTTTCTCTTTTGCCGTTTCCATCGCGTTTCTGATACGAGACTTCAAAAAGTGCATAAAAACAGGCTGATGGAAACATAGCTAATGCTTTCATCTTTCATTTCCCTCATTCTTTAATTAGGAGATTTGAAATTAGTGAATGTTTTGTCAATCTCTTTTCTTCAGCCTGAGTTTGTTGAAGAGGGAACTACGTTGCTGAAAATGCAAAAGGCTCCAACTTGCGACCATTTCATACGGTTATATGAGCGTTTCTTCTTGAAAGACCAAAGCATCCTGATAATGGAACATCTTCCTGCCTATGTGACCTGGAGTGAGTTCATCAGAAGAAACGGAGGGAGCCTGACTGAAGAGACAGCGGACCGCATCATGAGCCAAATCTTAGTTGCACTGAATCACTGCTCAGATAATGATCTTTTTTACCCATTACTCAAGAGAATGATACTGATCAACCCAGAAACCCTGCATATAAAATATGCATACATTGGCGAAAAAAACCTTAAAAGTGAGTTGGCTTTTTGAACACAGATCACTGATGACTGGTGATGTTTTACTAAACACTGGAAATGTATTGCTTGCAGGAATTGAAAACATGGAGGAGATGGATTGGGCCTACGAAAACAGCGCTCTATCTGTACTGGCAAGTCGGAGAAAAGGTAAGTTCGATAACAAGAACGAAGTGGAAATAACATTGCTTGGAAAACATATAAAGCTCTGACACATAAAGTGACAGTAAAATTATATAAAGTGTCAAACCTTGTTGACGAATGAGCAAAGTGTAAAACACGGGGGACTGATAATGAATGTTAGCAGTGATTAAATGTTCATGTCATAGTAACAGCAACAAATGCTTTGTATTTCATGGTGACATTCACCTTACGTGTAGCCTTCTACAGAAAGGTCAAACGTGATTAATCCGCTCTCTTCTGAAAACTTTCACAGAACGTCGGCTTGAGGAAAAAGACTACTTGACTTCAGAGAACATGACAGATCATCCCTGGCTTAAGGCTTTGCCCAGAATATTTGTGATAATTGGTTTTTCTTGTTTACTCAAATTTACTTTTTCATATTTTAGATAGAACAGACTCAGACCTGCCAACCTGTATGTATTTTGACCTCAAAGTGCGCTGGTACGATTTGTCACTCTAAACTACGCAAAAACCTGGTGCACGCGCTGTACTCAAATCAGTTCGACCGATCATAGCGCTGCTTCATTCCTCAAATAGCAAGCCAGGATGATTGACAAATGCTAAGGCTCATGATTGAAAAGAGACAGCAATACAGAATCCCGCTCGATCCCCCTTCCACTCCCGGCGTCTGACGGATTTCTGAAGTGAGGACAGGACAGTCTCTGTGCTTCTGACTCCTTACGGTAAACAGGCTGGGGGAGGTTTGTTGAAATATTGAATTTGAGTTTACTTAATCCTCTGCTTGATCGCATCATGGATTGACTCAAAAAATACGCTCTGTCATTCATAGTCACTCTGAACAATATAATCTAAATAAACTTGAAATTGCTATGGCTTTATGAAAGTGCTCTGACTTGTGGATGACTGACAACTGCGAGTCAAGTCAAGTCATCTTCATTTATATAGCGCTTTTAACAATGTAGATTGTTTCAAAGCGGCTTTACAGTAACAAACGGATAATTTAAGGTAACAGATTGTTTTGGCTTTATAGCGGTTCTTTATTAAAGTTATTTTCCAGCTAAAGTTAGTTGATAAGTGACTAATCTAATTAGTTAGTGATTGATTCGGTTAGTGATTGATTCACTTCCGTCGCAAGGATCATTAGTTATTAAATCAGAGGCCGCTGAGACGACATCATTCTCTCTACACAGACTTTAAACGCGAACCTGTGAGAAACGCTGATGGCGCTCACGTGCGCATCAAGAATCAATTCTATAGTTATGCGCATTTGAATATATGTGCGCAGGTTTGTAATTCCCTACAAACCAAGCCTTAAACTACTTGTCTGGCCTTAATATTTTGATACAGAATTTTATCACTTCGGGGTAGATACGCGAAACCGAAATTATTCCGACAGCGGTTTATCTGTAGAGTGGGAAACGATCCTTCACAGGGGAGAGACTAGTTGGCACTTCAGCACTGCGTTGTCATCGGGTCCAGGCGAAGGTCTTTCGTCAGATCTGGATCCGGCCTGGCAACCACCCAGTAGAGCATTACAATAATCTAGCCTTGAGGTCATGAACGCATGAACTAATTGTTCCGCATTTGTCAATGAGAGCATATGACGTAATTTAGATATATATTTAAGATGGAAAAATGTGGTTTTACAGATACTAGACACGTGACTTTCAAATGAAAGATTGGTATTAAAGAGCACACCCAGGTTCCTAACCGACGACGAAGACTTGACAGAGTAGCCATCAAATGTTAGACAGTATTCGAGGTTATTACATGTGGACGTTTTTGTCCAATAATTAGAATCTCTGTTTTTTCAGAATTTAGCAGTAGGAAATTACTTGTCATCCAGTTTTTTATATCAGCTATGCATTCCGTTAATTTTGTGAATTGGTAAGTTTCGTCACGGCGTGAAAAAATATATAGATGAGTATGTCGGCATAACAGTGAAAGCTAATGCCATGCTTCCTAATGATATCTCCTAATGGTAGCATGTACAGTGTGAACAGCAGCGGTCCTAGTACTGAGCCTTGTGGTACGCCATACTGAACTTGTGATCGATAAGACATCTCTTCATTTTCTGCTACAAACTGATAACGGTCAGATAAGTATGATTTAAACCATGCTAATGCAATTCCACTAATGCCAACATAATGTTCTAGTCTATTATAAAAGAATGTTGTGGTCAATAGTGTCAAATGCAGCACTAAGATCGAGTAACACCAATAGAGAGATACAACCACGATCGGATGATAAGAGCAGATCATTTGTGACTCTAACGAGAGCTGTCTCAGTACTATGGTACGGTCTAAATCCTGACTGAAAATCCTCGCAGATATCATTTCTTTCAAGAAAGGAACACAGTTGTGAAGATACTGCCTTTTCTAGTATCTTTGACAGAAAAGGCAGATTCGAGATCGACCTGTAATTGACTAATTTTGAAGCATCTCTTTCAGTAGCTTAGTTGGTTTAGGGTCTAACATACACGTTGTCGATTTAGATGATTTAACGAGTTTGCAAAATTCTTCTCTACATTTTTTCTTCTCTAAAATACTCTAAATTTTGTTCTTGCTTGTGTTTTTTTTCTGTCAAAATAATAGAAAGCATTTTGTATTATCCATCATTATCCATTTTTAAAAATCGTTAAAATACTGTTAACAAAACCCCTTATTATATAGGCCTACTGGATATTCTTTTTAGAAAAAGTTATTCGTTTTGCTACTATTGGTCCTGTCTATTCATTGTCAACAGTTTTCTATAAATATGCTTGTATTGGCTAACGTTTATTCAGCTAATGCGTGTCCTGTTCATAATGTACCACTGATGGTACTCAAAAATAATTTCAAGGTTGGCAGGTCTGCAGACTAATAAATAACTAGATTAATTTAATAGATGAAATTACTGTCACACAACAGCCAGTTTTTCAGTCGAGCAGTTTTAATGATTCTTAATATTTTAAACATTATTTAATTGAGTTACTGAGGCAAGCAGGATGAGGCCGAGATGAGCACTTGTCTCGAGTGTCTCATGGAGGAGCGACGACAGTGAAGAACAGGAGAGGACCAGGCCTGGACATTTACATTACAGTGAATCAGGACACATTTACATTTGTGCATTTGACATATGCTTTTATCCAAAGCAACTTACATTACATTTCAAGTTACACATTTACATTCTTATCAGTTCTTGCTTTCCCTGGGAATCGAACCCATGACCTTCACGTTGCAAGCACCAACGCTCTACTGTTTGAGCTACAGGAATCTACAGACAGGGAGGACGGAGCGTAGGAGTCTCCACCGTTCGCCGTGGGCCAGAGCCTGCTGCCGTCCACTTGATGGGGAGGAGCAGTGAATGAGGAACTCCTGTCGGCTCGAACCCGGAGGGCGGCCGTGGCGGAGAGGACCCTTCGGGTGGCCAGGACGGCATTGGGAACCGCCAAGGAGGATTCTGGGGAGTGTAGTGCAGAGACAGATGAGGAAGACAGACGGTGAATGTGACATTACTCCCCCCTCCCGCAAGGCGCGACCCGCGCAGAAGGCAGAACACGGGAGGGGGGGGGGGGGCATCCTGGAGTCCGTGACGGGGAGGTTGACCGGGTGCAGATGGACGGACTCCAGGATGGTGGTAGAGCAGACTGAGGAGGAGACCACGGCTATGCAGGCTGAGCAGGGGACCACGGCGGTGCAGGACGAGGGGGAGACCATGGCGGTGCAGGCTGAGGAGGTGGCCATGGCGGAGCAGGCTGAGGAGGTGGCCATGGCGAAGAAGACCCTTCGGGCGGCCACGGCGGTGAAGACCCTTCGGGCGACCACGGCGGAGAGGACCCTTCGGGCGGCCATGGCGGAGAGGACCCTTCGGGCGGCCATGGCGGAGAGGACCCTTCGGGTGGCCATGGCGGAGAGGACCCTTCGGGTGGCCATGGCCCATATCAGGCTCTGGTTCTAAGCTGGATGAGACAGGGGGCGAAGGCAGCTCTGGGCTGGACAGGACCAGGGGCGAAGAGGGCTCTGAGCTGGGCGGGACCAGCGGCGAAGAGGGCTCTGAGCTGGGCGGAACCAGCGGCGATGACCCTTCGGGTGGCCATGGCGGAGAGGACCCTTCGGGTGGCCAGGACGGCATTGGGAACCGTGTCGGTGAGGCCTCCACGGTCCCCCCAGAGGACTTATAGCCCCCCCCCAAAATTTTCTTGGGGAAATTATCAGGCTCTGGTTCTAAGCTGGATGAGACAGGGGGCGAAGGCAGCTCTGGGCTGGGCGGGACCGGGGGCGAAGGCAGCTCTGGGCTGGGCGGGACCAGCGGCGAAGAGGGCTCTGAGCTGGGCGGGACCAGCGGCGATGAGGGATCTGTGCTGGCCAGCGATGAGGGATCTGTGCTGGCCAGCGATGAGGGATCTGTGCAGCACTGAGCCCTCTTCGCCTCTGGTCCCATCCAGCACTGAGCCCTCTTCGCCTCTGGTCCCGTCCAGCACAGAGCCCTCTTCGCCGCTGGTCCCGTCCAGCACTGAGCCCTCTTCGCCGCTGGTCCCGTCCAGCACAGAGCCTTCACCGCTGGTCAGCGATGAGGGATCTGTGCTGGCCAGCGATGAGGGATCTGTGCTGGCAGGACCAGCGATCTGTGCTGGGCAGGACCAGCGACGAAGAGGGTTTTAAGCTGGGCGGGACCAGCGGCGAAGAAGACTCTGAGCTGGATGGAACCAGCGGTGAAGGCTCTGTGCTGGACGGGACCAGCGACGAAGAGGGTTTTAAGCTGGGCGGGACCAGCGGCGAAGAAGACTCTGAGCTGGACGGAACCAGCGGTGAAGGCTCTGTGCTGGACGGGACCAGCGGCGAAGAGGGCTCAGTGCTGGACGGGACCAGCGGCGAAGAGGGCTCTGTGCTGGACGGGACCAGAGGCGAAGAGGGCTCAGTGCTGGACGGGACCAGCGGCGAAGAGGGCTCAGTGCTGGACGGGACCAGCGGCGAAGAGGGCTCAGTGCTGGACGGGACCAGCGGCGAAGAGGGCTCAGTGCTGGATGGGACCAGAGGCGAAGAGGGCTCAGTGCTGGACGGGACCAGCGGCGAAGAGGGCTCAGTGCTGGACGGGACCAGCGGCGAAGAGGGCTCAGTGCTGGACGGGAGCAGCGGCGAAGAGGGCTCAGTGCTGGACGGGACCAGCGGCGAAGAGGGATTTGAGCTGGACGGAACCAGCAATGAGGGCTTTGTGCTGGACGGGACCAGCGATGAAGAGGGCTCTGAGCTGGACGGGACCAGCGATGAAGAGGGCTTTGAGCTGGATGGGACCAGCGGCGAAGGAAGCTCTGAAAAAAGGTCAATTAAGTCCTTCTCGTTCGGACTCTGGCTGAGGATAGGAACAGGAGATACTGGGCTGACAGTCTCTGGCTTGACGGGCATGACGCTGTCAGTCACAGGCGCGGCGGGCATGATGCTCACAGTCTCAGGGGCGGCGGCGGCACGACGCATACTGCCTTGGTCTCGGCAGCTCTGGCGTGAAGTGCGGGCTCGGCTGGACTGTGGATGAGGATGGATGGCGTGGCGAAGATGGCTGGAGATGGTGGCGTTCTGAACCCGAACTGGAATGCCGGCTCGGCAGGAACCAACCGGATGATGAACGGGACTGCGTCGAATAGGGACAACAGGTTGGCTCTGTAATCCAAAGGATTCTGCATCTTTGGTCTGGTCTTCTGTCAGGTTTGCACACACGAAGCAGACAAGCTGGTAGGTTTGATATTTTAATAGCAGAATGGATTGGACACAGCGTGAAAGGTGAGTAAACAGGAAGTAAATAATCAGATGAAGCTTAACTGAATGATAACCAAGTCTATCTCTCTCTTGCAGATGAAGATGATGAAGTTTCGCTGAAGAAGATCGGGATCGACGGTGAGTATGCAGGTAGGTAATGTAGAGGGTCTGTGTGTCATGAATCGACGTGTATAGACGAGACCAGACAAAGAGTGAGTGACTGAGTGCTGCATATAAAGGTGAGCTGGTAATGGGATCCAGGTGACGGTGATTACTACTTAGTGGAGAGTGTGAGTGCAGGTGTGCGCCAAGGAGGATTCTGGGGAGTGTAGTGCAGAGACAGATGAGGAAGACAGACGGTGAATGTGACATTAATAAATGCTTTTGAAGGGATCGAATATTCAGCAACCCAACTTGATCATTTGCTCATCTGTATTATAGCTGTTTTTTATTTGTTGAACATCAATTACATTTTTAACCTTAGATGGGTTGAAACGTTTTTTGGATTTCCAAATTCGGGGAACAGACACAGTCTCTATGTGATGATAGCTTGGTGAAAGAGTCTCTATGTGATTGGATTTATCAGACCTTGGTGACGTGAGACAGCTAGCAGACGGTCGGTTAAGCCAGTCTGTCTGCTTCCTGACCTGAGCCCCAGATTGTCATGTTTGAGCTCTAAGACTATGTGCCATATTACTAGAGAGAAGAGCAGCACCATCCCAGGAGGGATGAATACCATCTCTTTTCAACAGGTCAGGTCTGCCCCAAAAACTTTTCCAATTGTCTATGAATTCTATATTATTTTGCGGACACCACTTCAACAGCCAGCCATTGAGTGAACACAATCTACTGACTCTCTCATCACTCCTGCGAACAGGAAGGGGGCCAGAGCAAATTACAGTGCCTGATAAGTGAGGTTTTAAAGGGAAAGGTTTTTTTTATTTTTTTTTATGAGGTTAAGTGCTCACGGAAGAGATGGGTTTTCAGCTGTCTTTTGAATGTTGTCAGGGATTCTGAATTCCGGATGAGGGTCGGGAGCGCATTCCACCAGCATGGAACTGTGAATGAGAATGTTCTGGAAAGTGATTTTGTGGCTCTCTGTGATGGAACCACGAGACGTCGCTCTTTGACCGATCGTAGGCTTCTGGTAGGGATGTAGACTCGTAGGAGTGAGTGAAAGTAGGAGGGAGCTGAGCCTGTGATAGATCTGTAAGCAAGCGTCAATGCCTTGAACTTGATGCGAGCAGCGAGAGGTAGCCAGTGCAGAGAGATGAACAGAGGAGTGACGTGGGCCCTCTTGGGCTCGTTGAAGACAAGACGAGCTGCAGCGTTCTGGATCATTTGCAGAGGTTTAGTTGCACATGATGGAAGTCCAGCCAGAAGAGCATTGCAGTAGTCAAGCCTAGAAATGACCAGGGCCTGGACGAGAAGTTGTGTTGCATGCTCAGTTAGGAAAGGCCTGATCTTCTTGATGTTGTGCAGTGCAAACCTACATGATCGAGCTGTCTTTGAAATGTGATCTGTGAAGGTCAGCTGGTCATCAAACGTTACTCCAAGATTTCTGACCGACCTTTTTGCCAGCACTTTTAAATTTGCTTTGATGTCAGGCGCTCTGGCTCCCGGCAAACATGTGACTATGGTGGCTGGTGTCTCTATTTTCACGTTCCGTGTAATAGAATCGCCAATAACTAGGGCACAATCAACAGGATTCTCAGTGGGTGCTTCACTGAGTGGGGAGAACCTGTTTAATGTTGTTATCAGAATAGAAGAGTGGTGTTTTGTCCTGCGACTACAGCGCTTCACCATCACCCAATTGCCCTGCTGCACGGGCTCTACTTCAGCCGGAACCGAACAATGTACAGAGTTCACTAAGCTAGTCGCATCCAAAGCAGTATCTAAAGCCCTTGCACTCTTACAAACAAAAAGACCTTGAGATATGTTTGGTAATTGTACCTGAATGAATTGAAAATTAATTTGCTACATTTCAGATTAATATGTTTATTTTCCTTCATTTTAATTAACAGTAACTTAAACACTTTGCAGTTTGAACGCTGTCCTGTATAAACAAAATTGACGGAATATGTTTTTATGTTTCCACTGTTCGATCGCGCCCGCACCTCACACACACACACACACACGCACACAAATATAAGTAAACACTTTGCGACTTTTTGACATGTTCCAGCATTGCAATCTTTACATTGCAGCCTGTTCATTATAGCCACAGAGCTTCAGAGCTAAGGCGGGGCTACAGATTAGTTGTCCCTAAAGAACCCGTGTATCTAACAGCAGTTCCGCATTACATTAATTAATTTGCACGCGAGTTTTATTTATTTTTATACCGTGTATTCTCCGTGTAAATATGCACCGAACCATGACGCCGTACCGTTTCGGTTCAATATGAATACCGTTCCACCCCTAATATATATATATAATATTTCTGATTATGGCATAGCCTTGTCCCCAGCCAATTAGGCTAATAAAGTAATGATTAGAAAAACTCAAATGCTTGATCAAGGGCCTGGCCCGCCCCGGCCCGAGGATAGTGGCGGGAAATATCGGCCCGACCCGGCCCGCGGGAGTCTCTGTGTGTTCCAGGTCCCTCCAGGATCAAGCAAACACTGGATGCAGATCCTGCAGATCCTGAGTTGGTGTGTGTGCCAGGCCAGGCCTAGAAGATGAGTCTCTGTGTGTCCCAGGTTCCTCCAGGATCAAGAGTTGCCGCCTGTGCCAGATCTCTCCAGTTTAGACGACAGTGAGTCATTATTTCGTTGGTTCATGTTATTTCTGCCATCTGTTATTTTCTATGTTCTATTCTTTTTGTTATTACTTTCAGTTATAAATATGATTTGGCATTAACTGCTTAAAAATCTGAACATGATATTTGTTGTACTATTTTCATCTTTAATTGTATTGATTAGTTGTTGCTGCTCTAATAGTCATTCACAGAGATGTTTCTAATAATTTGCTATTCATTTTTCTTCATTTTAGAAAAAGCTAAAAAAGGAAGAATATAAATGGACATAAATACAGATATTAAATAGAAGATAATAACTGTGACTTCTATGTAACAAAGTATATCAAGACTGTGCTTGTAATCTCTCTAGTGTTCTTGGAAATTGGCTGTGCAGGAACATGAACTTAAATGCAAAACCTGCTAATTATTCATATGTGTCAATTTCAGCCTGTTTCCTGATTTTATTTGTAATCTTCACACTGGTTGGTTCCTCGCCTGATCTACACAGGTGTGTTTAGTCATAAGCAGTTCAGTCTCATGCTGTTGTGTGTTTTTAAGGATCCTTTTACTCTCTTCATGAAGTGGGATAGAAACTGGCATCGGGCTCCCATGGCATTGTCCATGAAGGAATGCGAAAATCAGATGACAAACAAGTATGTAGCTCTTTCTGGATACACCAAACTTTTTGCCTCTTGTTTCCTTCTGTCTTTCGAGTTCTGACATAAACATCAGTGATTACAGTTTCGATCAAAACATGTTTTAAAAAAGATTATATATTATCATGTAAACACTATTGGGACATATCATTAAGTAAGAGTCATTTTACAGGGTGTAAGCCACATCTGGGCCGGTCCGTTTTCAGTGTGTGGGCCAGTTTTGGGCCGAGGACCCAGCAAGAACTGGGCCAGAATTGAAGGATATGAAGCAAATTTAGACAAATTTAGCTTTTTTTGTTCAGTTCTTAGCTAATATGATGTACTGCAATATATATAATACTTCAAAGTGTATATAATATAGTGTACTGACTGCTGCTTTGTACATTAAAATCAGGAACGGGCAACCGAATTACTAACTCGTTGAGTAATTACTTTTTTTTTTTAAATCTTTTGTTGTTCAGATCAGCCTTATAATACTGAGATGAACGGAAGGTTTCAGTCACTTTTTCATCAGCCCTGTGAAGGCCTCATCAACACGACCAATCTGACTTCTGACCTGTAACGCTGCCTGGATCATAATCATACACTGTTCGCTCGTTGGCCAGAGGAGAACTGGGGCCCGACTGAGCCTGGGTTCTCCCAAGGTTTATTTCTCCATTCTGTCACCTGATGAAGTTTTGGTTCCTTGCCGCTGTCGCCTTGGCTTTTGGCTTGCTTAGTTGGGGACATTTAATATTCAACAATATTATTGATCTGCCTTATTTAGGGTGGACGATGATGCAATTTTCTTCTAGAAACAAACTTTGTTGTATTATTTTCATGTTATCAATGTGAAGCTGCTTTGATACAATCTGTATTGTAAAAAGCGCTATATTAATAAAGCTGACTTGACTTAATGTGAATAAAACATTGATGTGAATGTTCTACAGATCCTGTATTGAGTCACTATAATCCTTTTCATTGTTGTGCTGGTTTAATTCTCTGAATGTGAAAAATAAGAATTATATTGAGAGGATTGTAAATCAGGGAAATAAAATAACAGGAAGGAAGCAGATGACTATCTATCTTGGTAGTCCATCGATAACGATGATGACGATACTTTGCATAGCTCATCTATTGTGGACTCGTAGCAGGTGGCTGTAGAGTCCAATCCTGCCAAGTATCCTGTATTACAGCTGACTAGTGATGACCGGTCTCGAGACTCGTCTCGGACTTGTTCCTTCAAAGACTCGGACTTGACTCGGACTCGACCCTTCAAAGACTCGGTCTTGACTCGGACTCGGCATAGGCAGTCTCGTCCATCACTAGTCCACTAGAATACATACCACTAGAAAATTTTAATTTGCTCTGCATGTCCTAACTATGATTAAAAAAGTCAGAGTGGGCTTAACATGTTGGTGACAGAGCAGCACTGTTGAAGCAGTTTAGAAAAATAGGCAGAAGATGATGCATGTGGTAGGGATTTTTTTAATGAAAGCATAGTCCATATTAAGACGTTAAAACTGCTCCTCTAAACAATTCCCAATCTAGCTTAGTCTGTAGGCCTAACTGTTGATTATTAACTGGGGTGATATTAAATCATGAATATGAAAACTGACATGTTTTTATGGTCTTGGTCTCGACTCCTAAAGACTCGGTCTCGACTCGGACTTGCTTCCTCAAAGACTCGGTCTCGACTCGGACTCGACTGTATTTGAAAACCAATGGACTCGTTCTCAACTCGGTCTCGACCCTTCAAAGACTCGGTCTTGACTCGGACTTGGCATAGGCGGTCTCGTCCCCATCACTACAGCTGACGTCCATTTATGCTCAGTCCCACATAGAGGCCAGTGTCAGCCCGATGCTGGAACACAGAGAAGAGAAAAAACTGCCATACGACGTCCAACTCACATCACTTCATATCTACACAGTTTATACATTTATAAAGTAAAACTAGAACCTCCTTAAAATATCGGCCGATTCAAAAGTCACTCAAGTAGCCTAAAATTGTGCAAAGCAGGCTCGCTCTCGTCCGTTCCAGCATCGGGCTGATACTGGCCTCTATGTGGGACTGAGCATAAATGGCCGTCAGCTGTAATACAGATGCCTAGCAGAGACTGAGTTGAACAAGATCTGGACTTTAGACTTGCTTCCCTTTGTTTTTTATTCATTTGATTCATCTTTCTTGCCAACAATTTTATTGTAATAAAATAGTTTTTCTACTGCTATTTCTGGGTGTTGTTTTCCACTGTTCCCTGAACCTGTTTCTAATATTGAGTTCCTGGGGTCTCAGTTTTCACTCTAGGTGGCGTAGTCGGCTACAAAAGTTAAATATATGGTTACGTCCCAGGTCTAGGGTCCAGGAGAATAACATAAATAACTTCCGATACAACTGACTTCTTGTTTCTTTCTCTTTTATTACTTTGAAACAAGTTGTTCAAATTGGAAAACAGCACCACAAGACATCAAAAAGAAGCAAATTAACTTAATAGTAATTATAATATAATGAAGAACGAAACACTCAGACACCTTGAGTGTTAAAAGAAAACGCTTTAAAAAAATAACAAACGACGACCCCACCATGCCAAGGGGAAATGGTCCTCCTCGGCACATCTCCGCTGACTGCATCATCTAGGCCTTAGGATGATTCCACAAAGAATTGACTGCACATACAACATGACTTACTTCAAACTAAAGATTTGACTTTACATAGAGACACTGCATCTATTTGTGTCTCATTAGTTAATTGTATTTAATAGTAACTTGTAGTTAATAGTATTGTTTCATTACTTAAATTTTGAAAAACAAAAAAAAGTTTAAAGGGGTGGTTGATTATGATTTCACTTTTCTAACTTTAGTTAGTGTGTAATGTTGCTGTTTGAGCATAAACAACATCTGCAAAGTTACAACGCTCAAAGTTCAAAGCAAAGGGAGATATTTGCTTTTAAAGAAATCGCTTTTTAAGGACTACAACAAATGGCTGGTAGAGACTACACCACATTCCTCCCGGGTTAGTGACATCACCAACCCTAGAATTTACATAAACCCCGCCTCCTGAACACGATTTATAGATTATCAAGACAGAATATGCTAATCAATGACTAGAAGATAACTACACATCAGCTTCATAAATTCATCAACTAACCATTCAGAAATGTCCTGTTGCTTCTACATGTTGTCACTTCTTCTTGAGTCTCTCCATCATTGTCTGACTCCGGTTTGAACATAAAAGGCTAAAAAAGTTTTCGAAATTTTCAGTGCATGTGTGTGTGAGTGCAGCTGTTGAAGCTCCGCCCCCTGTGCCGGGAGCAGCAGCTCATTTGCATTTAAAGGGACAGACACAAAAACGGTGCGTTTTTGCTCACCCTCAAAAAGTGACAATTTTAACATGCTATATAAAAATATCTGGGGGGTATTTTGAGCTAAAACTTCACATACACACTCTGGGGACATCAGAGACTTATTTTACATCTTGTGAAAAGGGCATTATACCACCCCTTTAATGTGGGAAATCAACACACAACTCCAATTTTATTTGAGCTACAACATCTGATAAAACAGAGAAGATACGTTTAACTTACTCGAGTTACTTTGAGTTCTGTGGCTTCTATGAACAGCCATAACTAAAATTAGTCATAACTATTTATCTCTACCCACCCAAACCATGAGACCAGTGACCTATATTTTCAAGTGTGTAAATAACGCTCACGTGACCATGATCCTGTTTGAAAGTCCTGATCATTTTTCACTGAGATACTCTTGCTTTTCTTAGTTGAAACCGTTTAGTCTATACAATGTATAAACAAAGTGTCAGGGATTACTCTCTTTCTTACAAATGAATACCTTGTTTCAAACCCCAACATTTTGTCAGAGCATCTAATTAAAGATACACATGCAAAAGAGTAAACATTTACATTTTCATTCATCTTGATGAGAATTCAATAAAGATGAGATGAGATAAAACATTCCTTTTGACTTAACCTTTTTTTTATTATTAAGATTGTGGAAATCCGTTGCATTCACAAACAAAAGTTCGGAAGCTTTCTCTGCCCATGCTGTAAGTGAAAGTCTGAAGAAAAATTCTTGTATACTAATACTAATCATGTGCACTGGTACATCGTGTGTGCCATAAAAACCTGAGTGATCACATTTTATCCATCTGATTTCATGCACAGCATACATACATGGTCATATACATTTATCTAACAATACACGTGGGTTCGATTTGAGTTGCAAAGTGAAGCAAACAATGAAGTATTTGTTAAATTGATGGCATGTGATATGCCTTTTATTCCCCATATTACAAAGTGGCATGCATTACATTAATATGGGTAATATAATGATAATCAGCTAATGTTTTTCTATCACCAATTTCCAAATTGATCCGATCCAGAATTCCATTTCATCCAGAACTGGTTCTAAAATTGGCACCGGAACTTATATTTCAGGGTTTATGTGAATTCAAATATTCAGTGACTTGTGCATTCAATTCTACCTAACAAAAACCTCAATTGAGTACAGTCAGAATATCTATCTATCTATATATATATATATATATATATATATATATATTTATTTATTTATTTTATTTATTTATTTTGTACCAGTTTAAGATTATTTTAATGACAATATACACACACACACACACACACCCCGATAAAGCACTTTATTGCTTTAAAAAAAATCAGAATCTGGAGGAAAATTGTTTAATTGTCATGGTAATAATGTCACAATATGACAAATCATAACAATCCTTTTTTAGCTGCTATTATAGCTTTTAATATTTTGAATTAATTATGTTAGCATTTTCATGTTTCCATTTTAATTTCAGTTAATGTTTTAGTAATTTTGTTGTGTTTTTGTTTGTTTTCAAAATATGACTATATATTTTTTATATATTTTTATAAGTACATCAAGGTAAACTAAATAAAAATGAGAAATATTTCTTTGACAACTAGCCAAGATGAAATTAGATATTTATTTTATTTTAGTTAACGTTCATTTTATTTCAAGTAATCATTTTTTTATGGTTTTAATTTTAGTTAACTATAATAACCCAGCCTTTTGCAAAATATAATTTTTTTTTATCACTTCTGAATTTTGAGGTGAAATATGACACGGAAGATCAGAATGTGAATCTTCAATCGATTTTCAGCTTCATTCCCAAATATGCTTTTTAGTCTCTCTTTTTAAAACCTTTAAATAACCCCTTATCGATCTAAAATCAAGTTGTGTGACCTTGACTAACGAGTGAGGACAAAAGACACATGCAAACATTCCAGATGAAGCAAACCTGAATTTCATACAATCAGAGCTCTTCAGCAGTTTGTAAAAGAACTGTAGAAACAGGCATGACATCTTTAGATGTCTTTAGAGCAAGTATAAAGGACTCATTCATTCACTTCTAGAAAAACTCCAGTTAACAAAGCACTCGATTAATCAAACTCTTTGGAAAAAACTGCCTATCAGCATAGCAGTTGCATATCAGCATAGCAGTTCAAATCCCAGAAATAAGCGTAGCATCCAAACAGTTCATGTACTGCAACGGCACTAGAGTTGACGTGTCGACAAAATGCATATTGTGAAAAAAACTCTTCTCTGTGTTCTTCCTACCATGCAGTGTTCAGGAACAACGAACTGGACGTTTAGCGGACGCTAACTCTTTGTTGCGCGCAGCTTGCGGCGGAAATACTCGGGCGCGGCTTCATGCAGCCAATCAGCATCCACCAGGCACAGATCCCGCATGTAGCAGCGAGACGTGTGCAGGAGCTCGTTGAACACCACGTAGGCCGGTTTGGCCTGGAACAGGACCGATGAGGGATGGATGGACACCGTCTGATGGGTGTCGAGAGCCACGTAGCTGCCGTCCAGGTGCAGTTCTGCAGCGTTCATGAACAAACCGTGAGCTAGGCAGCGCCGCACGTTAGCCAGGTCTGAGAGAGACGATTCCAGCTTCATGTTCAACTGGAGAACAGAAGATCACAGGGACTTATTCCATGGACACACATCTGAGAGAGAGAGAGAGAGAGAGAGAGAGAGAGAGAGAGAGAGAGAGAGAGAGAGAGAGAGAGAGAGAGAGAGAGAACGAGACAGGTAGATAGATAGATAGATAGATAGATAGATAGATAGATAGATAGATAGATAGACAGATAGATAGATAGATAGATATACAGATAGAACAAGATAGATAGATAGATAGAACGAGATAGAACTAGATAGATAGATAGATAGATAGATAGATAGATAGATAGATAGATAAAACGAAATAGATAGATAGATAGAATGAGATATATAGATAGAACTAGATAGATAGATAGATAGTTAGATAGATAGATAGATAGACATATAGATAGATAAAACGAGATAGATAGATAGATAGAACTAGATAGATAGACAGATAGATAGATAAAACGATAGATAGATAGAACAAGATAGATAGATAGAACAAGATAGATAGATAGATAGATAGATAGAACAAGATAGATAGAACGATAGATCTACCTTGATGCAGATGTCTCTCAGCTGCGAGCGAACCTCCAGCACCAGCCCCATGTTCCTGCTGTTCACGAAGTTCTCTCGACACCACTCCTGTAGTGAAGCATGAGCATAAACACAACATCAAGACATTTCCTGACGCAGAGACAGAGCATCATGGACATTCACATGCTAACTCAAATGCAGTGCACTTTATTAAGATCAATACAAATTCAAGACATAATAACACCTAAATTTACAAATATTATCCCGTTTATACATTTATATAACCTTTGAGTAAACTTTATACCCTAAACATTGGCTCTTAATGCATTGTGTTTTTGTTCTATCAAATGACGTGTATAAAGTATATCTGTTTTAAGTAGGGGTGCAACAATATATTGTATCACAATTTATCGCAATACAAACATGCAACAATGTATATTGTGTATAGTTCACCCAAAATAAAAATTACTGTGTGAGGAAAAAAATGCAAGTTTTCAGAGTTCTAGTGTCAGTACTACATTAAACTACTATATATATATATAATGTTGAATATAATGTGTAATAATGCAGTGGGGGAATATTTGTGGGTCCTGATAATGCCAAATGTCTGATGTTACCAGTAATTGTTTTTAAATATATCTAGTCAGTGACAGAGATCAAGCATATTCGTCTAAAATAACTCAGTTTTCAGCTTCAGAATCATGAATATTGTTATTCTGGTGTCTCTATTGTCCTGTGCTTTGGGTTTCAGCACCAAGTCCAAGACTATGGTTTCCGCCACAAAATAAAACATTTTAAAAGATAATTGCGACTTTTTAATCTCAGAATTGCGAGATATAGTCAGAATTCCGTGAAATAAAGTCGCAATTGCGTGTTATAAAGTCAGAATTCTGACTTTTTTTCTTACGATTGTGACTTTATATCACGCAATTCTGACTTTATAACACATAATTGCGAGTTTATATCTCGCAATTCTGACATCTTTTCTCAGAATTGTGAGATATAAACTCACAATTGTGAGATATAACGTCCAATTCTAAGGAAAAAAAAGACGGACTTTTTTTTATACCTCAGAATAGTTTATGTCTCACAATTCTGACTTTATAACACGCAATTGCGACTTTATATCATGCAATTCTGACTTTATATCTCCCAATTGCATATTATAAAGTCAGAATTGCGAGATTTAACATTCAATTCTGAGAAAAAAAGTCCGAATTTCAAGTATATTTCTCGCTATTGCGAGTTTATATCTCATAATTCTGACTTTATAACACGCAATTGCGACTTTATATCACGTAATTCTGAGATAAAAAGTCAGAATTGTGAGATTAAAAAGTCGCAATTACCTTTTTTATTTTTCACTCTGTGGCGGAAACAAGCTTCCATATATTCATTTACACACACAAAGTAAAACCAAATTTAGCATTTTAATTAACAGTTCTTTTTTCTTTTATCATATGTCTTGGAGTGTCGCAATAATATCGTATCGTGAGTTCAGTATTATGATATGTATCGAATCGTGACGTGGGTATCATTAGTATGAAGGAAACAGATCCTGAGGACATTACTAAGTGAAATGATTGGTCAGAAAGTGACTTTTGGGACTTTCATGTCTGTACCTTGTTACCGCTGACTTTCCTAAAGGCCCTGTAGATGTTGAGGAGCGTCATGTGATCACCCTCGCTGGAGATGAACTTCTTGCGTGCGGCGAGGACGTCGTCTCTGCGAGCGGGGGGGTTGTAGAGGACCGAGTCGACGGAGAGGAGCGAGATGATGGTCAGGACCTCCTCAGTGCAGCAGAACTCAGGCGAGATCAGGAGAGTCTGTGCACATGGAGGACAACAGAGAATTATCTCCAGGGTTTCAAAGCAACTTTTTCAATCACCGGCCAATTTGGCGGCTACATCTTTAAGTTACCGGCAATTCAGAACTTCTACTAGCCAAAAAAAGAGGATGGATGGATGGATGGATGGATGGATGGATGGATGGATGGATGGATGGATGGATGGATGGATGGATGGATGGATGGATGGATGGATGGATGGATGGATGGATGGATGGATGGATGGATGGATGGATGGATGGATGGATGGATGGATGGATGGATGGATGGATGGATGGATGGATGGATGGATGGATGGATGGATGGATGGATGTTACACTGTCCTAGATATTAAAATTTGGATTTCATACATTCATTTCTTATTCAAACAAAATCCATCCAGCATCTCCTCCCTTCCTCTTTCATCCTCCTCTTTTTTTTAACAAAAATGTGTTTAGGTGGACAGATCAATACAGGACAAAGAACATGTAGGATGTTGGAAAATAGCAATGTATTTTCTGTTGACCAAATGCTTTTTAATCTTCACTATTGCTTCAATACAAGTGAACAAGCACACCATTATTTGTTGCGCAGTGACGTGTGTGTTCAAGTAAGCCAGATATGAGCAGACTCTGTGCAATACGCTGTATTTAATATATCATGATGACTCATGAGTGTTTGTGCTAAATCTGTGCAGATTTGTCTTACACTAACTTCCCAGCAAAGTGAGTAAACATAATATGTAACACGCCAAATTGGCTCGTGATTTGACAGCGTTACCCGCCACGGTTCAATAGAATAATAAACTTAATACATGCATAAAATTAAATACATGCATAAAAAATAAATGCAGATAAATGCAAACTCGGTTACATAAAAGTGTTAAAAAATGTAAGAATTCTGGTAACACTTTACAATAAGGTTAATTAGTTAACATTAGGTAATGTATGAACTAACAATGAGCAGTAAACAGTAACAGTAAATCGTTAACAGTAAATCACTGCAAAGGTATTTCCAACTGCTTTTTACTTTTAAGCGAAGAATGAAAATAAACTTGGCCGTGAGAGTATCGGGGTCTTGAATCACGTTCAGTCTCTTGTGTGTTACGTGAGCACGAGTGCGAGAACGAGCATTAAGTGATGCTGCAGTTTCACTTAACAGCCACTGGTGTCAATAATAAGAAGGATTTCTTAATTCTACATAAAGCATCTTTCAATTTCAAGTGAAGCCATTTGTATTTTAATGCATTATCAAATCAAATAAAAAAATATTTAAAACTATATAGACAAAAAATAAATAAATAAATAATAGTCACATGGGTCAATGTTTTGAAATTGAGATTTATACATCATAAATATGAATAAATAAGCTTTCTATTGATGTTTGGTTTGTCGGCTGAGATACAACTATTAGAAAATCTGGAATCTGAGTCTCTTTTTTGTTTTTTTGTCTATAGTTTAAAAAAATTGATTTGATAATGCATTAAAATACTAATGTGACCCTGGATCACAAAACCAGTCACGAGTCGCACGGGTATATTTGTGGCAATAACCAACAATACATTGTATGGGTCAAAATTATAGATTTTTCTTTTATGCCAAAAATCATTAGGATATTAAGTAAAGATCATGTTCCATGAAGATATTTAGTAAATTTCCTACCGTAAATATATAAAACATGTATTTATGTGAGTGAATGCAGCACAATCGCCAACATAAATGAACAACTTTAAAGGAGATTTTCTCAATGTTTCGATTTTTTTGCACAAAAAAACAACAAATCACATTGCATTATCTAACAACAAGCAAATGAGTATTTCTTACTTTGGAGAAGCGAGGCTCTAGAGGGAAACAGGCCATTTTCTTGCCCAGAGGCGTTAATGACACCTGGTCATCTTTCCTCTCGACGGCCCCGAGGATACTGAGCTGATCCACAGCCGTCCGCATCGACTCTGCACACACCATGCACAGGGAACATATCTTTAACATAAACAACTGCACATGAAAGCTGACTGTATTATTGAAGCAACCATTGAAATTTTTTTTTTATAGTGATTATCATCGTCATTAGTGAACATAACTATTACTTTTTGAACATTTGTGTCGTTTTTTTTTTTGTTGTTGCGGTTTTTATAATAGCAACAACCTGGTGAAGGTCATATATTACAGCAAATTAGGGTTTGTGAGTTGAGGAAAAGCTTAAAAAAGTAAAATTAATATAAATAATTGTAAATAAAACAAATCTAAAATCAAGCAATTACTAAAAAATTAAATATTTTATTTGTTTACCTGAAAGTCATAATCAGAGAACTATAAACATTTGAATGTTTTGATAAATTATTGAAATATTAACTTAAAATTTATTTTTGTTTTGTTTTCCCAATACATGACATTACATTAAGAATAAGATGTTTACTTGAGAAGCAAATGACTTGAGATATTAAGTCTTGTTTTGTAAGGCACTGATCAAAATGAAGTGAGTTTATGCTTAAAACAAGAACAAATATCTGCCAGCGGGGTCAGAAAAATAATCTTAATTCAAATGGAAAACAAGATTATTATTTGTTTTTACTTCATTTGGCAGATTTTCTTTTTCCTATTTTAAACTCAAACTCACTTCATTCTGATCAATGTTTCAGAAAACAAGACTTAATATCTGAAGTAATTTTACTTCTCAAGTAAATGTATCTTGATTCAAGAATGTTTCGATATTTCTTCCGGAAACAAGATAAAGAAAATCATTATTGCAGTGTCTGGTATAATATGTTGGAGGGTTCATACCAGGTGACGGTTTAGACATGAAGTCAAAGTTGAGCACATCAGGAACTCCCAGAGCGAGCAGCTGCAGAACCACACTGGCCAGATTACACCTGCAGAGTCATTAATAATCATTACTGAACACTACAGAGTCATTAATAATCATTACTGAACACTACAGAGTCATTAATAATCATTACTGAACACTACAGAGTCATTAATAATCATTACTGAACACTACAGAGTCATTAATAATCATTACTGAACACAGGCAGAATATATGAAAGTACAGCTTGTTTTAGCATGCAGCTACATTCACACCGGACGCGGCGTTCTTGAACCTTAAAAACAGTATTGCATAAACTAAAGTAAACGTATAGATTTTTTTTGGATAATAAGTATTATTTCAGAAAATAAGCATTTTAAAAAAAGAAAATAAGTACATTTTTCAAAGTAAAAAATGTAAAAAAAAAAGTTTTTAGTTTTTAGGAAAATAAGTATCATTTCAGAAAATAAGCATCTTCAGAGAAAATAAGTATTTTTTAAAAGAAAATAAGTAAATTGTTCTAAGAAAATAAGTATAATTTAAAATAAAAGTTTTTGTTTTTAGGAAAATAAGTATTTCAGAAAATAAGCATCTTCAAAGAAAATAAGTATTTTTTTAAAGAAAATAAGTAAATTTTATTTAAAAAACAATAAGTGTAGTATTTTAATCTAAATGAGTTACATTTAAGAAATTAAGGATCTTCTTTAAAGAAAATAATATTTTTTTCTAAGAAAAAAGTATAATTTTTAAATAAATAATTATTTTGAATGAAAATAAGTTTTTTTTTTCTAAATAAAAAGTATCATTTAAAAAGTAAACGTATAGATTTTTTGGGAAAATAAGTATTATTTCAGAAAATAAGCATCTTCAAAGAAAATAAGCATTTAAAAAAAAGAAAACAAGTAAATTGTTAAAAAAAAATAAGTAAAAAATTTAAAAACAAAAGTTTTTAGTTTTTAGGAAAATAAGTATTATTTCAGAAAATAAGCATCTTCAAAGAAAATACGTTTTTTTAAAAGAAAAGTAAATTTTTCTAAGAAAATAAGTATAATTTTAAAAAAAAAATTAGTTTTTTGGTTTTTAGGAAAATAAGTATTATTTCAGAAAATAAGCATCTTCAAAGAAAATACGTTTTTTTTAAAAAAAGAAGGAAAATTGTTCTAAGAAAATAAGTATAATAATAAAAAAAATAAAAAAAAAGTTTTTAGAAAAATAAGCATCATTGATTCTGACCAACAGGGAAATGCAGCTCAGTACCCAAAGGCTTCAACCTTTTTTCAAAAAAGAAATTTGCGAATGAAATGCAAGAACATGTCCTGTGTAAACGGCAATAAATACTGTCAGATAATGTCTGTTTATCACCACAACACAACTCCAGCTTTAGGAATCAGCACGTGATGCCAGGGCGCTGTACCTCTGTATCTCAGGCACGGTCATGTTGGCGAGGTTGTCGAACTCGTCTTCAGTGTAGAGACGGTAACACGACCCGGCCTCTTCTCTCCCGGCTCGACCGGCCCGCTGCCACGCCTGGGCTTTAGACACTCGCTGCACCGCCAGCACCTCCAGACCACTCTCTGATTCAGCACAGTTAATGTTTCATTTAACATCTGATCACACAAACACCAGGACATCAGCATCACTCCTCAACAGGAAAGCCTTGGACTTAAAGGGACACTCCACCCATTTGCACTAAGCTTTGCATTGTTAGAAACCCAGTCATACTATTGAATGGTCGTGCAACACTCTCTCATTTTCCCCTGAGATGGGAGAAATCCGTTATTTGCCTTTTACACTTCCTCCTACAATGACGCAAAAATTGTCATTTTGCGTCATTGTAGGAGGAAGTGTAAGAGGGGGGGATTTCTGTTGAGACTACAAGCACTAGTTCCTCATCTTTCCCAGGGGGCGGGACCCGCTCACGCTACAGACCTATTACAGATCAGTGGGTGGGACTTTACTCTCTGAAACTGAAAGCAATATCCTCCATCTTGTTTGAAGCTAAGCTAACAGGCGCTGTGGAGACAGATGTACAGTTATGACAATAGCGGAGGAGAGTGCTCAATATGATATAGAAGAAGAGGATTTCGGAAGTCTGATGCTTGAATCAGGTGTTTGTGGCTACCTTTACAAGCCGCATTATAGCGAAGAGCAGCCGAGGCAGAAGACCTGCCTGCCGCGGACGAGGAGCCCGGACTGGCTCGAGTTAGGGCGGACTGGTGGCGCCGGTGATCTCACTATGCAGCTACGAACCGCTACGAACACAGAGATAGAGTCCGTCTGCGGCAAAGAATTTCAACGATGACAATTTCTCCTGGACGAAATCTCTGAATCAGACGAGGACACGGACGTTTGTGTTGAGAACTATCCTAGTTTCGCACCGCATATGTTCTGACTGAACATCCAGGTACCATGCAATAATTCACCTTTTCGAAAGAAATACAAACGAGGAGTAATGCACTAATGAGTTCGACAACTAACTAGACATTTTGTGTGAATGTGAAATGAATTTCAAGCTCTGGTGGTAGCTAGCCTTGTAGACGGAATAGTGATTTCTCTTATAGGCAGATATGCGCTTTCTGGATTAGTGGGAGTGGCTTGCAGAGCTGTGCAATGTGGTGCATTGTGGGAGTTGTTGTCTTTCATACAAATGCGTCCAGAAGTTATTTTTTGTCTTTCCTCGGTCACGAAGGCACCAAATTCAAAATTTATTTTACATTTCGACTACATATATGACCCACTTTAAATAAAAAACAATGTTCAAATGGGTGGAATACCCCTTTAAAGGGTTCGTTCAGCCAAACATGAAGATTCTGTCAGTAATTACTCTCCCTCATGTTATTCCAACCCCGTAAGACTTTCGTTAATCTTCAGAACACAAATTAAGATATTTCTGATTAAATCTGAGAGCTGTCTCACTCCTCCATAGGCTTCTCTGTTATTGAAACTTGCCGGCACAGAAAAGTTAGTAAAGATGTCGTTAAAATAGTCCAATAGTACAGTGGCTCAACCTTAAGTTTATCAAGCGGCGAGAATACTTTTTGTAAGCAAAAACAAACAAAAATAACGACTTTATATAACTCTTAATTTTCTTCTGTGTGTCTCTGAGTGAATTCATGTAGTGTAACAGTGTAGCGCTTCTGGGTTGTACGTCAGAACGGAGGCTCACTATTGGCCAGCATCACACACATGACCAGAGTCGGCCAATAGTGAGCCTCCGTTCTGATGTTGCGGCTGTGTGTCCACCAAAGCATTTTTTCACGCGGCTGACGTATTTTTTCAATTGTTTTCAATGGGAGCGCCGCGTTTTTAAAACGGCATGAGCGTAACGAGGCGCTGAGCGTTTTTTTCACACTGAATCGCTGAGCACCCGCCGTTTTTTTTTTACAGGTCGCCGAGAGTTGAAGAAATTTCAACTTTGGGTAAAACGCAGCGCTCATCACTGTCACTTTTTACCCAGCCGTCCAATCACAGCGAAGGAGGGGCGGGACTAATACCACACCGACCAACTGTCACAACATTCTTTCTGTAGTACAACGACATCAACCAGCAGAGCTAACACAACAAAATGGATGAAAAATGAATTTTTAGTATGAAACAAATTATCTGCGAACTCAGTTACAAGTAAACTGCGGATATTCTCTATCATAGCAACGAAGCGTCTCAACCATAGACTGTAAAAAAAGATGGACGACGCCCCTTCGCTCTCTTCCATTGACGAGAACTGAAGCCGCCAGCGTCCCGATATGGTGCTGACATATTGGAACTTGAGTCTGTGCAGTAGCGATCTCGGGACCAGACCTGCGCAGTCGTGAGCAGGAAGTAAAGCCGCGAAGTCAACGCTCCGCCCTCACTCTCGTCGGGAGAGTGCATTCTGCACACTTTTTTGAAAATTGATTGCAGTACGACAAGAGGCTTGTTAAAATAAAGTAAATACAATCTCCTCAGTCCTCCGAAGATCCCGAAAAAAATGTCCGTTGGTGCTTCATTGACTACTTCGCTCGGAGAACCTGTCAATCACAGCTGTCAATCATGACGTTACACCACCGCATCACGTAACTAACTAAAAACCAACTTATTTTTGAAACAGACACTTGAACTTACATCAGCGTGATGAAAACGACAGCAAATGAAAGAAACCACCTTTGGAAAAAGATATTTGAAGTGTAATTTAATTGTTTAGTTGGTCTCGCGTCCCATTGAATAACACGGCGAGGCGGGGCTTATGACCTATACTAGGACCAGTCACCGGGTGGCGATCGAGACGTTTTGGCTTCACTTTTTAAGGCGTGTGCCTAGCTTGGTCTCAACTGAAAAAACGCTGCGCTGCCAAAACGCTCTCAAGCGCCCACAGCTAGGCGTTTCCAGCTCTGTCTAGCGTTTTCAGCTGGCTAAAAACGCTTTGGTGGACACGCGGCCTTACACTACATGAACTCACTCAGAGAAACACACAGAAGAACATGAATAGTTGAATAAAGTCATTATTTTAGTTTTTTTGCTTACAAAAAGTATTGTCGTCGCTTTATAAACTTAAGGTTGAGTCACTGTAGTCACTTGGACTATTTTAACAATGTCTTTACTAACTTTCTGGGCCAGCAAGTTTCAATAACAAAGAAGCCTATGGAGGAGTGATCCAGCTCTCAGATTTAATCAGAAATATCTTCATCTGTGTTCTGAAGATGAACGAGAGTCTTACGGGGTTGAACAACATGAGAGTGAATGATTACTGACAGAATCTTCATTTTTGGGTGAACGAACCAAAACGAACGAAAATATCATGGGACATATCATTTAAAAAAAAAAAAAGTTTAGTTTAGTTTTTAAAAAAAAAATAAGTATAATTTTTTAAAGACATAAATATTGTGTTATTTATTAAGAAACAAGTATAGTTTGCTTAAGAAAATAAATATTGTTTTATCATTTAAAAAATACATATTATTTTTTAATGAAAACAGGTATAATTTGTAAAGAAAATAAGTATATATTTTTTAAAGAAATAAATATATTTTTTAAAACATAATCATTTTTTTTAGAGAAAATAAATCTTTTTTTAAACACTGAGTCCGAAATTTTCATGTGCGTTTTTTCGTATTCGTTATTCAGTGGCTCTGAATTGTCAAAACACCTCTCTCATGCTTGCTACGGATGCGGAAAATGCAGAAAATCGATCTGAATTTTATTTATTATTTAACGTGCGAAAATTTCAGACTCAGTGTGCAAGGACTTCAGAGAGGAGGCTTGAGAGTTTCACCTGGATTGTAGCGCTTGGCCTTCACCATCCCCGTGTCTATGACGTATTTGATGCCGGAGATGGTGATGGACGTTTCGGCGATGTTTGTGGAGAGAATCACTTTCCTGGATCCCTGTAACGGTCACAGAAAGGAGTGTGTGTGAGTGAGTGGAAGTGCAGGTTCAGCATCAGGTGTGTTGTGGCATTTGGGGTCGTGACCTTTGGCGCGGGCTGAAAGACCCGGAGCTGTTGGGTGGGCGGCAGCGAGGCGTACAGGGGGACGACTGTCATTGGTGCACAGGTCTCAGGAAGGTGTTTCGATATGTCCCGACAGGTGCGCGCCAGCGCCTCAATCTCCTCCTGGCCCGTCATGAACACCAGGATATCATGAGACGGAGGAGCTTCCTTTAAGAAAAGAAGTAACATTAAAAGACATACAAATTTTGTTCTTTTTTTAAGAAATAAGTAGTTTATCATTTAAAAAAAAAATGTTTTAAATACTTTAGATAAAAATTTGAATAAAAATCTTTAAAGACATAAATATTGTGTTATTTAAAAAAATAATAATTATAGTTTTCTTAAGAAAATAAATATTGTTTTATCATAGAAAAGTATTATTTGTTAATGAAAACAAGTAAAGTTAAGAAAACAAAGAAAACAAATTTGTAAAGAAAATATGTATACATTTTGTAAAGAAATAAATATTTGATCATTTTTTAAATAAGTAGTTTCTTTATAGAAAATAAAGTTTTACTATTTTAAGTAGTTTTTTTTAAAGGTATATATTTTTTTAATAAATACTTTTTATAGATTTTTTTTCTTTTCTTAATTTTATTCTTAGTTTTTTAGAAAATAAATACAGTTTTAACATTTTCTAAAGTAAAATAAATAAATAAATAATAATAATAATAATAATATTAATAATATATATATATATATATATTTTTTTTTTTTTTTTTTTTTTTTGTCTTGTATAAAATAAGTATTGTTTTATTTTAATTTTAAACAAAAGCAAAATTTTTCAAGAAAATAAATATCCTTTTTTGAATCCAGAACAGTATTTTACTCACTAACCATTTGAAGAAGCTAAAAAACCTGCTGTGAACGCAAACAATTCAGGGACAAGATGATAAGAGACAAATCATACATTTGCCATTTCTCTGTATCTGTTTGTGTGTGTGTGTGTGTGTGTGTGTGTGTGTGTGTGTGTGTGAACTGACCTGGTGAATCTGAAAGATCGAGACCAGCGCTGCCTGGAGATAGTCGGACTGAGGCTGTTTGGTGTAGTAGATCTGAATGGGATGCTGTCGGCCCTCCAGATACAGAACGGGTGATTTATTGAAGTACTGAGAGAACAGATCCACGTCCATGGTGGCGGACATCACAAACACCTGCAGACACACACACAGCATCCATTCACTGACGCAGCAGAACAACAGAGCTGGTTTTCTCTCAGCCGAGTATGAGAGTCAACACACAACCTAACAGCATATCTGCAGTGTAAAGCTGAATAAAGATGCTACACACAAACAATTAAGGACAATTCACACCACATCGACAGACAGCAACACACACTTCGTCTGGTTTTGTCGGATCAGTGTTGCAACTAGTCTATTTGTGTCTAGCTTGTTTTCGGGAATTAGAAAGTCTGAGAAGTGTTTATCAACCTTATTCCTGACGATCTTACTGATCTTACACTTCCGGTTTGGGGAACTTCCATGCAAAAAGGCTGAAACTAATCATTTCAAATCATAAGTTTGCCCTACAAATAAAGCTGATCCGTCAGTTTGACTGGATGTGCCGTCAATTTTCCTTCATAATGTATTTTCAGAGATCATAAGAATAACATTATACTTAGTATTTTAACGTGACATATTATAACAATATCTATGGCAAGAGCTCTTTTCAGTCGCTGCTTTCTTTTCCTTGTGATTGTTTTCTTTTTTCCCTATGCAATCTGCTGTAAAAGTATGAAAAAGGACAACATGTACTACACATCTGTGGTCTGTTCTCCCGAATTTAATTTCCGATATATTCCATTAATAATTCACTGGAACGCACGAAAAATCTCTCGTTATTTCCAGGTTTGTTTTCACAGGTAAATGCAATTTATTATCAGTCAAAATGACGGAAATCACTTTGAAATAGTATCACGTAATGCTGAAGTTAATGAAAATTTTTGATGAAGGCAAAATAAGTTACATAAGACAAAATAAGTTACATTAAACAGACTACAGTGATATTTAACCCGTGCGTGAAAGACTCGCGCTTTTGGGTTTTTTTTGGTTTGTTGAAATACCTTGTTGATGCTTTTACACTTTTAAATTTCCTTTTAATGTTCGACGGTTGAAAGGAGAGTAGGTTAATGTCATCTCATTGTGACACTTTTTTAACGCATTGCATTCATAGGGTGAGCGTTTCACTGATTTACAGGACTTTTACGGGCTTTTCCCAAATCACGGAAGTGACGTCGGCGTCCGCGTTAGCGCTAGCATGAGCCGTCAGGCAAGTGTTATTTAAATAAACTCCTGATGTACTTACAAACTTTCCAATGCCTCGTTTTATAAGTACAGAACCTATTTGTACTACTGTAGAAGTTTGGTGCCATTCTGGGCATTATTAGTGGGGTAATTTACCAGATACAGCCTTGGATCCATTAGCGCCTGCACTAAACCATCCGGCTGATATCTCTAGATAAGCTCTAACTTTAATAATGTTCAACCAAGGGAAAAAGGCTTCTGGGGGGTGTTTGGCTCGAGGTCATGGTGCAAAGGACCCTAGGTTGATTTCACTCCAAACCATCCCTTTAAGAATCGGTCCGATTGCCTCGTACCTTCAGAGGTATTTTGTTCTGTTCTGTGCGTTTGCGCTGGGCGGCCTTCACCACGCCGAACAGGACATCCGTGTGTACGGTGCGCTCGTGAGCCTCGTCCAGGATCACCACAGTGTAGCGCAGTAATAGCGGATCCCCGATCGCCTCTCGCAACAACATCCCGTCCGTCATGAACTTCAGCTTGGTCTCCGACGACGTGACGTCTTCAAAGCGCACCGTGTAGCCGACCTGAGGAACAACCGTGATGAAGAGGACACGCATCGTGACCAAACGTCCAATAGTCAAGTCACCTTTATTTCTACAGCAGCTTTACAGTAATGAACAGGAGAATAACACATGCTTCATCAAATAAAGCAGCTCTAGAAATACAACCGTGCCGTTATTCAGTTCAGTGTTGATTTAGTTCAGTGTTCAATAACTGTAAAACTCATCAAAATTGAAACAAGTTCACTTCAGCTTTAAGCAGCTTTACAGAACATACACTGGCGTTCTGGTTTGGACTGTAAAATTGTGTTTTATCAATTGTAATATATTAAAATGTAATTTATTCCTGTGATCAAAGCTGAATGTTCAGCATCATTACTCCAGTCTTCAGTGTCACATGATCCTTCAGAAATCATTCTAATATGATGATTTGATGCTCAGGTAACATATATATGTTTATATCTTTGTGGAAACTGTGATACATTTTTTTGTCCGGGTTTCTTTGATGAATAGAAAGCATTTATTTTCATATAATTCTTTTAAATATTATAAATGTCTTTACTATCACTTTAATCAATTTAATGCATCCTTTTTGAATAAAAGTAATAAATTATACATCTTTTTTATAAAATAAAATGTATCATGGTTTCCACAGAAATATGGAGCAGCACAACTGTTTTCAACATTGATGATAATCAAAAATGTTTCTTAAAGGGACACTTCACCCATTTGCATTAAGCTTTGTATTGTTAGAAACCCAGTCATATATTATAATAAACGTGGATTTTTCATAAATTTTTCCCTGAGATGGGAGAAATAAGGATTTAAGTGTTTTACTTCCTGCTTATTATGACGTAAAAATCATCATTTTGCGTCATAATAAGCAGGAAGTCACATTTCATTGAAAAGTGTAGAGACTACAAACACTAGCTCCTCATTATTCCAGGGGGTGGGACCCGCTCACGCTACAGGCCTATTACAGATCAGTGGGTGGGACTTCACTTTCTGAAACTAAAAGCAATATCCTCCATCTTGTTTGGAAGCTAAGCTAACAGGCACTGTGGAGCCAGCTGTGAAGATATGACAATAGTGGAGGGTAACGTTACTCAATATGATGTAGAAGAAGAGGATTTCGGAAGTCTGATGCTTGAATCAGGTGTTTGTGGCTACCTTTACGAGCCGCATAGCGAAGAGCAGCCGAGGCAGAAGACCTGCCTGCCGCGGACGAGAAGCCCGGACTGGCTCGAGCTGGGGGCGGACTGATGGCGCCGGTGATCTCACTATGCAACTCATAGACTGTAAGATGCAACTACGAACACAGAGATAGAGTCCGTCTGCTGCAAAGAATTTAAAAGATGCCAATTTCTCCTGGACGAAATCTCTGAATCAGACGAGGACAAGGACGTTTGTGTTGTGAACCATCCTAGTTTCGCACCGCATCTGACTGAACATCCCGGTAACGTTACCATGCAATAATTCACCACTTCGAAAGAAATACATATGAGGAGTAATTCACTAATGAGTTCGCCAAATAACTAACGTTAGACATTTTGTGTGAAATGAATTTCAAGCTCCGGTGGTAGCTAGCCTTATAGACGGATGAGTGATTCATATGCTGTTCTGGATTAGTGGGAGTGGCTTGCGCAGCTGTGCAATGTGGTGCATTGTGGGAGTTGTTGTCTTTCATACAAATGCGTCCTGAAGTTACTTTCTTTCTTTCCTCGGTCAAGAAGGCACCAAATTCAAAATTTATTTGACATTTCGACTACATATATGACCCACTTTCAATAAAGATCAATGTTCCCATGGGTGAAATGCTCCTTTAAGCAGAAATAATAATTATGATTTCTGAAGGATCATGTGACACTGAAGACTGGAGTAATAATGCTGAAAATTCAGCTTTGATCACAGGAATAAATTTCGCTTTACTATATATTCACATAGAAAACAGCTGATTTGAATTGTAATAATATTTCACAATTTTACCGTTTTTACTGTATTTTTCATTAATCAAAAAGCAGCCTTGGTGAGCAGAACTTAATAAAAAAAAATCTTAATTATTAAAACCAGTGTAATAGTGACATTATTCAATAGTAAATTGTGTAATGACAATCATATTCATTTAGGATGATGCAAATAGAGAACGTGGGCTTTACTTAACGCACCAGTTTTCCCAGCTGAACTCTCTTCTCCTCGGCCACTCGTCCAGCCAGTGATATGGCAGCCACCCGGCGGGGTTGAGTGATGGCGATGACGCCCTGCCGCCCGATGCCCGCCTCATACAGGTACTGCGGTATCTGCGTGGTTTTACCTGAGCCCGTCTCTCCTGCAACAGGAAAGCATCATGTGCTAAAATAGTGAGGATCACATTTTGGAAAAAATATCCTCACAAATACAGAAAAATGGCAACTTGAGTGTGGTCTTTAGTAAATAAAAACTCATGAAGAGACTAAAAAAAAATGCCAAAATGCTCCTGTAAGGTTTAGGAAGTTTACATTTCTGCATTTGGCAGATGCTTCTATCCAAAGCAACATACCCTGCATTGAAGGTTTACATTTTATACTGTAATATGTATGAAAAATGAAATAAAAATTAAACTTATTTTATTGTTCACGCTGCACGCATTCCCTGAGAATCGAACCCATGACTATGGTGTTGCTCTACTGTTTAAGCTACAGGAGATGGAAATAATAGAAGTCCCTCATCTCATAAACATGTGCATTATGTACAGATAAAGTTTGTTTCATATGAAAAACCTGCAGAACACGTTAATAAATGTGGTTTTCAACATTAAGAATGCTACGATAAACTGCAACTTCATAGGAAATGTCCCTTTCAAAATATATTGTGGTGGAACTTTAGTGATACCATTGTACTTTGATAGAATAATTACAGCTGATGCAACACACGTCAAATAATATATGGTATTACCATGGTACTTGTATAATGCATGGTATTACCATGGTACATGTACAAAATTCATAGTAATACCACGGTAGATGTGTATAATGCATGGTATTACCATGGTACATCTCCAAAATGCATGCTTTTAAATTGGTAAATATCCAAAATGCATGATATTACAATGGTACGTGTACAAAATGCATGGTATTACTATGGTACATGTCCAAAATGCATGGTATTACCATGGTGCATGTCCAAAATGCATGCTTTTACATTGGTAAATATCCAAAATGCATGATATTACAATGGTACGTGTACAAAATGCATGGTATTACCATGGTACATCTCCAAAATGCATGGTATTACCATGGTGCATGTCCAAAATGCATGCTTTTACATTGGTAAATATCCAAAATGCATGCTTTTAAATTGGTAAATATCCAAAATGCATGATATTACAATGGTACGTGTACAAAATGCATGATATTACAATGGTACGTGTACAAAATGCATGGTATTACCATGGTGCATGTCCAAAATGCATGCTTTTACATTGGTAAATATCCAAAATGCATGATATTACAATGGTACATATACAAAAACATTGTATATTTGTTCTGTTGTATTTATTTGACGATTTTGTTTGTAATTAGTCTTTGTTCCTATTGTATTGCTGAGTGTTTGTGTAATTTTGAGGACCTTTTCCTTACATTGCTTAACCTACTATTAGTTTTTGCGCAAGCATCGATAATTGTGAAAATTCACCATTTGAAATAACCAGCCCAATGTCCAAGAAGTAGTGTATTGTCACAACACACGTAAAACATGCATAGCGTTACCACGGTACCAAGGTATTACCATGCTATACTTTGAGAATACTGTCAGCTTACAGACCCATATGAAGTCTTACCGATGAACACAGCATTGTGCAGTTGTCGGAGTTGGTTGATGACTTGTGTTCTGCTCGGGTAGATGGGCAACTGTCTCCGCTGCGCGTCCACGCTGACGGGCGCGTGTCCCGCTCTGGGCAACAGCATGCCGGGCTTCTTATCCAGGCGGAAGAAGGGAGAGCCCGGCTTAAATCTCTTCGCCGGAGGAGGGTCGGGGTCGTGGGGCATGATCTGCAGGAGACGCGCAGCACTGTGAATCCGTCTCACTCACCGAGAAGGGCTGATAAAGAAAGAAAGAAGAAAGACGGACAACAGAGGAGTCTCGCGCTGCAGTTGTTTACATCATCCGTGTGTTCATGTGGCTCTGCTGGAGGCGCGCACTGATGACGTCGCTGCGCCTCATGGCGCATCTCTCACAATTGTTTTCATGTTTATTTTTCTTTATCATGATATGTGCCTCCTTATGTGGTTAAGGATTCAGATAAGATACTTTATGACTTTATTTGAAGAAAAAAAAGCCGCATTTTATAGGCTGTTCAGTTCCAACACATAGGCTAATAAAATTAAATGGGGAAAAATAGGTAAATATTTTTTATGTTTGAACGAGTTGGACTTTATGTCAAATTATTTTCTTTAAACTGTAATCTCTTTATTCATAGCTCACTTAAATGGGCTTTGGACAACGCCCATCGCTGCTACAGAGTGAAAGACATGTGTATTGACCAATCAGCGCACAGATACGCTCTCCTGCGACATTCTGATTGGATGTCCGACTGGTACTAATATTGTTCCGCTTCCCGCAACGGTCTCTTTCTTTCACGCGTCCCTACAGTGAGGTGAGGTGTAGTGCGGTCCTCTGCTGCTTTCCTAATTTTAAACATACCCGTGACTATACGAGTTGCAAATATATCATAACTGTTTTAAGTATCGTGAGGAGATGTAATTCTTACTCGATATGTGTATAATAATAATTGTTTGAGGAAAAGGTTAGCATTAGCCTGTTAGCTTAGGCCTTTGCACCACGTGAGATGAGACGTGAAGCGTTTTTATACTTATTTTCTCGTTGTAGATTGTTTCTTGTTTCGATTATAGAGGTGGATAATACATATATATGCATATATAATGTATTTAGTGTGTGTATGTATTATACACACACAAAATGAAGTAACGTTACAGCAGGTCATCTACAGATCAGCTGTGTCAGTGCTGATTGGTCGTTCCCCCTGCTGAAATAAAACTGTTTCCTACTATCCCTGAGTGTTTGCATCCCACAGCTCACAGGGACGCTTGGTTTCAGACATTCTTATAGTAAATTAAGGCCAATTAATCAAATAATAGTGCTTTAATTGTTGTGAAAATGTTTTAAGGTTAATGCTTCTAAGTGTTGAACACCTTTGATTTTGGGTTGATTTGGTTTTGAGATTTAATCAGCTGTATTTTAGCACTTAAGCTTTATACAAAAACAAGGTTGTCTAAATGTCTTTCAATCTCTTTTTCTCAGATTTTTCAACCTTGTCTTTAAACCGGCTGTTCACCGATCCTTGGAAGCACTGCAAAGATGCCCAGGGAAGACAGGGCCACGTGGAAGTCCAACTATTTTCTGAAAATCATCGTAAGTTGTCAGTGCTTTATGGCACGAAGTACAGCAGGTCATCTACAGATCAGCTGTGTCAGTGCTGATTGGTCGTTCCCCCTGCTGAAATGAAACTGTTTCCTACTATCCCTGAGTGTTTGCATCCCACAGCTCACAGGGACGCTTGGTCTCAGACATGTTTTAATCGTGACCCCCGTCGGGTTGAGTCGTTTCTGATGGTCTTTCTCCATGTGTGCAGCAACTGCTGGATGACTTCCCGAAGTGCTTCATCGTGGGCGCAGACAATGTCGGCTCCAAGCAGATGCAGACCATCCGTCTGTCCCTGCGGGGCAAGGCCGTCGTGCTCATGGGCAAAAACACCATGATGCGCAAGGCCATCCGTGGCCACCTGGAGAACAACCCGGCTCTGGAGAGGTGCGTGTCAGTCTGGGCACAAGGATGATCCACGGTAGAAAAATTAAGGGCTTTTAAAGTTGTGGGGCCTTATTTATAAAACACCCGTAGGACAGGATTCGACTCTAAATCCCATGGATTTTATCCTCCATCAAAAGTGAGGAACAAATTTAGTTTTATAATGTTATGCACAAGCCAACTGACCTTTCCTGATGATTAAACAAACTGATGCAAAGAAAAAATAACTGCACACACTCTTAAGGGCCGTACACACCGGGACGAATATCGGCACGTGTTATTCGCCAGCGTTTTTCGCTGACGATGAGCCGAGTGAACATGCAAATTCATTCCCTGACATTAGATGGCGCTTAATGTAAAACAGATTTTTTTCTTTTATCAAGATTTTTCTAGTCGCGTTTGTCATATAGTTCTTTATGTTCCGACACCAACGAAACCAGCAGCTCTACATTCATCTTGCCTTGCATCTTCCTCGTCTTATTTCTTCCCGGCAGTGTAGACGCTACTTGGTGTATATCTTCTTCGCCGTTACGTATGTGTGCTCGGCAAGACTGTTTTGTGTTTGAGCGCCCCCAAGTTGTGTTTTACTGTAACTTCAGAAGCTCCAGACACGTGAGCAAAAGCGCCAATCTCATTGGTTGGATAGTTTTTGACGCAGCGCGTCAAACCAAAAAAACGAACCCGAGGCGTTTTTAAAAAATTACGCTTTTACGCGTGGCGTTTTTCGCGTCGGTGTGCACACTCACATTGGCGCCCTTTGCTTAGTCACGAGGCGTTAAACGTCGGCAAATATCGCGCGCGAAATTCGTCCCGGTGTGAACAGGCCTTTAAGCACATTTATTGCCATTGTTTCGGCACAAAATGTTGGTTATAAATGTTTAAGAGTGCAGTTATTTTTTTTTCTTTGCATCAAGTTTTGTTTTTCCCTTTAATAGCACCTTGTAAGGGGTTTGCTTTCCTGTTCTTTTGAGGAATTAAACCGAGCCATGTGTACTGAGAGCGTGCTTGGATTTCCTTGCCCGTTGAGTCTGAACCATAAGATGAACAAATAATAATAATAATAATAATAATAATAATAATAATACCTTTTATTTATAGGTGCTTTTCAAGGCACTCAAGGTCAAGATCAAAACAATACAAATCAAACAATATCACTAAAAGCTATTCTAAACAAACTGCCATTTATGAAGAGATTCATTCAGGAACACTTTTGTACATGCAACATTTTATAAATCATTCATAGGAACATTTTGTCGTACGTTCACATTTTGGATCATCTTATGCACGTCTTTATAAATGAGGCTGCAGGTTTTCAGAGTTTCTGAAGTCTGTAAAATAGTCACATTTTATTCACTAGAAATTGCTATTTATAATCTGCAATCTCTAATGATAAATCACCTTTAATATTGCTGTGAATTTAATCAGATTTTAATCAGTCGTTTGAGCAGCGTGATTAATACAGCACTGATGAATACGGGTGTGCAGGATAAGTTACGGACCGGCTGTGTCAGTGCCTGTTTGTCGTTCCCCCTGCACAAATCAACATGTTTCCTACTATCCCTGAGTGTCTGCATCCCACGGCTCACAGGGACGCTTGGTCTCAGACATTCTGTATTCACTGCATGTATCTTTGGGGTTTTAAAGGGGGTTTTAATTAATAACTCCTGTGTTTTTGCAGGCTGCTTCCCCACATCCGTGGGAATGTCGGCTTCGTCTTCACTAAGGAGGATCTGCCTGAGGTCAGGGATCTGCTGCTGGCAAACAAAGTGAGTATGACTGTTGAGCGGCTGAGCGTTCAGGGCTTGACTGCGCCTCTTCTGGTGTAACTCTCGTGATCTCTGGTCTTAGGTGCCCGCCGCTGCCCGTGCCGGTGCCATCGCCCCCTGTGAGGTCACCGTCCCGGCGCAGAACACCGGTCTCGGCCCTGAGAAGACCTCCTTCTTCCAGGCTTTGGGAATCACCACCAAGATCTCCAGAGGAACCATTGAAATCTTGGTGAGTATGATTTATTAATAAGCTTTTTTTTTTTTAAACTAGTTTCCAGTTGCTTGTGTAAGTGCACTAACATGGTGGTTCTCTTATATATTTTGTGTATATTTTATATATACACATTATTTGTGTATTTAAAGCAAATCCACAAGAAATCTACTATTAAAAAGCCTTTTTTCCCCACACAAAAGTTCAATAAATGCATGATGTTTCCAAATATTCTGAGCATTAATTTTAAATAATTTAACTTAATTTCCTGTAATTAGGTGTGTGTGTGGTAGTGCTGCTTGATTATGGCAAATCATATTCCAGATTATTTGTTCAATATTTTAATTGATCATTTAACACCATTGTTGATGAGCGACATGATCAGTCTTATTTCACGATGGGAGAAATTTTAAATATCAGTGAAATTTCACAATTATCGATACTTCAGCCAAAACTAGCTTGACTAATATAAGGAAAAGGTCCTCAATTACACAAGACTAGTAAACTGTCAGCAATGCAATGGGAACAAAGAAACTAGTCACAAACATTTTATTCACTAGAAATTGCTGGTTCTAATCTGCAGTCTCTATTTAGTGATGAATCACCTGAAATATTGATGTGAATAAGTAGATTTTAAATATTTAGTCGTTCGAGCAGCGTGATTAATACAGCACTGATGAATACGGGTGTGCAGGATAAGTTACGGACCGGCTGTGTCAGTGCCTGTTTGTCGTTCCCCCTGCACAAATCAACATGTTTCCTACTATCCCTGAGTGTCCGCATCCCACGGCTCACAGGGACGCTTGGTTTCAGACATTCTCCATTCACTGCATTTATTTTCTTCAGTTTTAAAGAAACTTAGTTTGATTTATTCGTGTTTTTGCAGGCTGCTTCCCTTTAGCTCTTTTTGATTAACTTTGGTGACACAAACAGCTGGGGGTATATTAAGCTGTTGTCACTTTAAGACGAATGCACTATCCAATGCCAGAAACATCCATTTTCTGTTTAGAACTCCTAACCGAATGGGTTTACGAGGAAACTCAAAACTCAATCAAAACGGGCATTTTTACTTAATTTATGCGTGAATGCACATGTGCACGGAACATTGTGTTAATTCGGTGTTCACAAACTTCACATGGTTCAGTGCACAACTACACAGCAAGTTTGTCGTCTTGCAATTAAAGCACCAGGACTTGCATGCAAATGATAAACTGTCAGTCTATGATGTTAAACTTTTCAATTAATCTGCGAGTCAAACAAAATGGACAAAAACAGAATAAATAAGCAAATTAAATCAACATGTTTTTCAGGAAGATGTACTAACAGTCTACAACAACAAAAATTAATTGAATGTAAAATAACACTGTATAGTCTTGTGCACATTAAATATTTGGTTAATCCTTAAAGTTATTCAGTCAAGATCAGTGAGTTTATTTTATTTTCATTCATTTGTTTATCGTTAACAGACTATAGCTGGTATATTAGGCTGATTTCCTTCTCTTAATTCTGCACATGAACTAACGGACCTGTTCCGCCTGCAGAGCGACGTTCAACTGATCAAACCTGGAGACAAGGTGGGCGCCAGCGAGGCCACGCTGCTCAACATGCTGAACATCTCGCCCTTCTCTTACGGGCTGATCATCCAGCAGGTGTATGATAACGGCAGCGTCTACAGCCCAGAGGTGCTGGACATCACTGAAGATGCTCTGCACCAGAGGTTCCTGGAGGTTTGTGCACTTAATAGTAGTAGTTTGAGTGTATAAATGCAGGATAAGTTACGGACCGGCTGTGTCAGTGCCTGTTTGTCGTTCCCCCTGCACAAATCAACATGTTTCCTACTATCCCTGAGTGTCTGCATCCCACGGCTCACAGGGACGCTTGGTTTCAGACATTATTTTAATAGGGTTGCGGTTGCCCCCTAACCTTCAGGCTTGGAAAACACTGCCTATAACCTGTTCACTGTTTTCCTCTCAGGGTGTGAGGAACATCGCCAGTGTGTGTCTGCAGATCGGCTACCCCACGCTCGCCTCCATCCCTCACTCCATCATCAATGCTTACAAGAGGGTCCTGGCTGTCGCTGTGGAGACTGACTACTCCTTCCCCTTGGCCGAGAAGGTACGACTTCTGCTGTGATTCCCACACATGTGCTCCTCCTGCAGGCTAGGCTACAGAACGGCTGATCAGTGTCGTTCTGTCCATCCGTCAGTCCCGAGTCTGTCTGCGTCGGGTCTTTTCGGGACGATCCGAAGTAGGGCTGCACGATATTGGAAAAACTGACATTGTTTTTCTGCGATTTGATATTGCGACAAACATTTTAGCTGATGATTTGAATGGCTCTATTTGTAAAGAATGAGTCTTTCTAGGATGATTGTGGTGATTTTGTAGGGTAGTGCATCTGCATAGAAAATAAACAAATTACAAGCATCAACGAATACGATAGAACAAAGATGAAATAATCAGTTCTTTGTTGTTCGGGTAAATTTAACTATACTATTACAGACATTCAATCAAATGTATACAGTCTTTGCTGTATAAATTGATTCATAATTAATATGGTTATCTTTGTTAAAGCTACAAAAGTGGTTTTCTCTTTCTCTTTTTGTTTGATTAACTTCTACAAGGTCTGAACAACTTCTCAAGGTCACCTTGCAGCATAAGGTCAAATAAAATTCAAAGCAATACAAATCAATCACAAATTTATAAAGAGATGCATTCAGGAACCTTTTTGTACATGCCAATATTTTATAAATCATTCATAGGGACATTTTAGGAGTGCTTTGTCATACATTCACATTTCGGATCATCTTATGCACGTCTTTATAAACGAGGCTCCAGGTTTTCAGAGTTTCTGAAGTCTGTATAAAATCTAGTCACAAACATTTTATTCACTAGAAGTTGCTGTTTCTAATCTGCAATCTCTATTAAATCACCTTTAATATTGATGTGAATAAGCAGATTTTGAACAGTGGTTTGAGCAGCGTGATTAATACAGCACTGATGAATACGGGTGTGCAGGATAAGTTACGGACCGGCTGTGTCAGTGCCTGTTTGTCGTTCCCCCTGCACAAATCAACATGTTTCCTACTATCCCTGAGTGTCTGCATCCCACGGCTCACAGGGACGCTTGGTTTCAGACATTCTGTATTCGCTGCATGTAGTATTTGGGGTTTTAAAGGGGGTTTTGAGTTAATTACTACTGTTTTTGCAGGCTGCTTCCCTTTAGCTCTTTTTGTTTGATTAACTTTGACACAAACAGCTGGGGGTATATTGGGCTGCTGTCACTTTAAGACGAATGCACCATCCAATGCCGGAAACATCCATTTTCTGTTTATAACTCCTAACCGAATCAAGACGGGCATTTTTACTTAAAGCGGGGCTCAGTAACTTCGGGATTTCTTCGCTGTATTCTCGCTTTTTGCTCGCAGGTTTCTCTATAGAGCTCCCCCAACAGCTTCGGAATAGATATTTGACAACACCTGTTGTAAAAACTCGTTGGTGATTCTCAGACACCAGAGGCTATAGATCAACGACATCAAAGCAGATGTGACAATCTTTAAAACGTCTTCTTCATTCGGGTTCAAACAGCGTGAGGGAGCGCAATGACAGCATTTTAGCAGATTTCTTTTGGCCGTAAAGCAATTGTTTACATCGCGAGACCTGATATCACGCGAGACTTCCTGACGCGGCGGCCCGCCGGCTCAAAGTTGCAAGTGCGTATTTTCCGCTCACGGGCACCAGGGGGGTGCGAAACGACCACCATCCAACCCGAAATAAGTAATATAACCATTCCAATGACTCCGAAGCTGTTCAGTTAAGGTAAAAGTTACTTAGTTCACCTTTAATTTGTGCGTATATGGACATGTGCACGGAACATTGTGTTGTCCACCGTGCTGGTCCATACGGATCCACTACGAACCCTATACTGTGTTACTACCGTGGATGCGCACATGATATCGATGCATCATGTATTCAGTCATTTGCTCCAACCAACAGGAAGTCGGCTATTTTGGTTTGAATTTGAGAAATCAGGCTCTAGAGTTCAAGTACTCCTCGTAAGGGATGACTTGTAATGTGTGTTTCTCTCTCGCAGGTGAAGGCCTTCTTGGCTGATCCCACCGCTTTCGCTGTTGCAGCTCCTGCCGCTTCCGCTGCCGTGGAGAAAGCCGCCGCTCCGGCTGCTAAAGTGGAGGCGCCCAAGGAGGAGTCCGAGGAGTCTGACGAGGACATGGGCTTCGGCCTCTTCGATTAAACTCCTGAATCAACATCATGTCAGTTTAACACCAATAAAACATCTGGAAACAGCCGTTTTGACTCTTGTGTGTTTGGGTTGGGTTGTTCACAGGTTTTATGTAGAAATACAATCTTGCTATTGATAAAGTCCTTTAAATAAAAAAAAATTTGTAAAGAGCTTTTAGTCTTTAAATGCACAGGAAGCTTTATTAATAGGTCCTTGAGGAATAGTTCACAATACTGTTGCACATTACAAATATCATTTAACTTAATTTTTCATAGTTCCAGCATTTCAGGATCTGTTTAATTTGGCTCAGAAAGAAGTTGAACGATACAAAATATTACCCCATTTACACAGGATTTTTAATGTAATTTCTGTTTGTTCCTTTACTCCTTTCTGTAGTTTCTAATCTCAAAATAGAAGAACGCTGTATTTAGGCCTATTAGTGTTTAATATTTGTGCATTGTAATTTCATAAATTTACATCCATTTGGATTCGATATGACAAACATAATTTGTCAGTTGTACATAAGTCTCATTCTTGTATCTTTTAAGTATTAGCAGTATAGATTTAAATGCACAATAACCAGGTTTGCATATCTATTTTTATTACATCAGTCTCATACATTTGACCTAATTGACATTTGCATTCACATACATTTAAACCATGTTCATGATTCAATTCATGATGTTTATACTGATTCTAAGGAATCAGACACATTTTTGAAAATGATTACTAAACTAAAATCCAATAGATAACTTTAAACTATGCTGTTCATTAATTTTTTTGTGTGTGTATTTAACTGTTAAGGGCATGTAAGGAATTTGTGCGAAATTACACTAAGAAAAAAAAAAACTTTGCGAATGAAACTTTGAATTGACCAATCAGCATCCAGGACCACACTGTTTTATTATAATCAGCATGCATGAAGAAACATTAAAACATGCAGAAACATTTTGAACATATTCAACCGAAATAAATGTCATTCAGACAAAAATAATGCTGACAGAATAAGAAATTTAACACTTTGTTGTAAAATGACTGATATGCAGATCATTTTAATCTATATTCAGATTTTAGTCGTAGTGTTAAGTTTATTCACATTAGTGTTTGGATCTTTTTTGCCCAATGATCGCATGAATCTCTTCCACCACTTTTGCTTTATTGCTTGTGATGTTTTTTCCAGCGACCTCCATTAGATCAGTGATCATCTCAGCGCTGTAAGCACCTTGAAACGTGCCATATTTGTTCTTCCAGGCCTCAATATCACCTGAAGAAACATTGACACACTTAAATCAGAACACAGTCGATATTTCAGTTTTATTCAGGATATTGTAAGATCATAACTTGCCTCCACAGTTGACCACATTAAAGAGAGGGATGTGGATCACGGTTGGAACGTTTTGGCCTTTGAACACATAGAAGTCCTTCGGTTTCTCTGAGTGTCCACTGGGAATGTTGACCTCAGGGAAAGGGATGTTTCGTTCCCTGCACGTCTTGGCAGCGTCCTTCACTGTCTGCAGAGGAAAAGCATCACAACAGCTCTTATTTAATAACTATAATTTTCCAGATTCTGAAACATATGAGTGAAGCTGTAGAGAATTAAATACGCGTAATACCGTGAAAGGATCCCCATCACTGAAATCAAGGGAAATGATGAGGTCAATGTTTCTCTCTTTTCTCAGCACTGAGAAGTAGGGTGAGTTGAGCAACAGTCCAGCGTCTATATAGTCTCTCATTTCACTTTTCAGTAGAGTGGCGGGCACTGCTTTTTCTAAGCCTGTGTTAATCTTTCGTTCATCTTCAAAACACAAATGAAGATCATTTTAATGAAATCTGAGAGCTTTCTGTTCAATCTATAGCCTACCATTTTGATGCTTCAAAAATGTCATAAATCGTAAAAGTAATCCATATGAATTGAGCGGTTTAGTCAATATTTTCTGAGGAGACTCGATCGCTTTATGATGAACAGGCTTTTATTCACATATGAACATTGACCAGCGAACATAAACAGAAGCTCAACTGAAACTGCTTGACACGTGAGAAAACCTCTTACAGAAGCTCAAACGTGTTGCGTAACATGAGAATGAACCTCTATGAAAACTTAATGTTTTAAAATAATGAAATAAATCAGGGGAACCAAGGTTAAAGGTGCTGTATGTAGGTTTCAGCGGCCTCTAGCGGTGATGTTTCAGATTGCAACCAATAAGTTTACAAGCGCGTGCTCGAATTTATGAGCAAGCACTGTGGGTACCTTCCAGACTGAGACGCAACACACCGGAGAAAGCATCACACAACATGCTGGAAAACTCAGGTAAACTCCCACACTGCAACGTTACAATAATAGGCTACTTTTATCAGCTTGACGTTGAACTACATGCTCTACCATGATGATAAGTATGGACCCCTATCAACCATGCCGAATTTTGCCCCTGCAAGCACCACTTCACATTTTCTTCAGGAAATGTACATTCTAGGTTTGTAGATAAGGTTTCTCTATGATTCAAATGCCCTGCCGATGTTGAGCCGTGTTTTTTCACCCGAAGTTCGTCCGATTCATGTCTGGCCTTACGAGCTTCAGCGGAAAAAACCTTGTTTTGTTTTTTATCAATATGTGGAGTTTGTGCTGGAGTCTGTGTTGTGCTGGGAGCAGGTCGTTTCTTAGTGTAATCAAACATGTCATAAGTTGCATAAGTCATAAGTCCATGTCATAAGTTGCAGTGTCGTCGCTGTTGAGTATAAAGTCAGTAGGCTAGACGAGGCGAGAGGCTCGGGAGCGCGCATGCAGGTCACGTCACTGGATTTTGCGGTAAATCCGACCCGGCACCTTCACATAAAAATAAGAATACTTGCTTTCAGAGGTAATAGCAAAACCCACAAAGTGGATCATTTTAATGTGAGATTACAACCCCTTCACACACAGGCAATAAAAAAGGATTCATTTTAGTAGAAAAGTTACATACAGCACCTTAACCACATTAAATTTAATATACAATTTTTATAAAATACAACTTTTACTTTCGGCCCATGGACCTCAATTAAGTTTGATTTTTGGCCCTTCATTGTAAAAACTGCACTTCTGATTACAGCGATCACAGTTAGCAGGTCTGTTCTTACCTGTCATGTTGTGGAGGAAGTTATAATTCCTGCCCCAGATCCAATTAAAGATGCATACTATAATGCTCCTTAAAGCATCTGTAAAACAAATACACTCTTCAAAATTTATTTTCTAAAGTTCTTTGGTTCTCTTGGGCTTAGTAAATAGTTTTTAAAGCCGTATGTGACTTTTGGCCCTCTAGCGGCTGAAGCATAAAACAACTAGTTACTTGTGGAGGAACATTCTGATCAGTGCAATCTGATCACAAGTAACAACAACTCCCCATTAAAGAAAGAATTAGCCTACTTTGTCACTGCCTATAGTAGCCTGAACTTATTTCATTTAGCTATTTGTGGATATGACATAGCCTAAACATGCACAGAATGCCGAGAGAGTGCAGTTTCACGCAAAATCCGTCCCGACAGCTCTCAATAGGCTATAAATGGCAAAATAGCAATATATGCTATTTACACTAAGTGAAATTCTATTTACACTAAAAATAACAGTATTTTCTTTGCAATAAGTGTAAATAGTAGTTAGAGGCTATTTATACTTAGAAATAGTGGCATATAGCCTTCTATTTGTACCTCAGTGTTGTTTTACATTAAATGGTATGCAATAATAACATAGTCTAAATGATTATATTTATTAAAATTATTAAATGGATGCTGCTTTATTGGGACAATAAAGACCTCCTACACCTACACCTAACTGATAAAAACTATTAATAAACACACGTTGAACACTCCCCCCCCCCCCCCCCTATTTATTGAAAATAAATGCCTTTCCAATCTGATATGTGATGGGAAAAGGGAGTTGTGCACATTGGGCAAAAGGCGGATTCGAATTCGGATCAATTTGCATCAAAATGTTCTGCCACGCGCCTTAAAGGGGTGGTTGATTATGATTTCACTTTTCTAACTTACTGTACGTTAGTGTGTAATGTTGATGTTTGAGCATAAACAACATCTGCAAAGTTACAACGCTCAAAGTTCAAAGCAAAGGGAGATATTTGCTTTTAAAGAAATCGCTTTTTAAGGACTACAACAAACGGCTGGTAGAGACTACACCACATTCCTCCCGGGTTAGTGACATCACCAACCCTAGAATTTACATAAACCCCGCCCCATGAACACCATTTATAGATTATCAAGACAGAATATGCTAATCAATGACTAGAAGATAACTACACATAAATTCATCAACTAACCATTCAGAAATGTCCTGTTGCTTCTACATGTTGTCACTTCTTCTTGAGTCTCTCCATCATTGTCTGACTCCGGTTTGAACATAAAAGGCTAAAAGTTTTTGAAATTTTCAGTGCATGTGTGTGTGAGGTAAAAGGACACAAGCTGTTGAAGCTCCGCCCTCTGTGCCGGGAGCAGCAGCTCATTTGCATTTAAAGGGACAGACACAAAACGGTGTGTTTTTGTTCACCCTCAAAAAGTGACAATTTTAACATGCTATATAAAAATATCTGTGGGGTATTTTGAGCTAAAACTTCACATACACACTCTGGAGACATCAGAGACTTATTTTACATCTTGTGAAAAGGGCATTATAGCACCCCTTTAACTCTACAATATTGCTGCTGTCAGTGTCCTCCGTAATTTTGCCTGGATCAACCAGACGTCCATGGCGGAGATAGTGTAAATAGCCTCTGCCATTAAGGGGGACATTGGGACTTAGTGATTTAAGGTAAGGCAAAAACACGGTTTGGAAGACGGATTTGTAATGTAGGCTAGTCGCTTATCATTTAAATTTTGTTAATTTTGAACAAAAACAGTTACATTTTGAGTTCTTATCAAGAGCAATGTTAGCTGTATAGACTTCTTTACTTCTTGACTACAAGTTTCATTGCAGGATCTTCAGACCAGTATTTAGTTCTTTATTTTATTTTATTAGAACTATGCAACTGGTTTTCAAAAGAACTAGAGAATAAAAAGTTATTTGAATATTAGACACACCGATGGACTGGACAACAAAATATTTAGGCCTAAATGTGTTTGAATGTCATATAATAATTTCCATCCATTTGATCTACACAGTTTTAATACAAACTAACAAACTTAATGTGATGCATAATTATTCATCATTCATAAATACATTAAAGGGGGGGTGAAATGCTATTTCATGCATACTGAGTTTTTTACACTGGTAAAGAGTTGGATTCCCATGCTAAACATGGACAAAGTTTCAAAAACTAAGTTGTACGTTTGAAGGAGTATTTTTGTTCCAAAAATACTCCTTCCGGTTTGTCACAAGTTTCGGAAAGTTTTTTTTCGAGTATGGCTCTGTCTTACGTAAGATAGGGCGGAATTTCCTTATATGGGTCCTAAGGGCACTTCTCCGGTAAGATCGCGGCCGCGCGCGCACTCGTAGACCAGAGCAAGAGAGTGAAAGCAGTTCGCCATCAAAGCGCCCTGCCCGGCTTTTGGGAAGTCAATGTCACCAAAGAAGTGTGTTTTTGGTTGCCAGGGCAAGACAACCCTGCACAGATTCCCAAAGAACCCAGCGTTAAGGAACCCGTGGATGGAGTTTGTTTTCCTGAGCATAAACGGAGTTGTGTAGCTGTTTGTTCCCTGCATTTCGACGATGATTGTTTTATAAACAAAGCCCAGATCGTCTAATGCTTAAGGATCGAGCAGTCGCAATGATAAAAGTTCGCGGTCGTGCGTTGGAACCGGACGGTGAGTAACTGTTGAACAAATAATGTCTCTGTGTGTTGTCACTAGCTCGGTGTGTTAGCACAGCTAAGCTTCGCCCACACGGCCCGCCCCCAGCCGCTCGGTTTTTTCCGGAAAGACTCGGTACACCCTATCTTTCTTTGATTAATATAATAAAACAAAAGACTTTTTGGAGATATGAAGGATGCAATATTACTCTATAGGTACTCAAGATTAACAGGAGATTGAGTGAAAATGAGCATTTCACCCCCCCTTTAATACATACTGCAGTGCATACATAAGTGAAACAGTTCTTATTTCTGTAATATTGCTGAAGTGTTTTTTAATTCCCAATAACCAGGTTTATATATTGATAAATCTCATAGTTTTTTACAATGAACATATTTATGCTGATTCTAAGCAATTTGAATCAAGGTTTTTGAAAATATGATTTATGTTATGATTTAAATCGTTAAAAATAAACTAGGCCATGCCTTTTTTTTGAGTGCAGAAATCTGATCTGTATTATTTATGTATGACTGACAAATATGCATGACATTACGTTTATTAGTTTATGTTAAAACAATGGATTTTATATGAAATTCAAACACATAAATCTTAAAGTGTAGATCAGCACTCTCAAGACTCTAAAAAAGTGGTGTGGAGAATGAAGGATGATATTAGTAACAGTTTAACCTACTAAATGGCCAGATATTAATCCGTTCCCATTTTTTGATTACATCCATGGTGTGACGCTTCACATTCAGTTTTTCTTCAGCAGTTTTCGGTCTTCCTCCATAGAAGTCTGTAAAAGACGGGACATGCATGTTGTCTTTTTGTATTTTCTGTATCTACAAGCATAATTTACTTATAATTAATAAATTTTTAGCTAAAACTGGGTTGATATTTTTGCATGTTTCATGGTTTGATTTTCATAATTGTTTTTAAGTTGTGCCAAAAAGCCGTAAAATAGACTGTAATACATTTAATGTTTACATTTAATCATTAACAGATGCTTTTATCCAAAATGACTTACAAACTACAATTTCTTTGGTTTTCATAGGTTTTCTTCTCAAATCTGTGTCAATAAAGGCCCGTTCACACCAAGGACGATAACTATAACGATAACTATTTTAGCGTTCACATAGACATATCTATGAGCGTCCACACCAGCGGACGATATCGTTCATGCTGCAGTTTTGTTGTCTGCCATTTTAAATGCTCGAGCTCTTTTTAAAGTGGGATGGATTCTGATTGGCTGTCAACGTTGCTGGAAAAAATCATTCTGAAAGTGATTCCAATGCCATTATATTGTTCCATGTCATTATAGTTGTGGTGTGGACTATGATGTTCTTTTATATTTAGAACGATTTTTGGAACTGTATCTTTATCGTTATGGTTATCGTCCCTGGTCCCTGAACGGGACTTAAAGGGATAGTTCACCCAAAAATGAAAATTATCCCATAATTTACTCATCCTCAAGTCATCCTCGGTGTACATGACTTTCTTCATTCAGCCAAACACAATCAAAGTTATATTAAAAAATATCCTGGCTCTTCCAAGCTTTATAATGGGAGTGAATGTCATGCGTCGGGTCAGATGTCACTCTTCCGCCGGAACTAGACTCGCGTACGGCCGTTACCGGAAGCCAGTGATTATAGTTTATAAAGTTATAAATATGTATTTTTTTAATTCAGAAACGCTTAGCTTCAGAAGGCCTTTTTTAACCCCCTGGAGCCGTATGGATTACTTTTATGATGGATGGATGCACTTTTTTGGGCTTCCAAATCTCATCCTCCATTCATTCCCATTATAAAGCTTGGAAGAGCCAGGATATTTTTTAATATAACTCTGATTGTGTTTGGCTGAATTAAACCTAGGATGGCTTGAGGGAAAATATTGGAATAATTGTAACTATCTTTAACTAACTAATAACTATCTTTTTAGCAGCAGGTTCTCACTGTGATGGACATACAGACCATTTAAAGGGGTCATTGAGAGCAGAAGAATCATTACCATTCAAATCAGAGAGATTCATATCCACTATTTCCATGAGCTCCTGGTAACATTGGTCTGTATCTGTAGAGTTTAGATCTGGTTGACTCCACTGTCCTGCCAATACATCCTCACTGCTCTCATGCGGTTCTATATATATATATAAAATTTACATTTTCAGCATCATTACTCCAGTCTTCAGTGTCACATGAACCTTCAGAAATCATTCTAATATGATGATTTGTTGCTCAAGAAACATTTATGATTATAATCAATGTTAAAAACAGCTGCGCTGTTTCAATTTTTTGTGGAAACCATGGGCTAATATACTACTATTCAAAAGTTTGGTTTAAGATTACTTTTTTTTTTTTTTTTACTTTTATTCAGCAAAGATGCATTAAATCAAATATTTAAAAGATTTGCAGTTCTTTTCAACTTTCTATTCATCATAGAATCCTAAAAAAATTAAATGTATCATGGTTTCCACAGAAATACGAAGCAGCTCAGCTGTTTTCAACATTGATAATAATCCTAAAAGTTTCTTGAGCATCAAATCATCATATTAGAATGATTTCAAAAGGATCATGTGACACTGAAGACTGGAGTAATGATGCTGAAAATTCAGCATTGAATCACAGGAATACATTACATTTGACTATATAATCAAAACAGCTATTTTAAATTTGAATAATATTACACAATATCACTGTTTTTGCTGTATTTCTGATCAAATAAATGCAGCTTTCGTGTCAAAACGTGAGTCTTTAAAAACTAAAAAAAACTAAAATAAATCGTGACTGTTAAACATTCAAGTAAATAAAGCTTAAAAAATGCTTTACCCTTCTTCATTTCCTCAACTATTTTTTCCTTTGGTTGAAATAAATCTGAAAAACAAATGAAAAAAAATGGATGGTAATGATTTAAACCATTTAAATTGAAGCAGAATTCAGTCCTCAGAATAATTGCAACTGCACCTTTTATCTTTTGCCAGAGGAGTTTCTTAATCTCGTCTTCATCAGCTAAAGCGCTGCCGCATAGAGCTGCAGAAAACACACAATATCAGTAAAGATTTAAAGTTTACAATAAAACAATGGACATAGATACTATAACACCCTAACATATAACATAAATACCACATAGTTTAATGCAATATGCTAGTAATGCAGGCCTGATCACACAGATTGAGTATTAGGTCAATGACGTACAGTGTAGAATATAGGCTGATATTACAAATATTAAACTCCCCTTTAACAGAGTTTGTTACCTTGCAGGTACAGCATGTCAAATTCATCCTGCTTATTTTTCTTAGAGCCTTTGTGAAACTGACTGCCAAAGTTGGAGGCGTCCACAAACGCTCCAGTGAGAGAATAACCTGCTTCATGTGGAGTGATCTCGAACCAGGGGTCTGCAGACAGAAACACGTCCATATAACAGCTGACACAAACACATCAACTCTCTGTCTTTCTTTCAGACAAACACAGACCTGCTTCATTTAACTGTTTGCCTTGCTTGTCGATCACTGTGTAGATGGGAAGCGGGTCTTTACTCTGCTGGTTCCATTGCTCTGTGAGAGTGTGTTCATCGATCTATAGAGAACACAGTTTTTGCCAGTTTTTTTTTTTCAGTTTTCAGTTTTATCTCTATGATGTTGGTTAAAAGTGAATATAAATGACAATGCTTTAGACTGTCATTTATATTTTCAGATATAATCCTCTCATGAATCGGTTATTTTTATTGAGGCAGAAACACACAGTAACCTGTCTATCCTGATTTACGAACAAATCACTCTTATGAAACCAAAACCAAAAACACAGCTTGTACACACACGTGTATTGCCCAATTCATGATTACATGAAGGGTAGGCAATTTGTTTTATAAACACTTTTTGTTATACTGGTTGGAACTCTTCACATCCTGATAGCAATCAATAATAGAAGTGGTCTAAATATTAAAACATGTTCATATATCTTCTATGGAAGTCTCAGGACCAAAAAATGTTCGTCCTCAGACTCGGATTTATGCGTTTATATGTCAACACTATCAATGGCGAAATGAATCTGCAGCAGTCAGGTGGTACAAGAGCTCTGCATGTAAGTTGTTAACGTTCATTATTATTGTAATTTTTTGTCCTTTGAGACATGAGGTAGTTTAACGCCGTCTCTCATATCTTTCTTGTGATTGTGGTATTGGCCTATTATTTTTCACAACGTTTCTCCTCGTTTATTTTGACCTTTGTAGAGTACCGTAAGCATTTTCTCGTGTCGTCGTGTAGTGAAATCAAGAAGATTCCGATCATGGAAATTATAGCAGAGTAAGGTAAGAATCTATTACACTGAACAAAATTATAAACGCAACACTTTTGTTTTTGCCGCCATTTTTCATGAGCTGAACTCAAAGATCTAAGACTTTTTCTATGTACACAAAAGGCCTATTTCTCTCAAATATTGCTCACAAATCTGTCTAAATCTGTGTTAGTGAGCACTTCTCCTTTCAGTATCAGTCAGTATCTGGTGTGACCACCATTTGCCTCACGCAGTGCAACACTTCTCCTTCGCATAGTTGATCAGGTTGTTGATTGTGGCCTGTGGAATTTTGGTCCACTCCTCTTCAATGGCTGTGCGAAGTTGCTGGATATTGGCAGGACCAGCAACACGCTGTCGTATACGCCGATCCAGAGCAGATCCTTGCAACATGGGGCCGTGCATTATCATGCTGCAGCATGAGGTGATGGTCGTGATGTATGGCACAACAATGGGCCTCAGGATCTCATTCAAAATGCCATCAATAAAATGCACCTGTGTTCGTTGTCCATAACATACGCCTGTCCATATCATAACCCCACCGCCACCATGGGCCACTCGATCCACAACGTTGACATCAGTAACCCGCTCACCCACACAACACCATACACGCTGTCTGCCATGTGCCCTGTACAGTGAAAACCGGGATTCATCCGTGAAGAGAACACCTCTCCAAAGTGCCAGATGCCATCGAATGTGAGCATTTACCCACTCAAGTCAGTTACGACGACGAACTACAGTCAGATCGAGACCCCGATGAGGACGACGAGCATGCAGATGAGCTTCCCTGAGACGGTTTCTGACAGTTTGTGCAGATATTCTTTGGTTCTGCAAACCGACTGTTGCAGCAGCTGTCTGATCTTGGAGGTGAAGATGCTGGATGTGGAGGTCCTGGGCTGGTGTGGTTACACGTGGTCTGCGGTTGTGAGGCCGGTTGGATGTACTGCCAAATTCTCTGAAACGCCTTTGGAGACGGCTTATGGTTGAGAAATGAACATTCAATTCATGTGAAACATCTCTGGTGGACATTCCTGCAGTCAGCATGCCAATTGCACGCTCCCTCAAAACTTGCGACATCTGTGGCATTGTGCTGTGTGATAAAACTGCACATTTTAGAGTGGCCTTTTATTGTGGCCAGCCTAAGGCACACCAAAAACAAAAGTGCAAAAACAAAAGTGTTGCGCTTCTAATTTTGTTCAGTGTTGTAATGTTTAATCAAAAACTCGATAATAACGACAGATGCACTGCTTTAAAGTGGTATGTGTATTGTTAAAAGCACAAATTTGACTTATTTTGACTTAATATGGCATACAATATTATTTTTATTTTTATTGTAGGCTACATTTGTTAATTAGTCACACAATTCTTATTTCAATGGGTTTAATATTCATATCATGTAGGCTAATGTTCACACCTAGGCTATATATGTATTCATTTTGTGTTATATATTATTAACATATTAATGCTTTAACTTGTCTTCTCGATGTAGTGGTCACAAACCAATTCACACTGCACAAACAAACGCTCACAAACTAGTTAGATTTTTATGAAAAATAACTCTGCCCCAACAGACACTTAAACATGTTAAGTCAGGTGAAAACAAACCCCTGGTAAGTCAAGTGAAAACAAACAGACACTGACAAGGGTAACAAACTGATCCTGGGAAAAAAAAAACCAACAAACGTGTTTCTGTGCGGTGTGAATTGGCCTTAAGCTCAGAGATAATTTAGAATCAGTTGATGCGCTTAATAGACAATGTCTATTTGTTATTTATTAATTAATTATTTTTAAGCAGTAAGATGATTATGCAAATGTTTTGCATCTTCAATGTCTGTCAGGCTATAAATCAACAAAGACTGCATTATTGCTTGCTTTGGAGTTTTCGCTCCTCATAGTCCTCATGCCACACTATACATAATTTTCTAGATCTGTCCCTGGTCATGAATTGGATAGTTACAAACCTCTTTCACAAATGTTGTGACGACCATCACTGCCCAGATGTCAGTCAAGCTAAAGAAGTCTTTCCCATAGTAATATTTCTTCAGTTTGGCTAATGCATCTCCCCAGCTGACTCCAGGACCGCTGAGTCTCTGGATGATCTTGTCTTTCACAGCTTCTAGTTTGGTGGACCAGTCTGGCTCCTGATATAAGGAGGCCATACACCTTCAGAAGAACAACATACTGCTGTCATTTATGACATTCAACCCATCTGTGTGTGTGTATTTGTTTGTTGTTTCTCAGGGTTCATACCAGGTGGATCCAGAGACTCCGCTCAGATAAAGGACACAGTCCAGAAGACTGGTTTTCTGGAGCTGAACCAGGGATCCCAGCAAACCCACCATGGCTCTTTGTCCTCCTCCAGAACCCAGTAATGCAATGTTTGGCACTTCATCCTGAAACACACACACAACTCAAAGCATTATATCCACCTTATTTTTAAAGGTATAGCGGAGGATTTTCTTTTTCCGGGTGGGTAGTGTAAACTATTGGTCCACCTAAGTGTCAATCATTCTGGTGATATGTTTACGTAAGGCCGTCGTACGTGCTCGTCCCTTAGTTTTCGCTTTCTGCGCATGCGCACTTTCAGGTGTTTATGTGTGGTGGGCTAGAGCTACGGTTTAAGCCATTCATTGAAGCTCGCCGTTTCACCGGGTCCTTTGAAAATGTCTGAGGGTCGCAAGAGAAAAAGTTTGTACGAACTGTATGAGAAAAAGAGAAAGGCCTCAGAAGAGAGAAACAAGATCAGAGTGTTTTTGGGAGATTGTTTCACACGATGGCGTGCGCTGAAAACACAGGTTGGGCTTCCCACTGATGCCTCAGTCGCGAAGTTTCTACTCGACAGGTAAAGTTTGGCATGCTATTTGGAGAAAAAGTGCAAATCTTCTTTTGGAAAGTAATCTTGTATGAGCGATGCCGACAGCAACTTGTAAACAGAGCGAGCACGAGGAGAACCTCGCACACGTTTAATAGGCGTTCCCTCTCGGGAGCAGGTAGTGTGTTGCGCATGTGCATTTTTTCAAAAAGTGGAGAGGGCGGTTCTTACCTAAAATTCGGAAAGATCCTCCGCTATACCTTTAATGTAAAGAACTTTAGTTAACATTCTGGGAAAGTTCTCTTAAAGTTCTGAACGAACATTCTTCAAGTAACGTTAATATAACATTCATTCAATGTTATCTGGTCTTTAAAAATGCTCTCAAAATGATATCCATCCATCGTTCATGGAGAGTTCTTTTTTCTAAAATGTTTGGTTGGACGTTTGTGTAACTTTTTTAAATCAATCTTCAGAAAACATTCAAAAGTAACTTTTCAATAATGTTGGCAAAATGTAATACAGTAGTCGACATTTGAAGTGGATCAAAACCTTTCATCAAAGTTATACATGAATGTTGAACAATACCCGGTCTTGTCTTAGGACAACTTTGATGAACTTTTCTGATCCACTTCAAATGTTGACTACTGTATTTCGCATAACCAAGATAAATGTTTATGAAACATTTAAAAAAACTGGACATTTTAAACGTTCAGAGAACATTCAGAAATAACTTTTTTATAACTTAATGGGAATGTTAGCAAAACATTCTTAGAACATATTTTTGTTTGCTGGGAGTGACAAAAAGTGTAGACCAAATATCTTTTGGTCCTGAGACTTCCACAGAAGATATACAGTATGTGCATTTTTTTAATATTTAGCATTGAAGTGTAGTTGAAAACTTAATACGTTTCATCGTTATCTGAGTGTGCGAAAGTGATGATGAACTAACGTCACCTTGTACTTTTAATCAATGCTATTAATGATGATGCATCAATGTTGACTTAGCATTATTTCAACGGTTGCTTGCTATTAATGGCATAGTTCAAGAAAGTGAAATTGATGTGACATCTGATGTTCATTGGCACCATTCACAGATCATCTCAGATATATGAAGTATACAATAAGAAGCTTTACCTTACTGCACTCTATCTGAAGCTTCGTCAGGCTTTGTAGAACCGAGTTTCTCCTTCTGGCTACAAACTCCTCCTCGTTCTTATTCAGAGACGGTTGGATTCGCACCTTACCACTGCAGCGACAGACAGAACAGTCCTGAATTTAACTTATTTGATATATTTTGATATTGAATATTCTAGATTTCAATGCATTTAAGTCTGCAGTTTATTTTGAACAGTTATATAACTGTTACACTTGTTTTAATGCTTCCATGAATCTGAGCAGGATTACAAACCTTTCCTGGGGTTTGGATGCACTCATCTATAAAACAAGAGTCCACATGCAAGTCAGTTTTTGTTATTTGAAATTATATATACAGTACTGTGCAAAAAAGTCCTAGGCATGTTAATACCCCCCCCCCCCCCCCCCAAAAAAAAGGTTTTATGTCAGTTATTTATATCTTTTGCTGTAGTGTGTCAGTAGGAAATATCAGTTTACATTTCCAAACATTCTTTTTCCATTAATTGTTATAATCCAGTGAGATTTGTGTATGCACAAGGAGTCTGACAACAGCCGGTATGATCTGATCTCACCATCATCGAGTCCGTCTGTGATTACATGAAGAAACAGAAGAAACTGAGACAGACTAAATCCAGAAGAACTGCGGGAACGTCTCCGAGACGCTTGAAGAAACCTTCCTGCAAAGCTACAGTACTGGGTATTAACATGCCTAAGACTTTTGCACAGTACTGTATGTTCAGTTGCTAACGAAGTTATTCAACACCCATTGCAAATCAGGTTTATTGGCAAAACTTACAGAGTTTCAACTGTTTGCAATGAACAAATCAAACAAAAGTAATTGAAATAGCTCAACACAACAAATGTTTCATGTGGTTTCCCCAATTTCTACTGAAAATGCAACTTTTAATGACTTCTGAAGTTCAAAATTATTCAACCCCTTCATGGCAAGTATCTTTAGTAGGCTACTTAGTAGAAGACCCTTTTGCAGACTTGCTGCAGACGAGATGTATAACCGGACACAACTTCTGGCAGCGTTTCTGAGGAATCTGAGCCTGTTCTTCATGAGTAATGACATCAGTTCAGTGATATTCTTGGGTTTGCGTGCTGCAACCGCCTTCTTCAAATCCCAAGGGGTTCAAGTCAGGAGACTGTGATGGCCACTGTACAATCTTCCAGGACTTCTTCTGCAACCAAGCCTTGGTGGAATTTGAGGAATGCTTGGGATCATAGTCCTGTTGGAAGGTCCAATGATGCCCAAGCTTCAGATTCCTCACTGACGGCATGACGTTTTCTCCTAGGGTTTTCTGATACTTCAATAAATCCATCTTGCTTCCACACACTGCAGTTTTCCCTGTTATAGTATTGACCTTAGTATTGTTGCTGACCCTGTCCATCCCTTTATGTCCACAGCGTATCATCTTCTGGTGGATTCTTCCAGCAGGATAACACACGTCACAAAGCTCAAATCATCTTATGACAGTGAGTTCACTAAACTCAACCGGCCTCTAGTCACCAGATCTCAATCTAGTAGAGCAACTTTGGGATGTGGAGGAACAGAAGATTCACATCATGGATGCAGATCCGACAAATCTACAGCAACTGTGTGATGCTATCATGACAATATGGACCAAAATCTCAGAGAAATGTTTCCAGCACCTTGTTGAATCTGTGCCACGAATAATTAAGGCAGTTCTGAAGGCAAAAGGGTCCAACCCGGTACTAGCAACTTGTACCTAATAAAGTGGCCGGTGAGTATGTAAATATTGATACTTTGCAGTCACGTGATATCTGGCGGGCAACAAACGCGGTTAGTGCATCCAATCGCACAACAACTATCTGGCATGTCGCGTGCACCTCAAAACACCAACTTTTGTATATTAAAACTGGCAACGTCCTGGCAAGATCCTTGATTAGTTTACTGGTTTTCGTTGCTAGAGAATGACGTTCTTGCCCGCCAGCCAGTACAACTGACGTCACGTGCAAAGTATCAATACACATACAAATAGCAAATCGGCATAGAAATAAATGGAGAGAAATATAGTGTCATAGTAACTAGAAACCTATCGTCTAAGGAAAATATGAATAAAGTATGTGTCAAAAGATAAACAATTGAATATTTAAATAACATGATAAACACAAAGATTCAACTATAATTAAGGTCACTTTAAAATAAAATATTAGATGGCCATAAAACAGCTGATTACTTGCATCCTTATAGTTTTTACTCAAATAGAGTCAGATAAATAAATAAAATATATGGATCAAAATAGCAGCACACTGAAAAAAAAAGTTGCTGCCATAAATTTAAGTACGATCAACTTGGCTGTATAAGTCCTTTCAACTTAAATTATATTAAAGGGATTTTAAAAAAGTGTGTTCCAAATGTACAATTATTTATAGTATATTTAAATAAAATTACACAGATTTTGATGTATAGAAAACTTGTCACTGAAACAAAATCACCTAAATCATTTTTCACCATGATTGTATATTCATGCAGTTTTGATAGTGTGCCGGTCACTGCTATTGACTGTTTAAATTGGGGTTTAAAGCAAATGGCTGAAAAATGCTGGATTCGTTCATACTATGATTGTCACATGTAATTTATAATGCCATGAAACCTTTTAACTGCCTTGCTATTGCTGAAAATACTTTATTTACCTAAAGCTTTAAAAATATATACTTACTATTCCTGTAAATCTGAGTCTTCACCAACAATACCGTATCAACACAGCTGCTGTTATCTTGACATGCGGACAGAAGATACTCTTTATATGGCTCTGAAAATACACTGCAAGTCCAGACATAATCATAAGGGTGAGGTTATGAATGATAAATTACACAATCATTCACAGGGACCAGGAAAATGCAACATTTCCTTGCAATTATGCAGCCTCACCTTTAATTTAATTTTTTGTGGCAGACGACAGGTTGATCTGATTGAACATGTTTATATAAGGCTCTTTTTACTGAGAAAAGGGGAAAGTCTTCAGACACATTACCAGTAAAACATGTGAAAAATTATTGCATAAGGATGCTTGCATATTTTAAATTAATAATGTTGCGATATTTATTTAATTTATGATTGTTTCTTTAACAAACATTAACATTATCTTTTAATTAAAATCTTTTTTACACTGGGATAGCCTACCAAATGCTGAGTTAGCAGATGGGGTGGCAATGCTTTTTCTTATTTTACAGAATTCTAGATATTCTAGAAGGAAATTCATACATATAATTCAGTATGATTATGCATATATACAGGCAAGCACATATGCCTAGAGTATAATATATATAGAATATAAGAGTTTCCTATAGAAAACCATTATAAAGAAAATGCCGCTTAATGCATTGACCATGATTTTAAAGAAACCAAATTCAGTAGAACTTACTGAAACATGTTTGTAAAGGCAAGCAGATAAACCCAGAACACCAAGGCAACGTTCAAAGTTTCACGCTAAGCCTTTTCCCATGGAAAACCATTATAAATAAAGCGCTTAACGTTAAATTTAGCGCATTGCCTTCATATACTGGGCTCATCTGCTTGCCTTCATGCATTATCATTAAGGTGTATGAATTTGATCTTTTCATATCATCACTGTCTTAATATATTAAGTCACGTTGACACTCTTAAACAAAAAGGTTCTTTATTGGCATCGATGGTTCCATGAAGAACTTTTAACATTTATTGCATATGGATGTAATAAATATGGATGTAATAATAATGCAATTTCATTTATAATTGATTCTTTAACAAACATTAACATTATCTGGGATAGCCTACTAAATGAGGAGATGGCAGATATACAAATAAAGCGCTTAACATGAAATTTTGCGCATTGCTTTCATATGCTAGGCTAATCTGCAGTGCTTGCTTTAATGCAAAGTGTATAAATTTGAATATGAATATCAATAATGTGTATGCATATCAATAATAACCTTCTTTTAATATCATCTTTACACATTGTCACGTTAAGCATTTTTTTTAATGGCTTTGGGGGAGAAATCACTTATAATCAGCATTTTTAGGATAAAATCAATTATTTTAAAGAACAGTTCATTCATTAAAAAAAACAGAAGCAAAGTAATACAATATTTTAATAAGTAATAATTCAGTCCACTGATTTTACTGTTGATGATCAGCCATTTATTGCTTAAAAAAAAAGGTCAAACATGAAGAAAAAGCAGAAACATTTTAAAAAGGAAACATAACTAACATTTGATGCTCTTCTAATGCCACACAAATCACATTTTGATGGAAAAAGTAAAAATGCTGATTTATCATAAGTGATGATCAAGGACGTTGATTCAAGGTACTCAATGTACTAAAAACTGATTTTTTTTTTTTCTTTTGCGTTTTTCGCTGTAAAGAAGACAACGTTGTCAAACTGTTCACCTGTTCGCCCTGTTCACTCGGATCCGCGAAAACAACTAAAAACGCTATTATTCACGCCAGGCCAGTAGATGGCGATGTCACTGTAAAGAAACACTACGCGCCTAAAGACTGAACATAATACGCATGCACATGTCACTGTTTCACAAATTCACGCTTTTGTAGTTTACGTAAAGACTATAACGACATCGTTTTCAAAAGTTGGCGCCTTCAGGCCCTCAAAACACCGTCGTTGTGTAAACGAACGGCCAAAACACATAAAAAGTTTTCTGTTTAAAAATAGTGTCATTTAAATGCAGAGGTGTAAAAAGTAGGCTACTCAAAAATGTTACTCAAGTGAAAGTACAAGTATCTGGCCAGAATCGTACTTGAGTAAAAGTAAACAAGTACCACATTAAAATTGTACTTGAGTATTAAATGAGTAAAAGTAACAGCAAGAATGAAAACTAGATATTCTTGTTTAAGCTTTTAATCTCTAAAAACATGAAGTGAATGAACCACATACAAAGTTTTATCCTGCTTTAGAACTGTTTGTATTTAATTGTATTTAATTATCAAACTATAAGACTACTATCTGCAGTATGCAATATGCTTTAAACAATCCACTAAACATGCGTTTACCACTAAAAGAAAAGAATTCGCTACGGTACAGCCACGGGTGCTCTTGATCCTGTGGCTGATTTTGGACTGTGTTCGCAGCTGAATCACGTTCTTCCTCCATTTTCTTCCACTGATTGACGGTTATAATTTCTCTAATTTCCAGGTCAAGGTGCTGTGCATTGTGGTAATAGATGCGACATGACCAGAGCTGCCTTAAAGGAGAACTCCGGTCAATTTTAACATTGAGCTCATTTTTTTGTAAATTTGGAGTGCTGTCAATACAGAGAACAACGACAAAAATCGGTGTTGCCTACACCGTGTTATCCTCTTTTTAAAATTTGCACCCTGTTGACTTCAATGGGGCAAGTTTTAAACCTGCTTTTAGCCTCTTAACATCCTTGATGTGTCATTACAAGTGCCCAGGTCATGTGAGTGATTCCTTCAGAGTTGGCGACGTTCGTCTGTTATAGGACAACTTAGTTTGAATAAAATTAATATTTGTGTAGTGTTCAATGTTGTTATCAATAGAGACACGCGGATGGGGTATTATTTCATCCGCAACCGCATCACAAAACTCATCATCCGCACCAACGTTTTTTGACTATATTTCAAAGCCGCACCCGCCCGCCATCCGCTGATTGATTTAGGTCGGGAGCCAGGTCCATTCCTCAGGATGTTTTTTGCTACCTTTTTTTCACTATTATTTCCTATTATCTTATACCTTGGGCCATCACAAGTTGATAATGACCACCCCCAACTCGGCCCCGTTTGGTCTTAGGGGCCAAAAAACACCCTTTTTGGGAAAAGCTTTTGGCGGAATGATGTAATTGTGAATATTACGGTACTGCAGCTACATACATGGTCATATAACCCTAAAATTTTGCATGGTGTATCCTGACACATAGGGGAAACTAGCACAAAAAGATTCTGGGGATTGCTGACTTTTTGCTGTCAAATATCAGTCAGTCTCACGGTTATATACTAACCGTCACACCCCTACCCGGGGCTGAGAGGTTTTGTAGGCCCCCCATCCCCTCGATTTATAGAGTCTCATTTTAAAAAAGTGTAATATTATCTAGGTAATCTACATCACAGTTGAGAATTTCAAGTTTATGCCAATGAGAAGTGATTTTCGCGAGCGACAACCAATAGGAAAGAAGCCTTTCAGTGGAGCTCAGCTCACGTCACCGTCTCGAGTGCAGGCAAGACAGAAGAGTTCGAGGGCGATTTCACTGTTTTATATGATTTGACTGTAACTAACCACAGACATGGATATAATAAAATGATGCATGGAAAAGAAACTGTCGACAGTGAGTTTAATTCATACATTTATAGTTCGAGTGTTGTAGTTTTATGATGCAAGTTTAGCACTGCTGCAGTTCATTTTACAGTTTCCCCTGCATTATGTTGACTATTAGGGACAAGAAAATTTATTATTTGTCAAATTCGGATGACGTTTTAGTAATTTATGACAGTATGAGTGAGTTTGATTTGTAGATTGATCGATCGTTAATCTAGTAAATGATTTAATCCACTGAACACTGCTGTGTGGTAATATAAAAACACTCTCCCAACAGCATACTGTTTCTTTTGAGCCTAATTCCTAGTCAAATTAAAATGATATAGTTGTATATATCACTTGTGATGGTGTTTTGTATAGATGTGGCCAGACGAGCAGTCTACCAATAACATTAGAGCGACAGCACTACCAACGCCCACAAGCGACTTCACAGTACAGAGACTAGCGACATACAGTGACAAAATCGCTGGTTGTGTGAACAGGGATTATGGGGCCACGTGGGTAACTCAATCAGCAGACATGTAACGTGCGATTAGAGTGATTGACAGAAAACTTGACAAGTTACAAAACAATATGACCTTTTCAGCTCATCATGAACCTGAACACGGGAGGCCCCTGGGCTTCAGCCCAGGTAAGCCCGTGCATTAATGCGGCCTTGGACATGACGTCACTTCCAAAGGACCAATGAACATGTCTGAACAATTTCATGGAATGTGAAAACGAATCTCATTGGCAGAATAAATAACATTTAAATTAAACTGGGCATCAGCGCAATTCAATTGGTTTGGTAATAGCAAGGGAAAATAGAATGAAGTGATCTCCAAAAAAGAAGTACTTTTTGACTATAAATAAAATTGTAAGGAGTAAAAAGCACTTTTTTTTCTTAAAAAATGTAATTAAGTAAAAGTAAAAGTATTGATTTTTAATTGTACTCAAGTAAAGTAAAAATCCCCAAAAATAATACTTAAGTACAGTAATCAAGTAAAATTACTCAAGTATTTTACACCACTGTTTAAATGGCCCCTATGACAGAAAAAGAAATGAAACATTTATTGTAAAATCACTTATCAGATTTTAGTCGTAGTGTTAAATGTGTTCACGTTAGTGCCTGGATCTTTTTTGCCCAATGATCGCACGAATCTCTTTCACCAGTTTCTCTCTGTTGTTCAAGATGTTTTTTCCAGCGACCTCCATTAGATCAGTGATCATCTCAGCGCTGTAAGATCCTTGAAACGTGCCATATTTGTTCCTCCAGGCCTCAATTTTATCTGCTGGAACAATAACACACTTAAATCAGAACACAGTTGATATTATATTACATTTTATTCAGGATATTGTAAGATTTTAACTTGCCTCCACAGTTGACCACATTAAAGAGAGGGATGTGTATCACGGTTGGAGCGTTTTGGCCTTTGAACACATAGAAGTCCTTCGGTTTATCTGAGTGTCCATTGGGAATGTTGACCTCAGGGAAAGGGATGTTTCGTTCCCTGCACGTCTTGGCAGCGTCCTTCACTGTCTGCAGAGGAAAAGCATCACAAGTGCTCTTATTTAATTACTAACATTTTCCAGATTCTGAAACATATGAGTGAAGCTGTAGAGAATTAAATACACGTATAATACCATGAAAGGATCCCCACCACTGAAATCCAGGGAAATGATGAGGTCAATGTTTCTCTCTTTTCTCAGCACTGAGAAATAGGGTGAGTTGAGCAACAGTCCAGCGTCTATTAAGTCTCTCGTCTCACTTTCCAGAAGAGTGGAGTGCACTGCTTCACCTGAGGGATCACAGCATTATTATATTATTCACAGGGAATTTCCAGTCAGCAGGTCTGTTCTTGCTTCTTACCTGTCATGTTATGGAGGAAGTTATAATTCCTGCCCCAGACCCACAGATCCATACATTTAATAATGCTCATCCAAGCATCTGTAAAACAAATACACTCATCAAAATTAATTTTCTTCAGTTCTTCAGTTCTAAGGCTCAGTAAATAGTTCTTAAAGCTAAACTAGATTTAAACTAAACGCCCTCTAGCGGTTGACGCATAAAACTACAAGTTACTTGCGGAGGAACATTGTTTTGATCGTTTTCGTGAGTTGTGCTTCGGCTCCTGCGCGGAAGAATCTTTAGTGCGAAATTCGAGATGGTCCTCACTGCAGAACACGAAATCCGGGGGGAGGAGTCGGATACAGATCATATACCTAAACCTACCAATCTCCACCCCTTCTATAAGATCCAACTCCGCCCCCTGGATCTTGTGTACTGCATTGAGGTGCTACTGGGAAATTCTGCTAAAGTCACTTACGAGTAACGGCATCAAAACTGAACTCCCCCAATAATGAAAGAAACGCGGATATCTGAAAAATATGTAGGCCTATTATGAGTAAGTATTTATGTAGCTGTTGTTTTGACTTGTTGAAATCAATCGTTTTAAAATAACGTTACAAAAGTTTGGCAATGCTGACGTAATTAACGATTGCTATCAGATAACAGTGGAAACTAACTAACTAACTTACTAACAACAACAAAAAATTAGGCCTAAATGTATTTGAATTGCATAGGCTATAAAATATCAATCCATTTGAATTACACAGTTTTAACACTTACTAATAAACTTCATGTGATGCATATTTTTCCATCATACATAATTGAAATGGTTCAGATTTCTATAATACTGTTAACGTGTGTTTTTTAATTCACAATAACCAGGTTTATGTAAGGAATAATTGACGACAGGCCGTTGAATTATTAGAAAAATAATGCACACCCGAGGTGGTAATGCGGTCACGACGCGAAGCGGAGTGGCCGTTCACCTCGGGTGTGCATTATTTTTCTAATAATTCAACGGCCTGAAGTCAATTATTCCGCTTATACTACAGTTACCACACCTCGAAACATTGTTCAGATTATGTATTTCAAGACGTTTGTAAAGTTTTTGTCATTAAAACGCTCTTGTATGTAGGACTAATTTCTTACGCATCTAATCCAATGCCTCCGTTGCTAATTCCAAAACGTCATTTTAGAGTTAGTAACGGAGGTTTGAGCCACTGATAGCAGACTAATGCTGGGGCACACGACTAGCTGACACATTCTCTGACTGTTTTCATCGCAGCAGATTTTAAACACTGACTTTGAACACAGATTGAACGCGCTGAACACGCGTTTGGGCATGATCAGTCATACGTATCAAATTACATTCATAACCGGCCTTAAAGTGTGTCCCCAGTTATTAATGCAGTTATTAGAGAGAGCGATGTTGCAATGAGACCGAAAAGCATGTGCGTCAATATTATTATTTATTTATTAATTCAATTCCTTTTAATTAATTCGAATTCATTTTTTTTTTCTCTATCATTGACAGATGACAAACTAAATAAATGAAACACAAATCCCTTTTAACAAGCAGGCCTATCAATAATTATTTATTTGTTATATTATCTGCAATAATAATCCGTGCTGCAGGACTATCCATTTATTTAGCCTATATTCAGTTTAATTTTCTATTGATTATAGATAGGACTATATACTTTATTTATTCAAATTAAACTGCATGTTTCCATTGATTGTGAAGCTAGACATTGAAAATTGCAGATCGAGCGCATGGGGCTAAATGTTTTTTTCTTGTTATGAATTGTATCCTATTTTCCGTTATTACCGTTAACTACGCGAAGTGATATGGAACTGTAATGCGGTCAAGACCTGCCTGGAACTACTTTAGCCGTGCGTTTCCCTGAAAATAATGCACACCTTAGAACGTTCATCAACCAATCAGATACAAGCATTCAACGGCCCTGTAGTATAAATATTGATAAATCTCATACATTAGAACTAATTGAATATCGCTTTTTCCACAGCTAGCCATGCTTTGACTGTCCATAGAACTTATGCTGATTCTAAAGCTAGTTGAATAAAGGCTTTTTGAAAATATAATTTATATAAATTAAAATATGATTTATATTATGATTTAAATCAAATCAAATCGTTAATAATAAACTAGGCCATGACTTTTTTTGAGTGCAGAAATCTGACCTGTTTTTATTTATGTATGACTGACAAATATGCATCACATTACGTTTATTCGTTTATGTTAAAACAATGGATGGACATTTTATATGAAATTCAAACACATAAATCTTAAAGTGTACATCAGCATCCTCACGACTCTAGAAAAGTGGTGTGGAGAATGAAGGGATGATATTAGAAACAGTTTAACCTACCAAATGGCCAGATATTAATCCGTTCACTCAAATCTTTGCATACATCCATGGTGTGAAGCTTCACATTCAGTTTTTCTGCTTTTTTATCAGCAGCTTTCAGTCTTCCTCCAGAGAGCTCTGTAGAAAGACGGGACACGTATGTTATTGAGTTCTTCTTATTGTAGTTTGTGTATTTACAATAATAATTTACTTATAATTAAATCATTTTTAGCCAAAAGTGTTTTTTTTCTTTCTGTTACATGGTTTGATTTTCATAATTGTTTTTATAAATTTTGCCAAAAAATCAAAAATAGACTGTAATACAAAAATTACATTTTAAAACTACATTTAATCATTAACAGATGCTTTTATCCAAAGCGACTAATAATAACCCATTTTGGTAACACTTTATAATAACAGCACGCTATTAATCATTAGTTAAGCATTACTAAACAGTTAATTCATCATTTATAAAGCATTAATAGACATTAATGAGCCGTTTATAAATACAGTTATAAATGCTTTATTCTTGATTTATAAGCATATCTATAATGTGTTTAATAATTGTATTTTCATACTTTATTAATGATCAATTTATAATTTCTAAATTAAGTATAGCATTATTTACGAAGTAGTGGTCAGTTAACTATATTTGTGAGCTCATCTAAAGTGAAGACTAGTTATGCCTTGCAAAGCATTTATAAAAGAGAATCTCATTTATCTTCTAAATAGAAAAAAGAAACAAACACAACACAGTGATACAGAACATATAAATATTAACAGCCTTTAAATCTCCTTTATAAATGCTTTATACAAGGCATAACTAGTCCTTACTTTAGATGAGCTCACAAAAATAGTTAACTGACCGCTACTAAATGCATTATAACTACCTGAATTAACCCTGAATTACAGTAGAAATACATGTTAATAAAGCATTTATTAACACACTAAGTAACTATTACTATATGTCTGAATAATAATATGTATTTAAACAGTTTATTAATCATTTACTTACACTTTCTAAGTGATCTTATGAACCACTGACAACTCCTAAATAACCGGTTAGTAAATAATGCAATACTTCATTTAGAAATGATAAATTGATCATTAATAAAGTATGAAAATACAATTATTAAACACATTATAGATAGGCTTATAAATCAAGAACAAAGCATTTATAACTGTATTTATAAACTGCTTATTAATGTCTATTAATGCTTTATAAATGACGAATTAACTGTTTACTAATGCTTAACTAATGATTAATAGCGTGCAGTTATTATAAAGTGTTACCCAAATGGGTAAATGCAGATATGTGAAATAGGGCCTTTTGTATTTTATACAGTATTTCATATAAAAAAAAGTTTTCTTCTCAAATCTGTCAATAAAGGCCCATTCACACCAAGGACGATAACTATTTTAGCGTTCACATTGTCCGCACCAACGCACAATATCGTTCTGTTTATTAAAGGGATAGTTCACACAAAAATGTTGTTCCAAACCCGTAAGACTTTTTTTCATCTTCAGAACACAAATGTAGATCTTTTTGATGAAATCTGAGAGATTTCTGTCCCTCCGTTGACGGCTACACAACTTTCACTTTCAAGCCCCAGAAATGCATGCTGTGTTGACCTGACAGCAGACAGTGATGTGTGAACGCACGTTGGAGATTAATATTATGAAAATAAAGTGCTAAATTGTGTTTTTTTTATGTAAACAAGGCACTAGTGCAGGGGTTCTCAAACTTTTTGAGTGTGTGGACCACTATTTGTAATCAAGAATTTTCGCGGACCACCTCATAATACACATAATAAAATAGCCTATGTCGTCTACACACAGTCCTACCTGAATTAATCTGCACCTCTAAATAGGCTTACTAGCTATAAAGCTATCATTGGTCATCACATCAGAACAACAGGCTTGTTAAAGGAAAGTTTACTGCACACAACGGCTGCCACATATTTAATTTATTTATTTAGGCTACTCAAGCGCCCAAGGGCATAATCAGGTTCATTTGAACAACAGGCTTATTTCCATAGCAATTTAGTATGAAATCTATACAGTAATAAGAACACTGGAATATAGTCAACATTTCAAAACCTTTGGCGATTTTAGGGGATTATTAATCTTCAGAGTTTTACAAGTCCTCAAAAAGTTTGTCCACTTAACAGCACATCTGCAAAACATTTCAGAAACGCGAGATCAAGAAACTAACTGGAAATTAAAATAATAACAGGCCTTATTCATTCCATTTATAAACATTTCGTTTCATATAAACTGCCTATGCCTAACTGTGCGTTCACACACCGGACGCGAATAGCGCGTCAAATTCAAAAAGGGATTATGTCAAATTCGCGCCTGCCGCTGTTGTGCCGAATTTTGACTCCTGCCAAATTATTACCCCCCTCGTTGAAGTCAGTACCTGATTGCCTAATCCTAACCCCACCCCTAATTCTAACCCCTCCCCCACAACTAATCCTAAACCTACCAATACTAGGGGGGTAATAATTTGGCAGGAGTCAAAATTCGGCACGACACCGCGTCTAGTGATACGCTTGACCACTTTGTATCAATTCGCGAGTCAAAACAAAAGTTTGAAGCGAAATTTCGTCCGGTGTGAACGCACCATTAAAGGCTATGCGTGTGATGTGATAATGAGATAATATTTGCCTCTGCCCTTTTCTCTTCAGAGTACCTGTTGCTATCCACCGATCCATGTTGTGGTTCTAACGGCACTGGACTTGAATGTCACGGCCGAACACCACTAGGCTATTTTAGTAATCACACAATAACTTGACAATTTAATTAAAATGTTATATCAATATAGGCCTACATATTCTTTTTACTTTTCTTTTTTTTTTTAAATGGGAATTTCCTGGTAAAATGAAGGTAGAAAAAATATTATTTTATATTTTATTTTGCCTTTCCACGGACCACCTGCAGTACCCTCACGGACCACTAGTGGTCCGCGGACCACAGTTTGGGAATGGCTGCACTAGTGTAACTTAATATAGAGGTTAAACCACTGGAGTCACATGGATTACTTTAATGATGTCTTTACTACCTTTCTAGGGCTTGAAAGTGCAGCCTAATGTTGCGTAGCTGTCAATGGAAAGCTCTCGGATTTAATCAAAAATATCTTCATTTGTGTTCTGAAGATGAACGAAAGTATTACAGGTTTGGAACGACATAAGGGTGAGTAATTAATGACAAAAAATATATATAATTTTGGATGAACTATCCTAATTCTTCAAGCGCGTGCTGCAGTTTTGTCGAGCTCTTTAAAGCAGAATGAATTCTGATTGGCTGTCGATGTTTTTATTAATCATCAGTTGAATTCAGAAAGTGATTCTTCTCCTTTACTTATCGTTATAGTTGTGGTGTGGACTCTGCTATTATTTTACATTTAGAACGATATTTAGAACTAGCTTATATCTTTATCGTTATAGTGATCGTCCTTGGTGTGAACGGGCCTTGACAGCAGGTTCTCGCTGTGATGACTTATAGCACATAAAAGCCGACAATATGTTGTCGCGTCACGTGGTGTATTTAATGAAGACGTGAACATATCTATAGCACAAATTTTATTTCTCGTACCATTTGCACGCAAAAACTATTTTTAGCATATAAATGGCACGAGAAATAAAATTCGTTTTTCTTTCATGAGATCGTGTTGGACATACAGACCATTCAATGGTTTCTTGTTACCGTTCAGTGTTGTTCTGATGGGTTCATCTAGAGCAGTCGAAACAGAGAGATTCATGTCCACGGTTTTCATGAGCATCTGGTAACATTCGTCTATAGCTGGAGAGTTTGGATCTGGTTGACTTCGCTCTGATAAATGGTGTAGTAACGCTTCTGGAGGCCCGAGTTTGAATCCCGCCTCTTTTCCCGAACCTGTTTCCTTCTCTCTTCTCAATTCTTCCTGTCTCCTCTTGTCCTGTTCTATATATAATTATACAGACCTAATTACCTTTTCAGCATCATTACTCCAGTCTTCAGTGTCACATGATCCTTCAGAAATCACTCTAATATGATGATTTGATGCTCAAGAAACATTTCTGATTATTATTATCAATGTTGAAAACAGTTGTGCTGCTTAATATTTTTGTGGAAACCATGATGCTCTTCAGAAGTTTGGGGTAAGTAAGATAAAAAAAAAATCTTACATGACATACATATTTCTATGCTGTTCTTTTGAACTTTCTATTCATCAAAGAAAAGATTATATAAAAATATAAACCAGCTCAGCTGTTTTTAACATTGATAATAATCATAAATGTTTCTTGAGCAGCAAATCATCATATTAGAATGATTTCTGAAGGATCATGTGACACTGAAGACTGGAGTAATGATGCTGAAAATTCAGCTTTGATCACAGGTATAAATTACATTTTACAATATATATTCACACAGAAAACAGTTGTTTTTAATTGTAATAATATTTTACAATATTACTGTTTTTGCTGTATTTTTGATCAAATAAAAGCAGCTTTCGTGAGCATAAGAGTCTTTAAAAACTTCAAATCAGGGCTGTTAAACATTCAAGTAAATAAAGCCTTTACCTTTCCTCATTTCCTCAAGTACTTTTTCCTTTTTTTGAAAGAAATCTGAAAAACAAATCAAACAAACAAACAAAAATCAAATGGATGGTAAGGATTTTAACCATTTAAATTTAAGCAGAATTCAGTCCTCAGAATAATTGCAACTGCACCTTTTATCTTTTGCCAGAGGAGTTTCTTAATCTCGTCTTCATCAGCTAAAGCGCTGCCGCATAGAGCTGCAGAAAACACACAATATCAGTAAAGATTTCAAGTTTACAATATAACAATGGACACAGGTACTATAACACCCTAACATATAACATAAATACCACATACTTTAACGCAATACGCTTGTAATGCAGGCCTGATCACACAGATTGAGAATTAGGTCAATGACGTACAGTGTAGAATATAGGCTGATATTACAAATATTAAACTCCCCTTTAACAGAGTTTGTTACCTTGCAGGTACAGCATGTCAAATTCATCCTGCTTATTTTTCTTAGAGCCTTTGTGAAACTGACTGCCAAAGTTGGAGGCGTCCACAAACGCTCCAGTGAGAGAATAACCTGCTTCATGTGGAGTGATCTCGAACCAGGGGTCTGCAGACAGAAACACGTCCATATAACAGCTGACACAAACACATCAACTCTCTGTCTCTTTCTTTCACACAAACACAGACCTGCGTTATTGCGCTGTTTGCTTTGCTTGTCGATCACTGTGTAGATGGGAAACGGGTCTTTACCGTCTTTACCCTGCTGGTCCCACTGCTCTGTGAGAGTTTGTTCGTTGATCTATAGAGAACACATTTCAAGTTCAAGTTATAAAGCTTAATTTTCTCAGCAATAAAGATCTCTTTATAAAGATCTGCAGAACAAATGGAGCCTCAAGTATCTTTACATTTCTGCAGTGAGAGACTTTATAAAGAGAAGTTTACTGAGAAAATGTTGAGTAAATTTCATCACCATTTCATTCATGCTTGAGACAAAGAAATATGACTGTTTGACTTCATGAGAATGAAACGGACTTTGAAGTGCATTTTTGGAGATTTGTTTTCTGACTTTTCAGTTTCAAATCCAGGATAGGGCACAAGCCCCCACTTGTGGATTTCCTCCCTCAACACTGGGGACCTCTCCTCTTCACTGAAGTCGCAATTACTCAATGGAAAGGGCGCGAGAGGAACTGCAGCTGATAGCCCCACTAAGTCGTGCAAATAACCCACAGTATTAGTATGCATGCGTGCCACCGCTCTAGTCAGGCAGCGATGATCCCCGGCATCACCTGTGGAAACCCCGCGTCCTTTTACGAACACTGCTGGATATTTCTATCTCTGCATTTTCCTCCTCTGTCGGCACATGGCCCGAATGTGAGGTTAGTGGTTCTAATGCATTTTACTTGTTTTGACAAATCAACACATGAGGCATTGTATGCTGATCACAAAATTTCTTTATTGACAATAAACTCAAAACTGAACGCGCTATCTTGCAAGGTCTTTTCTGTGCCGAGAGAAGAACACGGCTGCTTCTGGACCGACATTGCACTCCCTTCTGCGGTCTAGGGATCCGACTGCCTATTCTTTCCTGCAGAGAAATATTACCCTGTAGCCAGGGACGGGCCCTTCTATCCTGACCATGCCTGCTGTTTAGGCTGTGTGTGTGTTGGCTAGCTCTCCAAGCACAGGGCCTCAACGCTGTTGCTGGGGTCGGTCTCTTGGCTGACAGCCTAAACCGTTGGTTGTGCAGCCGACTGCTCTGGTCTGCTAAGCTTCCTCGGCACTGAACCCCTCAGAGATTTCGCTTGTTTCTTAGAGTCTTCAAACTGCGCCTGAAATGCATCAAAACCCTCACCAAACAAACTGGCTGGGAAGATCAGCGCACCAAGGAAAGCATTCCGATCCCCCACGGGCAGGTTCGTCAGGGTCAACCAAAGATGACGTTAAGCCATCACCTAACTGGCCATCACATGACCTCATTCAGCTCCCCCTAGCCTGGTACGTTTGCAGCAAGGATATAGTGCTCAATGCTCTAGCAGTGATCACATCTAGAACTGATCACTATTTTCTGTATTCGGGAGAGGGGCAGGGCACTTTACTGGCCTTTCTGGCGTGACTAAAGGTGCCTTCAGCAAATTACGTGAGAGTGGACACAAATTGTCTATGTCAGGCCATAAGTTCACAAGAACTATGCATTATTGCTTGCTTTGGTTTTGTCACTCCTCATAGTCCTCATGCCAAACTATAAAACATTGCTATATCTGTCCCTGGTCATGAATTGGCTATTTACAAACCTCTTTCACATATGCCGGAATGACCATCACTGCCCAGATGTCAGTCATGCTGAAGAAGTCTTTCCTATAGTAATATTTCTTCAGTTTGGCTAATGAATCTCCCCAGCTGACTCCAGGACCGCTGAGTCTCTGGATGATCTTGTCTTTCACAGCCTCTAGTTTGGTGGACCAGTCTGGCTCCTGATATAAGGAGGCCATACACCTTCAGAAGAACAACATACTGCTGTCATTTTTGACATTAAACCCATCTGTGTGTATTTGTTTGTTGTTTCTCAGGATTCATACCAGGTGGATCCAGAGACTCCGCTCAGATAAAGGACACAGTCCAGAAGACTGATTTTCTGGAGCTGAACCAGGGATCCCAGCAAACCCACCATGGCTCTTTCTCCTCCTCCAGAACCCAGTAATGCAATGTTTGGCACTTCATCCTGAAACACACACACAACTCAAAGCATTATATCCACCTTATTTTCAATGTAAAGAACTTTAGGTAACATTCTGGGAAGGTTCTCTTAAAGTTCTGAACAAACATTCTTCAAGTAACTTTAATAGAATGTTCATTCAGTGTTATCTAATCTTTAGTAATGCTCTTAAAACGTTAGCATACAAATATATATTCATACATCATTCGTGGAGTGTTTTTTTTTCTCTAAAATGTTTAAGTGGACGTTCATCTTACATTTTTAAATGTTACCGAGAACTTTCAAAAGTAACGTTTCAATAATGTTTGCAAAATTTGTTTCCTTAACGTTTGCATAACCGATATAAAATGGTTTTGAAACATCTTTTTTTTTTTTTAAATGGACGTTTTAGACAATCAGAGAACATTCAGAAATAATGTTTTCATAACTTAATGGGAACGTTAGCACAACTTTCTTAGAACATATATTTTTTTGCTGAGAGTTGTGAAAAGTGTAGACCAAACATATTTTGGTCCTGAGACTTCCACAGAAGATATATGTACTTTTTAAAATATTTACAACACTTTTATTATTGATTGCTATCAGGATGTGAAGAGCGTTTTAACCAGAATAACAAAAAGTGTTTTGCAATCACATGATATGCACTACTTTTTATTGATTGTGTTGAAAGAAAAGAAGTGATAACTGTTTAAAAAAATGAAGTAAATTGAACATTTTTAAAAAGGGGTTTTCATCATACTTTACAGTGTTTTACTGTAGTAATAGAAAATTTGTAATGGTCAGGAATTTGTTGACGTAGCATTGAAGTGTAGTTTAAAACGTATCGGTTACCTAACGTAACCTCTGTTCTCTCTAGAAGAGGGAACGAGTATTGTGTAAGTAGCTTACGCTGGGGGAAAGTCATCTTTTCTCGAGATATGAAGCCAAAAAATATCCTTTAATTTTTCATAATCTTGTCAACGCAGTGCAGCAGCAAGCAGACCTAGAGCGGGCATTCTAGCGCGCTCATTGGCTGCCCTGCGGCAACTGCAGCAGCCTATAGCTGAGCCCTTGGCGTGACGTCACGTCCATTGAGCACGCTTGCCGCGCTACACACGTCACAGCCCGTCAGAAGGGGTGTGGCTTAGCGTATATAGGCAAAGCTCAGCGGCTGCTTCACTGGTTTCTGTCGCTGAAGCGAGTGAGCTCGTGGCGCGAGCACGGCGGGTTACGCAATACTCGTTCCCTCTTCTAGAGAGAACAGAGGTTACGTTAGGTAACTGATACGTTCTCTTACGAGAGGTTCTCTCGTATTGCGTAAGTAGCTTACGCTGCGGGAACTCCCTTGTCAACGCCGTGCGCGCCCAGCATCCACTGAATGAGTCCCAGGGAAAGCCCGGGGAACACGATGAGTGGGAGCCGGGCGGCCAATAGAATGGCTAGCGCAGTACATAAGCACACATTAGGGCGCTCAGAGCGGCACGGCCGGTCTGAGCTGACAAATCCCTGTATAGTGCAGCTCAACCAGGAGAGCTAAATCAAGCAGCAGTAGCTCGCGCACAGATAGTGGGCCGGTCTACGCGTGACTTAGACTGATAAAACTTTCGCCTGCAAGGCGGGAACTTCCAGGTTGTAAAACCTAACAAATGTAGAGGGGGAGGCCCAGCCCGCCGCACAAATGTCATGAATGGAAATTCCGCTGGACCAAGCCCACGACGAGGCAATGCCTCTAGTGGAGTGAGCTCTGATGCCCAGTGGGCATTGCAGGTTTTTAGACGCATAAGCAGCTGCGAAAGCGTCCACTATCCATCTGGACAGGCTGTGCTTCGAGGCGGCAAGACCTTTGGTGGGCCCACCAAACGAAACGAAAAACTGCTCGGAGCGCCTGACAGCGGCGGAGCGAGTGATGTAAATTCTCAGCGCTCTAACAGGGCAGAGGAGATTACCATCGACCTCGCTGCTGGTTGTCGGCAGGGCTGAGAGAGAAATGACCTGTGCTCTGAAGGGAGTGCCCAATACTTTGGGGACATAACCGTGCCTTGGTTTGAGAATAACTTTCGAGTCATTAGGTCCGAACTCGAGGCACGCGGCGTTAACAGATAACGCGTGAAGATCTCCCACACGTTTGACTGAAGACAGCGCTATCAGATAAACGGTTTAGAGACAGGTATTTCATATCCACAGTTTCCATGGGTTCAAAGGGATGCGCTTTCATGGCCTCTAGGACCAAGGAAGGATCCCAAATAGGAACCGAAGGGGGGTCGCGGGGGGTTCATCCTCCTAGCTCCTCTAAGGAAGCGGATGACGAACTCGTTCCTTCCTAATGCGCGACCCAGCGCCGAATCGGCGAAAGCTGAGATGGCCGCAACATATACTTTGAAAGGGGACCTGCCCGTGTCCAGCAGCTCTTGAAGGAAACAAAACACCTGCGGTACCCCACATGCTTGTGGATCCAGCCCTTTGGCAGTGCACCATTCATTAAACACAGACCATTTAGACGTGTAGAGCCGTCTCGTGGAGGGGGCTCTAGACTGTGTGATCGTGTTCACAACCCCTCTTGGCAGGTCAACGGGTATCCGTTGAGTCTCCATGCATGCAGAGACCAGCGCTCTGGATGAGGATGCCAGATCGAGCCGCGGGCTTGAGAGAGAAGGTCTCTTCTCGCCGGTATCGGCCAGGGGGCTGTGTCTGCCAGCCGTATTAGTTCCGGGAACCACGTCTGGTTCTCCCAGTACGGGGCTATGAGGAGCACTGTGTGGCGCACTTCCCTGATTCTCTCGATGACTTGTGGCAGCAGAGAGACCGGGGGAAAAGCATATAGCGGGCCGCTGGGCCAGGTTTGGGCCAGCGCATCCTCGTTCTTCGAAAAGAACTTTGGGCAGTGAGCGTTGTCTTTTGACGCAAGGAGGTCGACTTTCGCTTTGCCGAAACGGCGCCACAGTAACTGGACTGTTTGGGGATGCAAAGACCACTCCCCAGGGGAAACATTGTCCCTGGACAGTCTGTCCGGGCACTCGTTCAGGTGACCAGGCACATGCGCGGCTCTCAGCGAGCGCAGTGAGTGCTGAGCCCACACGAGGAGGTGTTCTGCCAGGGTGCAGAGCATTTTGGATCTGACACCGCCCTGGCGGTTCACATAGGCCACTACTGATATATTGTCTGTGCGGACTAGAACATGGTGACCTTGTAGGTATGGGAGGAAGTGCTTGAGCGCGTTCTCGACCGCGAGCATCTCTAGACAGTTTATGTGAAGGAGACTCTCCTGGTCTGACCAGAGGCCATAGACCGGTCTGCCTTCGAAGAGCGCTCCCCAACCTCGGTTAGAAGCGTCTGTCGAGACCACTTTCCGGTGCGAGACAACTCCCCTCGTCACTCCCGTGTGATACCATTCGAACAAAGGGAGAGAGAGCGGGAAGATGTCATCATGTGCTGTGACATCGTTTGTTTGCAGGCGTGCGTGCATTAAAACAGGCTTGTTTACTGCAATATTGACATTTCCAGTCGCCTGAGCTTAGGAGGGGACTGAGAAATGTGTGAGAAATGGAGGTGGGTCCGGTCTCGCGGGACTAGACACTCTTTTCTCCTTGAGTGACGCGCGCGAACGAGACGCGGGGTAGCTTTCTTATAACGTAAAGGAAGCTAGCCCGTGACCGTCCACTTCTGACATCCCTTGTGAGCGGCGCCGTTTGCGCGGCTCGAACAGAGGGGGAGAGCGCGGGAAGGGGCGAGCGTCATGTTTTGCGTCAGCGTTTGTTTGCAGGCGTGCGTGTATAAAAACAGACTCGTTTACTGCAATATATGTATTTCCAGTCGCCTGAGCTTAGGAGGGGACTGAGAAATATGTGAGAAATGGAGGTTAGTCCGACCTGGGTGGGGCTAAACACTCTTCTCTCCTTTCGCCAGGGACCGGGGGGGGGGGAGTAGCTGGAGCCGCGGGAGGGGCTCCGGCGAGCGCTTAGCTGCTGCATCCGGCTCCGGTGGCCTCTGGGAGCGGCGTTTCATCTTACGCGGCCCGGTGGAAGCGGACGGAGAGACAGCGGGAGCGTCGAACGTGGTGAGTCGAGCCCGCAGGGCGAGGGCTGCGTGGTCACGACCCAGGCAGAGAGCGCAGATCACATGGCGGTCCCTGTCGCTGAGCGGGGCTCTGGACGAGCCACAGGAATTGCAAGGCATTTTGCAACAAACGCCTCGCGCTCTTTTAGACAAAGTGTGTCGCGGTGCGAGCACACAAACACATAAATACAGAGCAGTAAAAGGATATAATCGCCGGATAGCAAAGCAGGCAGGGATGGCTGAAGGCGGCGAAGACGGCCGGCTTCCTCAGGCTTATCCTCGCCGTGCAAGTCGCTTGATTCGATGGCGGCGGCTTACTCAGAGTCCAGCGATGCGGAGAGCTTCGCTGAAGAGACAGAAATCAGTGAAGCAGCCGCTGAGCTTTGCCTATATACGCTAAGCCACACCCCTTCTGACGGGCTGTGACGCGTGTAGCGCGCCAAGCGTGCTCATTTGACGTGACGTCACGCCAAGGGCTCAGCTATAGGCTGCTGCAGTTGCCGCAGGGCAGCCAATGAGCGCGCTAGAATGCCCGCTCTAGGTCTGCTTGCTGCTGCACTGCGTTGACAAGATTATGAAAAATTAAAGGATAATTTTTTGGCTTCATATCTCGAGAAAAGATTACTTTCCCGCAGCGTAAGCTACTTACGCAATACGAGAGAACCTCTCGTAAGAGAACTTAGTACGTTTCATTGTTATCTGAGTGCGAAAGTGATGATGAACTAACGTCACTTTGTACTTTTAATCAATGCTATTAACATTGACTTGAATGGCATAGTTCAAGAAAGTGAAATTGATGCAGCATTCACAGATCATCTCAGATATATGAAGTATACAATAAGAAGCTTTACCTTACTGCACTTTATCTGAAGCTTCTTCAGGCTTTGTTGAACCGAGTTTCTCCTTCTGGCTACAAACTCCTCCTCGTTCTTATTCAGAGACGGTTCGATTCGCACCTTACCACTGCAGCAACAGACAGACAGAACAGTGCTGAACTTATTTGATATATTTAGATATTGAATATTCTAGATTTCATGCATTTATGAGAGAATGCATTTAAGTCTGTATTTATTTTAAACCGTTATTCTCATAGTTGTCCAGTTTGTTGTAGACTTTGTACAAGTAATTATTTCGTAAGTAATTTGTGTTAGTACAAAACTTATTTGAATGCTTCCATGAATCTGAGCAGGATTACATACCTTTCCAGGGGTTTGGATGCACTCATCTGTAAAACAATAGAGTCCACATGCAAGTCAGTTTCTGTTATTTGATATATATATATATATACACACACACACACACACACACACACACACACACACACACACACACACACACACTGCCCGGCCAAAAAAAAAAAGGTTGCTGTTTGGATTTAAAAAGGCAAATGCTTAAGAGTCTATGATTGGATCATATTTTGCAGTGATTATTATGTTTTTAGCATGTTATATGTTTGGCAACAGCTATTCTAACCCTAACTGATGGAGTGTGTAGCTTTTCATTTCTTAAACAACCATGTAGGAAGAACATCATGGCCTTATTCCAGGGTGACAAAGCCAAGATTAATCCGGCTCAGATTGTGAAAGAATGGTTGGGAGGAGTATGAAGAATCATTCTCACACATGAATTGGCTCCTCTGAGTCCAGACCTTAAATTCATTAAAAGTCTTTGGGATATGCTGGAGTAACATTTATTTCCATCAAGAGGTGCATCAATTTTTGGTCAAGATTTTGTATTGACAATGCATGAGTCAAGCACTTTGTAAAGTCTCCTCCAGCACATCCCATCCTTGCATCTTCTAGTACAGTAAAACACTGTAAAGTATGAAGTCACTTCATTTTTTAAACACAGTTATCGCTTCTTTTCTTTCAACGCAATCAACAAAAAGTAGTAACTTAAATCCTCATAGTTTTTACTCTAATAGAGTCAGATAAATAAATAAATAAATAAATAAAATGTATGGATCAGAATAGCAGAACTGTAAAAAAAAGTCGCTGCCTTAAATTTTTACGTACAGTCAATTTGGCTGTATAAGTCCTCTCAACTTAATATATAATGTATAATATAAAATTATTTATAGTATATTTAACATTATACAAATTGTGATGCATAAAAAATTGAAAACTTTACCACTGAAATAGGAATACCTCAAATCATTTTTAACCATGATTGTATATGCAGTTTTGATAGTGTGCTATTGAGCATGTTTGAAATGGTTTAAGAGCAGATTATAAACGCTGGATTCATTCATACTACAATTATCACATGTAATTTATAATGCCATGAAACCTTTTAATTGCCTTTCTATCGTTGAAAAGGCATTATTTAATTTAAGCTTTAAAATATATACTTACTATTCCTGTAAATCCGAGTCTTCACCAACGATACCGTATCAACACAGCTGCTGTTATCTTGACAAGCGGACAGAAGATGCTCTTTATATGGCTCTGAAAATACACTGCAAGTCCAGACATAATCATAAGGGTGAGGTTATGAATGATAAATTATACAATCATTCACAGGGGCCAGGAAAATGCAACATTTCCTTGCAGTTATGCAGCCTCACCTTTAATTTTTTTTTGGTGGCAGACGACAGGTTGATCTGATTGAACATGTTTATATAAGTGTCACGGTTGAGGAATTCATTGACGCTCCCTTGCGCTGTGTGTGTGTATTTGTGAATGAATGTGTGTGTGTGGGCGTGGTCGCTGATTATCCTCCGGGGTTATCAGCGACAGGTGTTGTGCATTACCACTGCCTATTTATACTCACCTCATGCGTCTTGTGTTTGTCAGATTGTTGTTTTGTGGATGTTGCCTGTTGTGTTCCTGTTTCTTCGGCTCCTTGTGTTTCCTGCCTTGTCTTCGTCTGGAAGTTCGCCGTTGCAGTTTATGTCTTCACTCTTCACCAACACTGGGTTCATCACTTCACGTCTGACCATCGGATCGAGTTGTCCACGCAAGCCTGCACTGCCTTGTCATCATCATCATCATCGGAGATTACCATCGCACTGAGAAGGATCTTGTGATCTACACACCTCTCTTGTGAACTGCATCTGCGATTCTCCAACACTACTGAGAACTTTGTCTGCTTCCCTATTCACTCTGAGACTGGTGCTATACATTCTAATAAAGATCTGTTTTACTTGCTATTGTCCCCTCTATCCATTCGTTACAGAACAATCTGACCATGCAGGGGGCAGAAAGCGGATCTGAAGTCACAGATTACTTTGCACACAACACAGCCCGTATGGAGCGGCAGGAGGAGAATCTCGCCGCAACTGGAAGAGCGGTGCAGGCATTGGTAGCGCAGGTGTCCGGGCTCACACAACAGATTCAACAACTGACACAGCCCATTGCGCCCAACCCACCGCCGATCCCCCCTGCACCGCCCGCACCCGTCCGTCAACATGAGCCGCGTCTGCCGACGCCGGAGAGTTATTCTGGTGAGCCAAGTTATTGGAGAGCTTTCTTGACCAAGTGCTCTATGTTTTTTGCTCTCCAACCCCAGACATTTTGCACTGAAGATTCGAAGGTGGCCTTCGTGCTTACACTGCTGTCCGGGCGTGCGGCGCTATGGGGGACGGCGGTGTGGGAGAACCATCGATCCTGTTGTGACTCGTTCGCGGCACTCTCGGAGGAGATGAAGAGGGTGTTTGACCGGGCAGTCGCAGGCAGAGAGGCGGCTCGCCAGCTCGCAGACATCCGCCAGGGAGAAAGATCCGTCGCCGACTATTCCATCGAGTTTCGCACCCTCTCCGCAGAGTGCCGCTGGAACGAGGAGGCACAATGGGACATCTTCCTGCATGGGCTGGCTGACCGCATCCAACACGAGATTTATACCCTGGACCTGCCAGAGAAGCTCGACGACCTGATCGAACTGGCCTTAAGAGTGGATGCACGCCTGCATCGGTTGGAACTACACACTCGTACGACACCTACACAGAGGAGCTTTGGGATCTCCCCACTCAACGCTCGTGATGCGGTCAGCCCCGTTGACGATCACGAGCCCATGCAGGTGGGTCGAGCCCGGCTCTCCCGGGAGGAGAGAGAGAGGAGAAGATCCCGAGGATTGTGTCTCTACTGTGGCGGAGCTGGACATTTTCTCAATAATTGCCCAGTAAAAGAGCGTGCCCGGCAGTGAAGAAGAGGATCCTGTCGGGCGGGGTCTCCATCCAGAAAACCTCTTCCACCCTCCTCCCGGTGAGATTGCAGTGGGCAACTCGGTCACATCACTGTCAAGCTCTTCTCGACTCCGGCGCAGAAGGTAACTTTATGGACTGGTCACTTGCACAACAGCTTCAGATACCCACCATACCACTCACTAACAAGATCTCAGTCAACGCACTCAATGGTCATCAGTTACCCACAGTATCTCACACCACCAGTCAGATAACACTCATCACATCCGGCAATCATTCTGAAGAACTGTCATTTCTCCTCATGGACTCCCCTCAGGTTCCTATTGTCCTCGGTCACCCCTGGCTGGTGCAGCATAACCCCAGGGTGGACTGGGGACATAACTCTGTTTCTGCCTGGAGCACTGAGTGTTATGCGTCTTGTTTAGTGTCTGCTGGTTCGTCTCTGTCTTGTTCTGTCTTGCAGGAAGAGTCGGTGAATTTGTCAAACGTGCCCGCTGAGTACCTCGACCTGAAGGAAGTGTTCAGTAAGTCCAGAGATGCTTCTCTTCCTCCGCATCGTCCCTATGACTGTGCTATAGATCTACTGCCAGGTACGTCTCCGCCCAAGGGCAAGCTTTACTCTCTGTCTGTTCCCGAGAGGGAGGCCATGGAGAAATATATTTCTGATTCTCTGGCATCCAAATTCATCCGACCTTCCTCTTCTCCAGCGGGGGCGGGGTTCTTTTTTGTGGGGAAGAAGGACGGTTCTCTGCGACCTTGCATTGATTACCGAGGGCTGAACAACATCACGGTAAAGAATACTTATCCTTTGCCGTTGATGTCTTCAGCCTTCGAGAGGTTGCAGGGAGCGTCGGTCTTCACAAAACTGGACTTACGTAATTGCTTATCATTTGGTCCGCATCAGGAAGGGGGATGAATGGAAGACCGCTTTTAACACCCCCAGGGGGCACTTTGAATACTTGGTTATGCCTTTAGGACTTTCCAATAGCCCAGCGGTCTTCCAGGCACTCGTCAATGATGTGCTGAGAGACATGGTCGATCAGTTCATTTATGTCTACCTGGATGACATATTGATTTTTTTTCTTCGTCTCTCCAGGAACACGTTCAGCACGTCAGACGAGTGCTTCAGAGGTTGCTAGAGAATGGGCTTTTTGTCAAGGTGGAGAAATGCGCTTTTCATGCACAGTCTGTCCCTTTCCTAGGTTACGTCATTTCGTCTGAGGGAGTGCGTATGGATCCTGACAAAGTTAAGGCTGTGGTGGATTGGCCAAGTCCAGATTCCCGTAAGGCCCTACAGAGGTTTCTGGGGTTCGCCAATTTTTACCGACGTTTCATTCGTAATTACAGCCAACTAGCCGCACCTCTGACTGCCTTGACCTCCCCCAGAACGACATTCAGGTGGTCCGAAACAGCCGAAGCTGTATTCGCCAACCTGAAGAGCCGCTTCGTTTCGGCTCCCATTCTTACGATCCCTGATCTGTCATGTCAGTTCGTGGTGGAGGTCGATGCGTCAGAGGTGGGGGTAGGCGCAGTGCTCTCAGTGCTCTTCTTCAGACGACAAGATGCATCCTTGCGCGTTCTTTTCTCATCGTTTGTCGCCTACCGAACGTAACTATGACATTGGTAACGGAGTTGTTGGCAGTCAAGTTAGCATTGGAAGAATGGCGACATTGGTTAGAAGGGTCGGGGGTACCTTTTATCGTCTGGACTGATCACAAGAACTTAGAATACATTCAATCTGCCAAAAGACTCAACTCCAGGCAGGCTCGGTGGGCTCTTTTTTTCGGTCGTTTTGATTTTACTCTTTCGTACCGCCCGGGTTCTAAAAACATCAAACCCGATTCTTTATCTCGTATTTTTGATCCATCCGAACGCCCGTCTACTCCCGAGTGCATTTTACCGGAGACTCTATTCATCTCCACACTCCGATGGGAGGTCGAATCGAAGGTCAAGACGGCCTTAGAAGGGGTAACGCCTCCGTCCCGGTGCCCACCGAACCGATTGTTTGTGCCGGAGGGATTACGGTCCGACGTTATTCAGTGGGGTCATTGTTCCAATGTAGCCTGTCACCCAGGAGTAAACCGTACTAGATTTCTAGTTAAGCAACGATTCTGGTGGCCATCTATGGCTTGCGACATTCGAGATTTTGTTTTGGCCTGCTCGATCTGTGCGATTGGTAAGACTTCCAATCGACCCCCAGATGGGCTTCTTCAACCGCTGTCTGTCCCTTCGAGACCCTGGTCCCACATAGCGCTAGATTTTGTTACCGCCCTCCCGCCCTCCCAAGGCAATACGGTTGTTTTAACCGTAGTGGACCGGTTCTCGAAGGCGACTCATTTTATTCCCTTGCCCAAATTGCCTTCAGCCAAGGAAACAGCGGTGACTGTCATCGATCACGTCTTTCGGTTACATGGCCTCCCGACGGACGTGGTCTCTGACAGGGGATCCCAATTTGTCTCCAAATTTTGGCAAGAATTTTGTAAATTACTGGGAGCCACTGTCAGTCTATCTTCGGGTTACCACCACCAGAGCAACGGGCAGACCGAGAGAGCCAACCAAGATTTGGAGAGAATGTTGCGATGTGTTGCCGCCAAGACTCGTTACCTGTGTCATTCACGGGCCTATCTCCGTTTGAGGGTAGCTTAGGGTACCAGCCACCTATTTTTCCTAGTCTGGAATCCGAAGTCGCGGTCCCCTCCGCTCACGCTTTTGTCCAGAGGTGTCACCGTACATGGACCAGAGCCCGTGAGACTCTGCTCCAAGTAAGAGCGCGCACCAAGGTTAAGGCCGATCGCCACCGGTCAAGACCTCCCGTGTATGTCGTCGGTTCCAAAGTGTGGCTTTCTACTAAGAACATTACACTCCGCTCCGTTTCTAATAAGCTAGCTCCCAAATTCATTGGCCCATTTCCTGTCACCAAGATCATTAGTCCGGTGACAGTTCACCTCAAACTCCATCCTGCGTACAGAAGAATTCATCCCGTGTTCCATGTTTCCAAATTGAAACCCGTATTTTATTCACCCATTAATCCGCCAACCCCGGTTCCCCCACCGCCGCGACTCGTAGATGGGGAACCCACTTATTCGGTAAATCGAATTCTGGACTCGAGACGGAGGGGACGCGGATTTCAGTATCTGGTGGACTGGGAGGGTTACGGTCCGGAGGAGAGAAGTTGGGTTCCTGCTAGGGACATTCTGGATCAGTCCCTTATTGATGATTACTATCAACAGGTAGGCTCGTCTGGGAGCTCCAGGAGGCGCTCCTAGGGGGAGGGGTACTGTCACGGTTGAGGAATTCATTGACGCTCCCTTGCGCTGTGTGTATTTGTGAATGAATGTATGTATGTGTGTGTGTGTGTGTGTGTGTGTGTGTGGGCGTGGTCGCTGATTATCCTCCGGGGTTATCAGCGACAGGTGTTGTGCATTACCACTGCCTATTTATACTCACCTCATGCGTCTTGTGTTTGTCAAATCGTTGTTTTGTGGCTGTTGCCTGTTGTGTTCCTGTTTCTTCGGCTCCTTGTGTTTCCTGCCTTGTCTTCGTCTGGAAGTTCGCCGTTGCAGTTTATGTCTTCACTCTTCACCAACACTGGGTTCATCACTTCACGTCTGACCATCAGATCGAGTTGTCCACGCAAGCCTGCGCTGCCTTGTCATCATCATCATCATCGGAGATTACCATCGCACTGAGAAGGATCTTGTGATCTACACACCTCTCTTGTGAACTGCATCTGCGATTCTCCAACACTACTGAGAACTTTGTCTGCTTCCCTATTCACTCTGAGACTGGTGCTATACATTCTAATAAAGATCTGTTTTACTTGCTATTGTCCCCTCTATCCATTCGTTACAATAAGGCTCTTTTTACTGAGCAAAGGGGAAAGTCTTCAGACACATTACAAGTAAAACATGTGAAAAATTATTGCATAAGGATGCTTGCATATTTTAAATTAATAATGTTGTGATATTTATTTAATTTATGATTGTTTCTTTAACAAACATTAACATTATCTTTTAATTAAAATCTTTTTTACACTGGGATAGCCTACCTAATGCTGAGTTAGCAGATGGGGTGGCAATGCTTTTTCTTATTTTACAGAATTCTAGATATTCTAGAAGGAAATTACATATAATTCAGTATGATGATGCATATATACAGGCAAGCACATATGCCTAGAGTATAATATATATAGAATATAAGAGTTTCCCATAGAAAACCATTATAAAGAAAATGCCGCTTAATGCATTGACCATGATTTTAAAGAAACCAAATTCAGTAGAACTTACTGAAACATGTTTGTAAAGGCAAGCAGATAAACCCAGAACACCAAGGCAACGTTCAAAGTTTCACGCTAAGCCTTTTCCCATGGAAAACCATTATAAATAAAGCGCTTAACGTTAAATTTAGCGCATTGCCTTCATATACTGGGCTCATCTGCTTGCCTTCATGCATTATCATTAAGGTGTATGAATTTGATCTTTTCATATCATCACTGTCTTAATATATTGTCACGTTGACACTCTTAAACAAAAAGGTTCTTTATTGGCATCGATGGTTCCATGAAGAACTTTTAACATTTATTGCATATGGATGTAATAAATATGGATGTAATAATAATGCAATTTCATTTATAATTGATTCTTTAACAAACATTAACATTATCTGGGATAGCCTACTAAATGAGGAGATGGCAGATATACAAATAAAGCGCTTAACATGAAATTTTGCGCATTGCTTTCATATGCTAGGCTAATCTGCAGTGCTTGCTTTAATGCAAAGTGTATAAATTTGAATATGAATATCAATAATGTGTATGCATATCAATAATAACCTTTTAATATCATCTTTATACATTGTCAAGTTAAGCTTTTTTTTTAATGGCTTTGAGGGAGAAATCGTTTATAATCAGCATTTTTAGGATAAAATCAATTATTTTAAAGAACAGTTCATTCATTAAAAAACAACAGAAGCAAAATAATTTTAATAAGTAATAATCCAGTCCACTGATTTTACTGTTGATGATCAGCCATTTATTGCTTAAAAAAAAGGTCAAACATGAAGAAACAGCAGAAACATTTTAAAAAGGAAACATAACTAACATTTGATGCTCTTCTAATGCCACACAAATCACATTTTGACGGAAAAAGTAAAAATGCTGATTTATCGTAAGTGATGATCAAGGACGTTGATTCAAGGTACTCAATGTACTAAAAACTTATTTTGTTTTTCCTTTTGCGTTTTTCGCTGTAAAGAAGACAACGTTGTCAAACTGTTCACCTGTTCGCCCTGTTCACTCGGATCCGCGAAAACAACTAAAAACGCTATTATTCACGCTAGGCCAGTAGATGGCGATGTCACTGTAAAGAAACACTACGCGCCTAAAGACTGAACATAATATGCATGCACATGTCACTGTTTCACAAATTCACGCTTTTGTAGTTTAACGTAAAGACTATAACGACATCGTTTTAAAAAGTTGGCGCCTTCAGGCCCCCAAAACACCGTCGTTGTGTAAACGAACGGCCAAAACACATAAAAAGTTTTCTGTTTAAAAATAGTGTCATTTAAATGGCTCCTATGACAGAAAAAGAAATGAAACATTTATTGTAAAATCACTTATCAGATTTTAGTCGTAGAGTTAAATGTGTTCACGTTAGTGCCTGGATCTTTTTTGCCCAATGATCGCACGAATCTCTTCCACCAGTTTCTCTCTGTTGTTCAAGATGTTTCTTCCAGCGACCTCCATTAGATCAGTGATCATCTCAGCGCTGTAAGATCCTTGAAACGTGCAATACTTTTTCCTCCAGGCCTCAATTTTATCTGATGGAACGATAACACACTTAAATCAGAACACAGTTGATATTATATTACATTTTATTCAGGATATTATAAGATTTTAACTTGCCTCCACAGTTGACCACATTAAAGAGAGGGATGTGGATCACGGTTGGAGCGTTTTGGCCTTTGAACACATAGAAGTCCTTCGGTTTCTCTGAGTGTCCATTGGGAATGTTGACCTCAGGGAAAGGGATGTTTCGTTCCCTGCACGTCTTGGCAGCGTCCTTCACTGTCTGCAGAGGAAAAGCATCACAAGTGCTCTTATTTAATTACTAACATTTTCCAGATTCTGAAACATATGAGTGAAGCTGTAGAGAATTAAATATGCATATAATACCATGAAAGGATCCCCATCACTGAAATCCAGGGAAATGATGAGGTCAATGTTTCTCTCTTTTCTCAGCACTGAGAAATAGGGTGAGTTGAGCAACAGTCCAGCGTCTATTAAGTCTCTCGTCTTACTTTCCAGAAGAGTGGATTGCACTGCTTCACCTGAGGGATCACAGCATTATTATATTATTCACAGGGAATTTCCAGTTAGCAGGTCTGTTCTATGGAAGTAAAATAATGCCAAATGTTTTTGAAATAACCTAAAACCAATATATAAACCTGATAATTTCTAAACCTGCTCTAACTGTTGCTGGTCTTCGTCAACAACACGCGCTTTTGCACCTCCTGCTGGTGAGGTCTACTAACAGCAGATGGAGAGTATGCTCGGCAATCTACTGCTTTTCCTGCAGTTCCTGGATGTCAATGCTGAATTTACTGTCGAATTTGAACCACTGAATTTGTGGAAGCGAATTTGCAAAGCGAAATAAAATGGACCGAAAATTGCCTGTTGAATATTATAGGTTGTATTTTTAAACAGTTTGAATAATTTGGAAGTGAAATATGAAAGGTGAATATGGATTATTTAATTTTTAATAATGAAAATGTGTTTGAAATGTTTTTAATTGAAATATTTCAACCCATAAAAATGCAAGCCCTAAAAATACAATGCATTAAAATGCAAGCATGGTTAATGCAATGCCTATTTTTTTCAAGTAGTGCAATTCAACAGGCTTTTTTTGTTTCAAAAACATTTGGCATTATTTTACTTCCATATGTTCTTACTTCTTACCTGTCATGTTATGGAGGAAGTTATAATTCCTGCCCCAGACCCACAGATCCATACATTTAATAATGCTCATCCACGCATCTGTAAAACAAATACACTCATCAAAATTAATTTTCTTCAGTTCTTCAGTTCTAAGGCTCAGTAAATAGTTCTTAAAGCTAAACTAGATTTAAACTAAACGCCCTCTAGCGGTTGACGCATAAAACTATAAGTTACTTGCGGAGGAACATTGTTTTGATTTGGTGAGTTGTGCTTCGGCTCCTGCGCGGAAGAATCTTTAGTGCGAAATTCTGCTAAAGTCACTAACCAGTAACGACATCAAAACTGAACTCCCCCAATAATGAAAGAAAGGCGGATATCTGAAAAATATGTAGGCCTTTTATGAGTAAGTATTTATGTAGCTGTTGTTTTGACTTGTTGAAATCAGTTGTTTTAAAATAATGTTACAAAAGTTTGGCAATGCTGACGTTACGATTGCTATCAGGCAAAAGTGGAAACTAACTAACTTAACTTACTAACTAACAACAACAACAACAACAAAAATTAGGCCTAAATGTATTTGAATTGCATAGGCTATAAAATATCAATCCATTTGAATTACACAGTTTTATAATAAACTTCATGTGATACATATTCGTCAGTCATAATTGAAACGGTTCAGATTTCTATAATACTGTTAACATGTTTTTTTTTTAATTCACAATAACCAGGTTTATATATTGATAAATAGCATACATTATAACTAATTTAATCGCTTTTTCCACAGCTAGCCATGCTTTAACTGTCCATAGAACTTATGCTGATTCTAAAAGTTAGTTGAATAAAGGCTTTTTGAAAATATAATTTATCTAAATTAAAATATGATTTATATTATGATTTAAATCAAATCAAATCGTTAATAATAAACTAGGTCATGACTTTTTTTGAGTGCAGAAATCTGACCTGTTTTTATTTATGTATGACTGACAAATATGCATCACATTACGTTTATCAGTTAGTTTATGTTAAAACAATGCATGGACATTTTATATGAAATTCAAACACATAAATCTTAAAGTGTAGATCAGCATCCTCACGACTCTAGAAAAGTGGTGTGGAGAATGAAGGGATGATATTAGAAACAGTTTAACCTACCAAATGGCCAGATATTAATCCGTTCACACAAATCTTTGCATACATCCATGGTGTGAAGCTTCACTTTCAGTTTTTCTGCTTTTTTATCAGCAGCTTTCAGTCTTCCTCCAGAGAGGTCTGTAAAAAGACGGGACACGTATGTTATTGAGTTCTTCTTATTGTAGTTTGTGTATTTACAATAATAATTTACTTATAGTTAAATAATCTTTAGCCAAAAGTGTTTTTTTTTTCTTTCTGTTTCATGGTTTGATTTTCATAATTGTTTTTTTTTTATTTAATTTTGCCAAAAAAGCAAAAATAGACTGTAATACAAAAATTACATTTTAAAACTACATTTAGCCTAATCATTAACAGATGCTTTTATCCAAAGCGACTAATAATAACAAATTTGAAATGCAGATATGTGAAATATGGCCTTTTGTATTTCATACAGTATTTCATATAAAAAAAAGTTTTCTTCTCAAATCTGTCAATAAAGGCCCATTCACACCAAGGACGATAACTATTTTAGCGTTCACATTGTCCGCACCAACGCACAATATCGCTCTGTTTATTAAAGGGATAGTTCACCCAAAAATGTCGTTCCAAACCCGTAAGACTTTCGTTCATCTTCAGAACACAAATGTAGATCTTTTTGATGAAATCTGAGAGATTTCTGTCCCTCCGTTGACGGCTACACAACTTTCACTTTCAAGCCCCAGAAATGCATGTTGTGTTGATCTGACAGCAGATGATGTGTGAATGCACGTTGGAGATTAATATTATGAAAATAAAGTGCTAAATTGTGTGTTTTTTCTTTTTTTCTTTTTTCTAACTTCATAATATTGAGGTTAAACCACTGGAGTCACATGGATTACTTTAATGATGTCTTTACTACCTTTCTAGAGCTTGAAAGTGTAGCCTAATGTTGCGTAGCAATGGAAAGCTCTCAGATTTAATCAAAAATATCTTCATTTGAGTTCTGAAGATGAACGAAAGTATTACAGGTTTGGAACGACATAAGGGTGAGTAATTAATGACAAAAAAATAAAATTTTGGGTGAACTATCCTAATTCCTCAAGTGCGTGCTGCAGTTTTGTCGAGCTCTTTAAAGCAGAATGAATTCTGATTGGCTGTCGATGTTTTTATTAATCATCAGTTGGAAAAAAAACATTCAGAAAGTGTTTCTGCTCCGTTACTTATCGTTATAGTTGTGGTGTGGACTCTGCTATTATTTTATATCTAGAACGATATTTAGAACTAGCTTATATCTTTATCATTATAGTGATCGTCCTTGGTTTGAACGGGCCTTGACAGCAGGTTCTCGCTGTGATGACTTATAGCACATAAAAGCCGACAGTATGTTGTCACGTGGTGTATTTAATGAAGACGTGAACGTATCTATAGCACAAATTTTATTACTCGTACCATTTGCATGCTAAAACTATTTTTGCCATATAAATGGCACGAGAAATAAAAGGCTATAGATGTGCACTTTCATGTGATCGTGTTGGACATACAGACCATTCAGTGGTTTGTTACCGTTCAGTGTTGTTCTGATGGATTCATCAAGAGCAGTCGAAACAGAGAGATTCATGTCCACGGTTTTCATGAGCATCTGGTAACATTCGTCTATAGCTGGAGAGTTTGGATCTGGTTGACTTCGCTCTGATAAATGGTGTAGTAGCGCTTCTGGAGGCCCGAGTTTGAATCCCGCCGCAAAGTCTTTTCCCGAACCTGTTTCCTTCTCTCTTCTCAATTCTTCCTGTCTCCTCTTGTCCTGTTCTATATATAATTATACAGACCTAATTACCTTTTCAGCATCATTACTCCAGTCTTCAGTGTCACATGATCCTTCAGAAATCACTCTAATATGATGATTTGATGCTCAAGAAACATTTCTGATTATTATCAATGCTGAAAACAGTTGTGCTGCTTAATATTTTTGGAAACCATGATGCACTTTAAAGGTTTGGGGTAAGTAAGATAAAAAAATATATATATACATTTATTCAGCAAAGATGCATTAAATTAATCAAAACAAAAGTGACAGTATATAGACATACATATTTCTATGCTGTTCTTTTGAACTTTCTATTCATCAAAGAAAAGATTATATAAAAATATAAACCAGCTCAGCTGTTTTTAACATTGATAATAATCATAAATGTTTCTTGAGCAGCAAATCATCATATTAGAGTGATTTCTGAAGGATCATGTGACACTGAAGACTGGAGTAATGATGCTGAAAATTCAACTTTGATCACAGGAATAAATTACATTTTACAATGTATATTCACACAGAAAACAGTTGTTTTTAATTGTAATAATATTTTACAATATTACTGTTTTTGCTGTATTTTTGATCAAATAAAAGCAGCTTTCGTGAGCATAAGAGTCTTTAAAAACTTCAAATCAGGGCTGTTAAACATTCAAGTAAATAAAGCCTAAGAAATGCTTTACCTTTCCGCATTTCCTCAAGTACTTTTTCCTTTTGTTGAAAGAAATCTGAAAAACAAATCAAACAAACAAAAATCAAATGGATGGTAATGATTTTAACCATTTAAATTTAAGCAGAATTCAGTTCTCAGAATAATTGCAACTGCACCTTTTATCTTTTGCCAGAGGAGTTTCTTAATCTCGTCTTCATCAGCTAAAGCGCTGCCGCATAGAGCTGCAGAAAACACACAATATCAGTAAAGATTTCAAGTTTACAATAAAACAATGGACATAGATACTATAACACCCTAACATATCCTCCTGGGACCCAAGAATAGACTTTTGTCCACTGTAGTGGACATTATATTTTAGTGAATTTCTCTGACATCATACATGTCACATGACACAACCTGGGTGTCCTGTAAAGAGCACATTCAGGACTTTTCAGAGATATGAAATGTTTGGAGGTTTCACCATGAAAACAACTTCTCCTTGGTCTTTAAAAATGTCTGACATTAATTTAGTGATCAAATGTAGCATTCTTATGGAAATATGATAATATATTGTAATTATAATTTAAATTGGACTACTTTTCAAATTGTATTTCATAAAACAACATCTCAGGAAAATGTTAAGGGGTTTCAAATAAAAAAAATATTTTCTGTTACAGAACAGGGCGTTGATTTCATACATGTCCACTGTAGAGGACACCAGGACTTAAATCATGTTTATCAGGCATTTTGTGAGACACAACAAGTGAATATGGAAATAAATTATACATCAATATTCCTATGAAATATTAGATATTATTATTAAAATGTTGCCAATTATTACTCCAATTATTACACTTCTTTTTCATAAAATGTTGCTCCAAGAACACATTAAGGTGCAAATTAGATACAGTTTATAGATACATTGCATTGAATGGGAATATTCATTTATGGACATTTTACCCACATATTGCATAAAGTAAAATGGTGTATCAATTCATTCCGTTATTTCTTTCATAACATAGTTGAGAATAATCTTTATACAAATTTTGGTTGAAAAAATCCTGAAACCCCCAAATTTATTGGTTATTGAAAAAAAATCCCATTGTTTTTGCCTATACATATAATTTCATGTCATTTTATTTTTTAAACAACTTAGTCCTGGCGTCCACTACAGAGGACATAGCATAACGTATGAATAAAATATTATTTTTCAAAAATGTTTTTTTTACCATTTGTTTATTGTGCTCTAAATAGTGTGATGACATGGAAAAAAACTAACTTCAAAAAACTTTTTTTTTCTGGGTCCCAGGAGGATATAACATAAATACCACATAGTTTAATGCAATACGCTTGTAATGCAGGCCTGATCACACAGATTGAGTATTAGGTCAATGACGTACAGTGTAGAATATAGGCTGATATTAAAAATATTAAACTCCCCTTTAACAGAGTTTGTTACCTTGCAGGTACAGCATGTCAAATTCATCCTGCTTATTTTTCTTAGAGCCTTTGTGAAACTGACTGCCAAAGTTGGAGGCGTCCACAAACGCTCCAGTGAGAGAATAACCTGCTTCATGTGGAGTGATCTCGAACCAGGGGTCTGCAGACAGAAACACGTCCATATAACAGCTGACACAAACACATCAACTCTCTGTCTCTTTCTTTCAGACAAACACAGACCTGCGTTATTGCGCTGTTTGCTTTGCTTGTCGATCACTGTGTAGATGGGAAACGGGTCTTTACCCTGCTGGTCCCACTGCTCTGTGAGAGTTTGTTCGTTGATCTATAGAGAACACATTTCAAGTTCAAATTATAAAACTAAATTTTCTCAGCAGTAAAGATCTCTTTATAAAGATCTGCAGAACAAATGGAGCCTCAAGTATCTTTACATTTCTGCAGTGAGACTTTATGAAGAAAAGTTTACTGAGAAAATGTTGAGTAAATTTCATCACCATTTCATTCATGCTTGAGACAAAGAAATATGACTGTTTGACCTCATGAGAATAAAACGGACTTTGAAGGTCATTTTTGAAGATTTTTTTTCTGACCTTTCAGTTTTATCTCTATGACTATGGTATATCACGGCATTTGCTGAAGACACCTTTATTTACGCATGAAAGGCCAATGACGTTACCTGCCCACCGCATATAAATGCAGTCGCATGCGTCATTCTCCTTGTTCTTCAGTTCTTCACCCCACCTCCAACTCAAAGGTGTTGTACCTCGTTTCCCCCCTTGGAATTGTAGTTATATGCATAACTCAACATTCCAATTCATTCGTTTCACTCGGTACAACACACACCATGGGACATATATTCACCCCCACAAAGTTTGCTGAACTAAACGTAAGGGACTAGCAACAGTTGCCTCTATGTTTTTCAAGGGAGCGATGGCCCGTGGTTAAAAAGCCCTGTGGTGAGCTTGGACTGAGCTACTGTCGCCGCAGTGTCATCTAGTCAATAAAACCAAACAAACATGAGCGGTGATGCCCAACTGGCCAACACACAAATGTCCTCCACAGACTCCCTTCTAAATAGTGCCCATGATGTTGCCATGCCCCTCTTGTATGCAATAGAAATCACCTCCATGATCCAATGTGAAAGACGCTGTTTAGATAGCGATTTCTCATGAACTAGGCTGGCAAAGCTTACAAAAAGCTGGTTAGAAGAACGCACAGCCTGCGTCTGCTCGATGTACCTCCGTAAAACTCGCACAGGGTCTCCTGAAGTCTCCTGTCAATGTCCTCTGAGTCAATAGAGAGATTTGACAAGGCAGGCAGCTTGAACGAGTACACACTATACTCCCCAGACATGACTTTAGGCGTATACACCGCATTCAGGCGCAACACCACTCTTGACCCAAATTGGATGTATGAGGGATGCACTGACAGTGCATGAAGATCACCAACATGTTTCGCTGATGCCAGCACCAGCATGAGGGCTGTTTTATAAGACAGCAACCTTAGATTCAAGGATTCTAAAGGCTCAACTGGAGGTTCACCCATAGCCTCGTAAACTACAATCAGGTCCCATGACAGCACCATTGATTTGGTACGGCCCTTAGACTCAGCTCCCCTTTAAGGAACCGAATGGCAAGCGCACATGGCGCAGTATCATTAATGCCCTCATGACTGGCCGAAATGTCCAGCAAGTAAACTTTCAGAGTTCTTTCTCCAACAATTCCTGCAGATATCTCAATATTTCTGCAATCGGGCATTGATACCAGTCTTCAAATATGCGCCACTTCAAACCATTAAGCCCCCTTGTTGTCAGCGCCCTAGTATTGTATTGTGGCTACTACATTGATTGGGATCCCCACTGCCATCAGATTCCCGCTCTTAGCGGGTAGACCCATAGAGACATTTACATTTATGCATTTGTCAGACGCTTTTATCCAAAGCGACTTACATTGAATTTCAAGGTACACATTTTACATTCTTATCAGTTCTTGCTTTCCCTGGGAATTGAACCCATGACCTTGGCGTTGCAAGCGCCAACGCTCTACTGTTTGAGCTACAGGAAAGAGACTACAGCTCCGGATGAGGGTGCAGAGTCTGCCCTGTCGTGTTGTCCGTTCCTGAAATGCATCAAAACCCTCACCAAACAAACTGGCTGGGAAGATCGGCGCGCCGAGGAAAGCATTCCGATCCCCCACGGGCAGGTTCGTCAGGGTCAACCAAAGATGACGTTAAGCCATCACCTAACTGGCCATCACATGACCTCATTCAGCTCCCCCTAGCCTGGTACGTTTGCAGCAAGGATATAGTGCTCAATGCTCTAGCAGTGATTACATCTAGAACTGATCACTATTTTCTGTATTCGGGAAAGGGGCAGGGCACTTTACTGACAGCTTCCCTGTCCCCTCTTTTATACAGATCAATGAAGGGATCCTTCATCATCTCACTTCAACTCATCGCCTCAGAGGGAGAGGGGAGAGCCGTGATTTTTCCCGATTGAAGAATGTCATCAGAGAATTCCTCGCCCGCATAAAGTGAGACAGAGCCACCCTCACGATACTCAAACTAAGTCATGATCACACGCCCCGGGGTTTGAGATAGCCAACTTGGCGTGGACAATCCCCAAACACACCAGACAGTTCTCGTGTCTATCTTTTTTAGACTGATTCAGAATGCTGCAGCTCGTCTTGTCTTCAACGAGCCAAAAAGGGCCAACGTCACTCCACTGTTCATCTCTCTGCATTGGCTACCACTCGCTGCTCGCATCAAGTTCAAGGCATTGACGCTTGCTTACAGATCTATCACAGGCTCAGCTCCCTCCTACTTTCACTCACTCCTACGAGTCTACATCCCTACCAGAAGCCTACGATCGGTCAACGAGCGACGTCTCGTGGTTCCATCACAGAGAGCCACAAAATCACTTTCCAGAACATTCTCATTCACGGTTCCATGATGGTGGAATGCTCTCCCCACCCTCATCCGGGATGCAGAATCCCTGACAACATTCAAAAGACAACTGAAAACTCATCTCTTCCGTGAGCACTTAACCTCATATAAAAAAAAGAAATAAAATAGAAAAATCCTTTCCTTTTCCTTTAATTCTCCCTTATGCTACTCTGAACAATGCCTGAACTTCGTATTTTGAGCACTTCTTGCGTTGTTTTTTGCCTCTTCACGATGACTCGCTTAATTTAGTCCTAAATTGTAATTCGCTTCGGACAAAAGCATCTGCTAAATGACTAAATGTAAATGTAGACAGTAAACACCCACATGTCATAGGACAGGGGCGAGAACCCTTATCGAGCTCAGTGTGAGTAGGCAGGCCACGTAGGCATAATGCCTAGAGCTTAACCATTAACCATATGGTTAAGGTATGTCATTAATTATGGAGCAAGAACCCCCATAAGGAACCATACCGCCAAAGATAAATTGTGTTTAATAAACTCAAGTAACTTGCCAAAGTGGTCCTGTCTGAACTTGTGTTTAGACATTTTTGTTTAAAAAAAGTTTATTAGCCCTTCATTAGCAAAGCTAAACTTGAGGTAACCCTGCCCATGTCGGCATACGTCACTGGCCTTTCAGGCGTGAATAAAGGTGCCTTCAGCAAATTGTGTGAGAGTGCCATAAGTTCACAAGAACTATGCATTATTGCTTGCTTTGGTTTTGTCACTCCTCATAGTCCTCATGCCAAACTATAAAACATTGCTATATCTGTCCCTGGTCATGAATTGGCTATTTACAAACCTCTTTCACATATGCCGGAATGACCATCACTGCCCAGATGTCAGTCATGCTGAAGAAGTCTTTCCTATAGTAATATTTCTTCAGTTTGGCTAATGCATCTCCCCAGCTGACGGCAGGACCGCTGAGTCTCTGGATGATCTTGTCTTTCACAGCCTCTAGTTTGGTGGACCAGTCTGGCTCCTGATATAAGGAGGCCATACACCTTCAGAGGAACAACATACTGCTGTCATTTATGACATTAAACCCATCTGTGTGTATTTGTTTGTTGTTTCTCAGGATTCATACCAGGTGGATCCAGAGACTCCGCTCAGATAAAGGACACAGTCCAGAAGACTGGAGGTTTTCTGGAGCTGAACCAGGGATCCCAGCAAACCCACCATGGCTCTTTCTCCTCCTCCAGAACCCAGTAATGCAATGTTTGGCACTTCATCCTGAAACACACACACAACTCAAAGCATTATATCCACCTTATTTTTAATGTAAAGAACTTTAGGTAACATTCTGGGAAGGTTCTCTTAAAGTTCTGAACAAACATTCTTCAAGTAACTTTAATAGAATGTTCATTCAATGTTATCTGATCTTTAGTAATGCTCTTAAAACGTTAGCATAAAAATATATCATTCGTGGAGTGTTTTTTTTCCCTAAAATGTTTAAGTGGACGGTCATCTTACATTTTAAATGTTACCGAGAACTTTCAAAAGTAACGTTTCAATAATGTTTGCTAAATTTGTTTCCTTAATGTTCGCATAACCGATATAAAATGGTTTTGAAACACATTTTTTTCTTTTAAATGGATGTTTTAGACAATCAGAGAACATTCAGAAATAATGTTTTCATAAATTAATGGGAACGTTAGCACAACCTTCTTAGAACATATTTTTGTTTGCTGAGAGTTGCGAAAAGTGTAGACCAAATATCTTTTGGTCCTGAGACTTCCACAGAAGATATATGTACTTTTTTAATATTTACAACACTTTTATTATTGATTGCTATCAGGAGAGTTTCAACCAGTATAACAAAAAGTGTTTTGCAATCACATGATATGTACTACTTTTTATTGATTGTGTTGAAAGAAAATAAGTGATAACTGTTTAAAAAATGAAGTAAATTGAACATTTTTAAAAAGGGGTTTTCATCATACTTTACAGTGTTTTACTGTAGAAATAGAAAATTTGTAATGGTCAGGAATTTGTTGACATAGTATTGAAGTGTAGTTGAAAACTTAGTACGTTTCATTGTTATCTGAGTGCGAAAGTGATGATGACCTAACGTCACTTTGTACTTTTAATCAATGCTCTTAACATTGACACATTAGTGTTGACTTAGCATTGTTTCAACGGTTGCTTGCTATAAATGGCATAGTTCAAGAAAGTGAAATTGATGCACCATTCGCAGGTCATCTCAGATATATAAAGTATAAAATAAGAAGCTTTACCTTACTGCACTTTATCTGAAGCTTCGTCAGGCTTTGTAGAACAGAGTTTCTCCTTCTGGCTACAAACTCCTCCTCGTTCTTATTCAGAGACGGTTCGATTCGCACCTTACCACTGCAGCGACAGACAGACAGACAGAACAGTGCTGAACTTATTTGATATATTTAGATATTGAATATTCTAGATTTCATGCATTTATGAGAGAATGCATTTAAGTCTGCATTTATTTTAAACCGTTATTCTCATAGTTGTCCAGTTTGTTGAAGACTTTGTACAAGTAATTATTTTGTAAGTAATTTGTGTTAGTACAAAACTTATTTGAATGCTTCCATGAATCTGAGCAGGATTACATACCTTTCCAGGGGTTTGGATGCACTCATCTGTAAAACAATAGAGTCCACATGCAAGTCAGTTTCTGTTATTTGAGATAAAAAAAAAAAAAAATATATATATATATATATATATATATATATATACAGTAGGCCTACTGTGCAAAAGTCTTAGGCATGTTAATACCCCCCCCCCCCCCCAAAAAAAATGGTTTTAAGTCAGTTATTAATATCTTTTGCTGTAGTGTGTCAGTAGGAAATATCAGTTTACATTTCCAAACATTCTTTTTGCCATTAATTGTAATAATCCAGTGAGATTGGTGTATGCACAAGGAGTCTGACAACAGCCGGTCTGATCTGATCTCACCATCATCGAGTCCGTCTGTGATTACATGAAGAAACAGAAGAAACTGAGACAGACTAAATCCAGAAGAACTGCGGGAACGTCTCCGAGACGCTTGAAGAAACCTTCCTGCAAAGCTACAGGACTGTGAAAAGCACTGGCACTTGTGTTAAAATGCTGTAAAGTGAGAATGCTTTCAAAAATAAAATCACAAATTGAATTTATTTATGATTTAACTTCTATTAACTAATTCAAATCAATATTTGGTGTAACGACCCTTTGTGTTTAAAACGACTTTTGTCCAGGTACACTTGCGCATAGTTTTTCAGGGAGCTTTGCAGGAAGGATTCTTCAAGCGTCTCGGAGACGTTCCTGCAGTTCTTCTGGATTTAGTCTGTCTCAGTTTCTTCTGTTTCTTCATGTAATCACAGACGGACTCGATGATGGAGAGATCAGATCATACCGGCTGTTGTCAGACTCCTCCACAAATCTCACTGGATTATTACAATTAATGGCAAAAAGAATGTTTGGAAATGTAAACTGATATTTCCTACTGACACACAACAGCAAAAGATATAAATAACTGACATAAAACTATTTTTTGGGGGGGGGGGGGGGGATTAACATGCCTAAGACTTTTGCACAGTACTGTATACACACACACACACACACACACACACACACACACACACACACACACACACACACACACACACACACACACACACACACACATACACACACACACACACTGCCCGGCCAAAAAAAAAAAAGGTTGCTGTTTGGATTTAAAAAGGCAAATGCTTAAGAGTCTATGATTGGATCATATTTTGCTGTGATTTTTATGTTTTTAGCATGTTATTTGTTTGGCAACAGCTCTTCTAACCCTAACTGATGGAGTGTGTAGCTTTTCATTTCTTAAACAACCATGTAGGAAGAACATCATGGCCTTATTCCAGGGTGACAAAGCCAAGATTAATCCGGCTCAGATTGTGAAAGAATGGTTGGGAGGAGTATGAAGAATCATTCTCACACATGAATTGGCTCCTCTGAGTCCAGACCTTAAATTCATTAAAAGTCTTTGAGTAACATTTATTTCCATCAAGAGGTGCATACATTTTTGGTCAAGATCTTGTATTGACAATGCATGAGTCAAGCACTTTGTAAAGTCTCCTCCAACACATCCCATCCTTGCATCTTCTAGTACTACAGTAAAACACTGTAAAGTATGAAGTCACTTCATTTTTTAAAAACTGTTATCGCTTCTTTTCTTTCAACGCAATCAACAAAAAGTAGTAACTTAAATCCTCATAGTTTTTACTCTAATAGAGTCAGATAAATAAATAAATAAAATGTATGGATCAGAGTTTAAGTTGCTGCCTTAAATTTTTACATACAGTCAACTTGGCTGTATAAGTCCTTTCAACTTAAATTATATTAAAACGTATAATTATTTATAGTATATTTAAAATTATACACATTGTGATGCATAAAAAATTGAAAACTTTACCACTGAAATAGGAATACTTTAAATCATTTTTCACCATGATTGTATATGCAGTTTTGATAGTGTGCTACTGAGCATGTTTGAAATGGTTTAAGAGCAGATTATAAATGCTGGATTTATTCATACTACAATTATCACATGTAATTAAAATGCCATGAAACCTTTTAATTGCCTTTCTATCGTTGAAAAGACATTATTTAATTTAAGCTTTAAAATATATACTTACTATTCCTGTAAATCCGAGTCTTCACCAACAATACCGTATCAACACAGCTGCTGTTATCTTGACATGCGGACAGAAGATGCTCTTTATATGGCTCTGAAAATACACTGCAAGTCCAGACATAATCATAAGGGCGAGGTTATGAATGATAAATTATACAATCATTCACAGGGGCCAGGAAAATGCAACATTTCCTTGCAGTTATGCAGCCTCACCTTTAATTTATTTTTTGTGGCAGACGACAGGTTGATCTGATTGAACATGTTTATATAAGGCTCTTTTTACTGAGAAAAGGGGAAAGTCTTCAGACACATTACAGTAAAACATGTGAAAAATTATTGCATAAGGATGCTTGCATATTTTAAATTAATAATGTTGCGATATTTATTTAATTTATGATTGTTTCTTTAACAAACGTTATCTTTTAATTAAAATATTTTTTACACTGGGATAGCCTACCAAATGCTGAGTTTGCAGATGTGCTAGAAAGTTGATGTTACTAGAAAGTAATTCATACACATAATTCAGTATGATGATGCATATATACAGGCAAGCACATATGCCTAGAGTATAATATATATAGAATATAAGAGTTTCCCATAGAAAACCATTATAAAGAAAATGCCGCTTAATGCATTGACCATGATTTTAAAGAAACCAAATTCAGTAGAACTTACTGAAACATGTTTGTAAAGGCAAGCAGATAAACCCAGAATATCAAGGCAATGTGCAAGGTTTCACGCTAAGCCTTTTCCCATGGAAAACCATTATAAATAAAGCGCTTAACGTGAAATTTAGTGCATTGCCTTCATATACTGGACTCACCTGCTTGCCTTCATGCATTATCATTAAGGTGTATGAATTTGATCTTTTCATATCATCACTGTCTTAATATATTAAGTCACGTTAAGCATTTTCTTTGAGTGGCTTTCTATGGGGGAGAAATCGCTTACACTCTTAAACATAAAGGTTCTTTATTGGCATCGAAGAACTTTTAACATTTATGGAACGTTTCCATTCCACAATAGGTTCTTAATAGTGGAAAAAGGTTCTTGAAATTTAAAAAAAAGTTCTTTACAAAGAGGAAAAATATGGTTCTTTTAAGACCAGCTCACTGTAAGGTTCTCTGGGAAACCAAAAATGGTTCTTCTATGGTATCGCTGCGAAAACAACCTCTTGTAATGTTTATTTTTTAGGAGTGTAACGTAAAAGAAAATTGTCTTTGCACTTGAATTACAATGCCTTATTGTCTTAGCAGTAGTGTTTTTGACATGAGAAATTAGTTTTTTTGACTGGTTGTTGTTTTAGAACATTAAGCCACGTTAAGCGTTTGAGAATGTCACCCCATCCCACCCCGGTAGATCCAAAGCCAGTTTGATCTGGTCTGGCTAGTTTTAGGAGGGCACGGCCATCAAAGACGTTTCAAACAAAGAAAACACTTGCAGTGTGATTCGTTTCCACTGATTGAAGGTAAATATCATCTTTATGCTCCATTTCAGGAGCTTCAAACACAAAAACGAAAATAAAACAATTGACACAGCAAACTAAAATGTATTGCTCATGTGAGAGATAAAATCAGTGTAATAGCAGTTATCAGAAATAGAGACGTGTTAAAGTTCATGTTACAGGTTACATCTCCTTTGAATCTGATTTGTAGCTTCTTGATGCATTAATTAAAAATAATTTAAATCTTTAGAAAGCCAAACACTGCGATCACTGTCCATGGACATGATGAGAAATATTAGGCCTATACCATTTACACAAAACCTTTTAGCATATGTTTAACTTATGAATGAAACATTAAACTGTCTCCTATTACACCTGAGCGGCTTCCATCATTTGCTGTCGAATCTCATAATATTCTGTATTCATAATGTTCATGGCTGTATTTTCTAATCTCTACTCAATAATATGTAACTCTGTTTAGTGTCTGTCAGAAATTAATTGGAAATTTACATTAATGCAGATTAATCAGCTTTCATAGGCTATAGCAGTATGACAAAACACCAATGAACTTAAAGGTATAACGGAGGATTTTCTTTTTCCGGGTGGATCATCAAGACTATTGGTCCTCCTGAGTGTCAATCATTCTGGTGATATGTTTACGTAAGGCCGCCGTACTTGCTCGTGAACACGATTCACACGATGGCGTGCGCTCAAAACACAGGTTGGGCTTCCCACTGATGCCTCAGTCGCGAAGTTTTTTAACAGGTAAAGTTTGGCATGCTATTTGGAGAAATCCATTTAAAATCACTGCTAGTAAAAGTTAATGTAAGCTATGATGTAAGCGATAATGTAAGCACTTTGTTTGACAAAAATGTTTTATTCATATGATTAAAAGATACCTTAAATTTCTGAAAAAAAATCATAGATTTTTTTTTTAATTAATTAATTATTTTTATTAATTCAATTAATTAGACATGCTTTTTTGATTATTAGCATTTAATCAAACCATTAAAATGGAATCCAAAAATCTTAAAACAGAAAACACAGAATTTGGTAAAAAACCCAAAAACAAACATATTTAATAGGGCCCTAAACATGTAATTTGTTATTAAACTTTTAATAAAGTCATGTTAAATTATTTAAATTAATTAGACATGCTTTTTGATTACTAGAATTAAATTTAACCATTCAAATTAAATCCAGAAAAATTTAAACGGAGCAAAAAATAAGTAAATTCCATCGGGCCTACACCACAGCTTCAGAATTACACACTGCAAATAAATCTCATTTTGCTGGAGCAGTGGTTGTCATTTAGTTTCAAACTATATGCAATCTGCCCACAATCCTCTCCTTCCTCTCCAAGTCCGTGTTCTTTCCAGTCATCCGGCTGCCCGGGATACCAGTGTCTGTGAATAATGACAACCAACAAATGTCACACCATTGCATCTGCACATATAATAACTTTCTGGCATCCCATCCGATCTAAAGTTCATTTTATATATGCATTTAATCCCAACACCTCTACTTATCTTGAAGTATAGCTGCTTCCTATTCATGATTATAACGGGCAATATTTGGAAAATGGAAAACTTTGTGACCACGATCCACCTTAATTTTAATGCAAGAGTTGACTTGAATGTGCAAGGCTTCCGATGTCCGACTTTACCTTTACAAACACAGTCTGTTATGCTTAATATTGCAAACTGGTATTTGTTATCACATTATTTTAATTAATAGCCATAATCATAAACACATTGGTTTCTAGTTCAAATAATTTTACCATGTACTGCACTTTGTTTTTTTTTTGAGAACATAACCAAACATGTCAGGGGTATGTAAAAAAAAAAGAAGCATTGCATAAGTTCTTACTTTTTAGATATTGTTTCCAAATACATTTTAAATTGTTAATATATATGAATTTTTTCCCCCTTGAATCACGTTCAGTCTCGTGTGCGTGACCTGAGCATGAGCAATAAGTGCTGCTGCAGTTCACTTAACGGCCACCGGTGTCACTAATAACAAGACTTTCTCAATTCTACTTATAACACCTCTAACACCTTCTTTTTTGATAATTTGTTAATTTCTTTTTGTTATTTTTAAAATCTTTCCAAAAACAGGATACCTTTGGACATTCACAAAATAAGTGACTAATGGTTTCAGGGGCATCTCTACAAAAAAAAAAAAAAACATCTTCCACATTAACTGTAAATGTTCAATTTCCCGCACAGATCGATTGTTTCGCTTCATATACCTTTAGTGAATCGTCAGGAGCGACAGATATTAATTTTGTTTTGCCTTTTTTGTTTTGTTTTTTTACTCTCAAAGGGATGGTAGTCATTGACTTGCATTAAATGAATCACCAAGGACCACAGTTTCAGCTAAAACAATCTTCACAGAAAATCTCATTTACGCCTTGGAAAGTAAAGTGGATATTAGATCATATTTAGGGATAAACATGTAAATGTAATGCCATCTTGAAGCCAAAATTTGGTACTAAACCTCTAAAAGGTATATGTATATGATTCAAATGTAAACTTAAATGCATGCTATTTAAGTGCATGCTTGCTAAGAAATCAAAGTGAATAATGCCTGAATCAGCTCACTCTTTGTTCATAGTGTAAGGAGTGTCATCTGCCCATCTCCACTGGCCCGTGTTCTGATCCGTAAGACCGACCCAGTAGTGCTCGGATATGGCATGTTTGCGCAGAAATGCCTAGGGGGGAAGATAGAAACTGATAAAAAAAAAGTAAAATCAAAATGCTATGTTATGCTTATCCATGAACATTACACACCCACTCCTCCGCGTCCTCTTCTATTTTGAGGAGTAACGCGTCCTGTGCTTTGCAGTAATCTCGTGCCTCAGTCCAGTTGAGTTCATTATTGGAGAACAAAAAACAGCTCCTTTTGTACAATATCCAGCCAGATTTACAGGTTACAGGGACGTCTGCGTGAGAGAGAGAGAAGAGATGCAAAATAAGAGCAGATTTAAAGGATTAGTTCACCCGATGAAAGTCCCGTCATTAAACTCACACTCATGTAATTCCAAACCCTTAAGACTTTCGTTCATCTTCGGAACACAAATGAAGATCTTTTTAATGAAATCTGAAACTTTCTGTCCCGCCATTGACAGTCTATGCAACTACCACTTTCAAGGCCCAGAAAGGTAGTAAAGACATCATTAAATTAATTAGGGAGGCGTGTAAAGACATCATTAAATTAATTAGGGATGCGTGATATATCGGCCACCATATCGGTATTGGACGATATATGTTCATTTTTAATGTTATCGTTAACGGCCCGATTAGAAAATTTGGCCGATATATTAAAGCCGATAAATAATGTATTATTTCCTTCATCTGAGACAATTGACTGTTCAACATGATGGGTTTGAATTGCTTGAAATATGATTAAAGTCACTTCAAAAAAGGAAAATAAAATTACGTGCAACAGTGGTTTAACCTCAATTTGATGAAGCGACATGAGTGCTTTGTTTGCTCAGAAAAACTTTATTAACAAAATATTTATCTCCAACACACATTCACACAACAACATCTGCTCTCTCGTCAACAACACGCATGTGTTGTGGTGCTCTCATGCGTTACGAATTTATGACAAGATTTTCATTTTTGGGTGAACTTTCCCTTTAACTACATAAAGTAGCGCTACACTCTTAAATATAAATGTTCTTTATAGGCATCTAAATCATGAAGAACCTTTAACATGCGTGGAATCTTTCCATTCCACAAAAGGTTCTTCATAGTGTAAAAATCTTCTTAAGATTGTAAGGTTCTTAACACTAAGAAAAAATGGAGGAACTAAAAATGTTTCTTCTATGGAATCGCTGCGAAAACCTTCTTTTGGAAGCTTTATTTTTAAAGAGTGTAGATGCAGTACCTGCTGTTTTGTTTCCCATGTTAGATTTCAGCTCCTTCAGAGCGTTCATGACTCTCTCCTCTAGAACAGAATTAAACACATCAGGCCTTGTTAGACTTTCTGCAGTCAGTGTCCTGTGAATTTAATTTCAATCCAATTATTTCCAATGTAAAGAATAATGTCAGTATCAGCATGCAGGTCCATGAAACCAACAATTATGATTATATTTCTGAAATCATGCCTAAAAAAGAGATCAATTCAATAGATTCAGTTATACATTCACAATGCTCAATAATCCAGTTATTGCAATATTGTACTCAACTCACCAGAGATCTGTTGTTTAGAGGACAGAGATGCGACAGATGAAGTGAGATCTGACACTGAACTCTTCAGGACACTCATTGAACTCGACAGAGACTCTTAAACATGAGACAAAAGCCATAAATACAATATACTGGATCTGCAAGATCACTGAGTGCATAGAAATAATGGCTTTGTGAATGAGAAAATATAAAAATATGCCCCCTACTGCTGATTGGCTCACTCTCTCCTCCTCCATTATGAGTGGACACGCCCACTACTGCTGATTGGCTCACTCTCTCCTCCCCCATCATGAGTAGACATGGGGCACGTTCAAGTTCAAAACGGTGCGCAACGTTTTGCTACGGTTTCCGGGTTGAACGTCATGTTTCCTGGAAACGGCGTGCACCGGTGTGCAACGGGGTTTGAGATACGTTTTCTCTTGTTTGGTGGGTGTGTCAGAACTGCAGTCCAATCAGCAGCAACATGTATATAAAGCACGTGGTATTAAAGTGAACTCGCACAATGGGTTCAATGAAAGTAATTTACAAATGTGTTCGATGCAACAACTGAGGATATTAGAAGACATGTTTGTCGTAAGTTTTATTGTAAAAATATAGGATATCAACATAATGATGTAGTTGTTTATATTTTTAGCTTCATTGCAAGTGTATGACATTTGGTATAGAAATAAACAATGGTAATTAAGTGCTTTTCCTAAAAATGAGAAAGAAAATAAAGGGTATTAAAACAGTAACTACAAATAAAGTCAGTATGTGAGGCTAAATAGATGTGTTTTATTCTGAATTAGGTAAGATGTGTGCTTCCATTTCAGTTTCAGCAATCCCTTCACTCGATTGGGATGTTCTCTTTTGTTCTGGGCGGCAAGTGCAGTAACTGTAACATCAGGCATATTTTGTAGTATTAAACACATATTTATACCGACTTCATCAGGTTCCAAAAATTCTTCACAAATAACACAAAGAATGGCCTTCTCAGCTGCCATAGTTGCAACTCTTGCGTCATCAGAACAGTGTGTTCAACGCATCACCGTTTGTTTAAAAAACGTTGTGCAACGTTTTGTCGAGCTGAACGCAGCCATGCTCCCTAGTACTGCTGATTAGCTCACTCTCTCTCACCTCCCCCATTATGAGTGGACACGCCCCCTACTGCTGATTGGCTCACTCTCTTCTCCCCCATTATGAGTGGACACGCCCCTACTGCTGATTAGCTCACTCTCTCCTCCCCCATTATGAGTGGACACGCCCCCTACTGCTGATTGGCTCACTCTCTTCTCCCCCATTATGAGTGGACACACCCCCTATTGCTGACTGGCTACAAGTGTGTTGTAGTGCTCTATAAAATCCACTTTTAGCAGCGTTTTTCAGAAATCGATTACTTCACCTTAAAAGTTGCTTAATAAAAATATTCATAGTTCAAAGTACATTACATTAACATTAACTAAGATTAATAAATTCTTTAGAAGTATTGTTCATTGATAGTTCATGCTAACTAACGAATCTAACTAATGTTAACAAATGAAATAACATGTTAAATTCTCTTTGTACTTTATGCACTTACTTCATTGAACTTTAAATATTAATATTTTCCCTATACCGTTCCTTGCAATTGAAATTCCTTGGAAATATATTCAGTGTTAATGTCTCCAATAAGAAAACATGCTGAGATTTGAGTGTGGCCCAAAGTATCATAACCAGATACAGTTAATGTTATATGAGATATTTTAAAAGACAGCATAACAAGATAATTACATGTTCACTATAAGGTCTTATTAATTCATGAAATAACTTAAAATTCATATTAATTTTGCCTTTCTGTCTTACCAAAGTCACGTTGCCTGTTTTGTAGATCAGACTGTAGAGAAGTAACAGCGGTTTTTAAATAGTCTAATAGTTTTTGTGTTTCAGTCTGTTTCTGCACTTGGTTGCCAAATGTGAAAGGAAAAAAATAATATATATGATTGATAAACAATCATGAATATGATAGTTTGCTCTTAAAAGTATTTCTTATGGTTATCTCCTTTAAATGATCAGATTTGCAGACCTGCATCATTTAGTTTGGATGTCAGCGCTGACACAGCAAGACTCAAACTGTTCATCAAACTCTTCACTTCAGCGTGTGACAGACCTTGCTGGCGCTCTGTGAAAAAGAAGCAAAACAAGTCCTGATATTACAGTCAGAAATACACAGTTGTGTCCTGGTAGGGGGGATCGATTTTCATGTTGTCAGCAACAAATGTGGTAGTTTACAGAATGAAGATGATGAAGATCAATGCTAACTTTCTTTAATAAACATTAAGGTAATACATAGATGAATGCACAGAGAATGATCACATAAACTACTCACACTACAGACGAGAAACGACAATGAACTGAATGAAACGGAGTATTAATGGGAAACTTAATGACAGACAGCTGAACATAATCAGTAACCAAGGAGACGAACTGGGAGGTAATTGAGGGGCTGTTTACACGACACCGTTTTCAACAAAAAATGTCAAACTTTTTATGCGTTTTGGCCGTTCGTTTACACAAAAACGGTGTTTTGGGTTCCTGAAAAAGCAAACTTTTGAAAATGGGTTTCAAAGTGTAAGTTTTTGAAAACGGTCTTCGTGTAAACAACAAAAACGTTAAACTGAAAATGAAGACGTGTATTAGCTACATGTTCAGTGTCTTTCATCGCCAATTCGACATCTTATGGCCTGGCAGCAGAATACAGCGTTCCCTTATGAGAACGTTCTCTCGTACTGCGTTGCAAACGCTGTGGGAAAACTCCTTTTCTCGAGAATATTGAAGCCTTTATTTTAAAATGCATTGCTGCAGCACAGGCGAGAGCACCAGGCTCGCACGAGCGAGCTGATAGGCTGTGCTGTGGGCAACTGCACGAACCAATGGCGGATCGGCAGAGGCGCGCGAACCAATCAGGGCGCTTGGCACACTGCCAGTGTCAAGTGCGCGAAACTGCACGTGACCGTAGAATATAAATATAGAGAATAATCCGCCATTTGACAGATTTAATCTCCTTCAGCTCTCGACTCACCTCGTCGCTGATCTTCTCCGGATAAAGAAGCCGCTCGTCGTCGAACAGCCGTCCAGCGGAACAGCTTCGCATCCCGGCATCTGCCAGCTGAGCGTTTCCCTGTGGCATCCGACGAGTATCCTTTTTCTCTCTCTTTCTAAAAGAGCAAAATCGCTGTTTTCACAGCGCGCGGCGTTGTTGCAAATGCCGCTCTCTATCTGCGAATCCTGCGGGGTTCCCCTGCATGTGTCTGACAGACACACACAGTGTGCTGCCTGTCTCGGCCCTGAGCACGCCGAGTCAGCGCTCACTAAAGGCGGCTGCCTTCTCTGCGACGTGATGCCTGTTTCTACTCTCCGCTCGAGACTCGCGCTCGCTTCGTCGGTGAGTGATTCCGCCCATCTTCCATCTTCGGCGCCCCGCGAGCCCCGTAGGAAGAAGCGGCGCGATCAGAGGCGTCCTGAACGCGGTGAGTTTAGCGAATGCACGCCGGGTCCTTCTGCACGTGCTTCGCCCACGCCCTCTTCTCCAGTTCTGTTCTCTCAGAGCGACCAACGCCCCTCGTCTGAAGCGGCGGGACTCGTCTCTTTTGGCGGATCTGCTGAAGATATGGACGACGCAGTTTCTGTGGCGGCATCTGAGAGTGAGGATTGGTCGGGCTCCGCGGACCCCGCCCCCCCCTCTCAGTTAGATCCTTCTGACACTCGAGCGAACATCGATGCCGAACTCTTCCGTGTCATGTCTCGCGCTGTCAACGAGTTGGGACTCGACTGGCTTTCCCCAGCCGAGCCTGCCAGAAGCCGCCTCGACGAGTGGTACCTGCCGGGGCGCCAACAGGCCCCTCGTCAGCGCGCCGCTCCATTTCTGCCTGAGGTCCACGAGGAGCTCACTAAAAGCTGGCGCGCGCCCTTTTCAGCGCGAACGCGCTCATCTGCTTCTTCAACGCTCTCCACTGTTGACGGCGCTGACGAAAAAGGTTATGTGTGTCTCCCCCCACTGGAGGAAGCGGTCGCTGCACACTTATGCCCTCCCACTGCAGGAAGTTGGAGGTCTAAGACTGTGCACCCATCCAAGCCGTGCAGAACCACTTCGGCCATTGCCAGCCGCGCTTATGCTGCCGCCGGTCAAGCCGCCTATGCTCTTCACGTCATGGCGACCCTTCAAGTGTTTCAGGCGAAGCTCCTCCGCTCCATGGACGAGTCAGGCCCTGACCCAGACACTTTTAAGGACCTCAGAAGTGCGACGGATTTGGCGCTACGGGCCACAAAGACCACCGCTCAAGCCCTGGGCCGCAACATGGCCAGCCTGGTTGTTTTAGAGCGCCACCTGTGGCTGACTTTGACTGAAATCAGGGACGCAGACAAGACCGCCTTCCTCGATTCTCCAGTCACAGCATCTGGTCTCTTCGGCCCATCTGTCAGCGGCTTCGCAGAACGCTTCACTGAGGCTCAGAAAGCTTCCAGCGCTATGAAGCATTTTCTACCAAAACGCTCCAGTTCGGTCCAACGGCGCCCCAAGAGCACGCCGCGACCTGAGAGGGTAGCTTCACAAGTCCTCCAGCCCCGCCCAGTGGCTGAGACCAGCCAGCGCCTGAAGCATGCAAAGCGGTTCCCGTTCCCTAAGCGCCAGGGCCCGCGGCCGAAGCTCACGCTCGATCACGAGCCCAAGAAGCCGTCCTAACCGGCATAAAGAGGGGTCATTGTCCCGCCGCGGCCGGACCAGCCCCGAAGATCGCTCGAGTGCTACTCTCAGCCCCCTCTTCAGTTCAGGCGGTTGGAGCAGTTTTAAATGCAGTACATGGGCCCGTCACCTGTCACGCACCCCTGCACACAAACGCTGTTTTAACAGCGACCCACAAAAAGCACAAATCAAGCAAAATTTCTCCCTCACATACATGTCAGTTCGAACCCCCAACTCCGGGCGTTCCAGATATGATAATGCCTCTGGCTCTGCGGGCTCTAGCTTGGCAAGCTATCCCCGGAGTTTCAGAATGGGTAATGAACATCATAAAGCGCGGTTACTCGCTTCAGTTCGCCCGCAGACCACCGCGTTTTCGCGCGGTTATACAAACCACGGTAAGGAGCACACTGAGTCATGTCCTCCGCACCGAAGTGTTAAGTCTGCTGGCCAAAGGGGCCATCGAGAAGATCCCCCCTTCTCAGAGCGAGTCAGGTTTTTACAGCCGTTACTTTCTTGTTCCAAAGAAAGACGGCGGCCTGAGACCCATTTTAGATCTCAGACATCTGAACAAGGCTCTCATGTCACGGCCGTTCAGAATGCTCACGACCAGACACATCCTGGCGCAAATTCGCCCAGGCGACTGGTTTTTCTCAATAGATCTAAAAGACGCTTACTTTCACATTCAAGTGAACCCCCACCACAGGCCATTCTTGAGATTCGCCTTTGAGGGGCAGACATACCAGTACACAGTCCTACCATTTGGACTGGCACTGGCACCTCGTACATTCACGAAGTGCATGGATGCAGCTCTCTCCCCCCTGAGACAGCGGGGCATGCGCATCCTGAACTACCTCGACGACTGGCTCATACTGACTCAGTCAGAGGCGGAGTCACATACTCACAGAGCCTGGCTCCTCAGACATCTGGAATGTCTAGGGCTCAGGGTCAATTTTGCCAAGAGTATTCTGTTGCCCAGCCAATGTATCACGTTCCTGGGAACAGTTCTCAACTCCGTACTTATGAGAGCATGGCCCACACCGGCCCGTGCTCTAACGATTCAGCAGCTCGCAGCATCGTTCACAGAGGGCTCTTATGTACCCCTCAGAACGTTTCAGAGGATCCTTGGCCTGATGGCCTCTGCATCATCAGTACTCCAACTCGGCCTACTGCGTATGCGTCCTCTTCAGCTGTGGTTAGCACCTCTGGTGCCACCCCACGCCTGGCACTCAGGCCACTTGATTATCAAGGTGGACCAGCGCTGTGTTCAAGCCCTGGCCCCTTGGAAAGACGCCAGCTGGTACCAGCAGGGCGTAAGCATGGGGGTGGTCTCAGAGAGGAGGGTGATTTCAACAGACGCTTCCAACTCGGGTTGGGGAGCTCTGTACGAGGGCAGGCCTGCCTCCGGCCTCTGGTCGAGCTCGGAGAAACGCCTACACATCAACTGCCTCGAAATGAGAGCAGTTTTTCTAGCCCTAAAAACCTTCCTCCCACACCTGGCTGGACACCACGTGCTGGTCCGAACGGACAATATGTCGGTGGTCTCTTACATAAATCGCCAGGGCGGCCTCAGGTCCCGCAACCTGTTTGCCATAGCCACGCAGCTCCTACTATGGGCTCACACCAACCTGCGCTCGCTCAGGGCAGCTCACGTGCCAGGCACGTTGAACACAGGAGCAGACATGCTTTCTCGGGGCAGAGTTCCCCCAGAGGAATGGTCTCTCCACCCTCAGACAGTTCTCCTGCTTTGGGAGGTCTTCGGGAAGGCAGAAGTAGATCTTTTTGCCTCAGAAGACAACTGTCCCTGCCCAGTCTTCTTTTCAAAGAACAGGGATGCGTTGGCCCACGACTGGCCCAACCTTCCTCTCTATGCGTTTCCTCCGGTCTCGATGCTCCCTCAGGTCATCGAACGGATCAGGGACACCAAAAGCGCGGTTCTCTTGGTGGCTCCTCTCTGGCGGACCCAGATTTGGTTCCCAGAGTTGATGCAACTGTCTGTAACAGACCCGTGGCCAATTCCACTGAGGTGCGACCTTCTGGCTCAGGCCAACAGGACAATCTGGCATCCCCGTCCCGACTTGTGGGCCCTACATGTATGGCCACTCAACGGGTACCCCAGGATCTCCCAGAGGGTGTCCTGAACACTATTATGGAGGCTAGAGCTCCATCTACTAGACGCCTCTATCACCTTAAATGGTCAGTGTTCTCCAGCTGGTGTTTAGCTCGAAACCTCGACCCACACACTTGTGAAGTGCCAAAAGTGCTTTCTTTTCTGCAAGAGATGTTGGATGCGGGTCGCTCCCCCTACACTCTCAAAGTGTACGTGGCAGCCATTGCTGCTTTTCACGTATTGGAAGCCGGAGCCTCCTTAGGTAAAAGCGACCTTATAGTTCGTTTCCTTAAGGGCGCCAGAAGGCTTAACCCGCCTCGGCCACCGTCTGTACCGGCCTGGGACCTTTCTCTGGTCCTGCGGGCTCTTAGGGGACCTCCCTTTGAACCACTTCAGTCGGCAGATCTCAAGCCCCTCTCTCTGAAAACCGCCCACACGTGAGTGTTCCTATCCAGGACAATTGTGTGGCGGCCGGTTGGTCCGCTCCGTCCACATTTGTGAGTTTTTACAACTTAAATGACTCTGCTTTGCAGACACAAGTTTTTTCCATCTAGACCCTGGCTCTGTGGACCCAGACTAGTTTTGAAATTGGACACACGGCTGTCACTTTGAATTGTGGTTAAGTTAATCTGGCCCTCGGCCCAGATCTTAATTATTGGATAATCTCTGGGCCCGATGTTCGGTCTCGTTTATCCTGGCTATTCTGTAACTTCCCGGAACTTCTGGTGAGTCAGAGCGGCCAAAAGATTAATAGCACGGCGTTTTAAATAGCGTTCCCACAGCGTTTGCAACGCAGTACGAGAGAACGTTCTCGTAAGGGAACGTACTTGGTTACTTACGTAACCTCGGTTCCCTTAGAGATAAGGGAACGAGTACTGCGTTGCCTTGCCGTGCTATTTCTCTTATGTCAGGTGTTTTTCGCTTCAGTCGATTATACCTGTCAAATGGCGGATTATTCTCTATATTTATATTCTACGGTCACGTGCAGTTTCGCGCGCTTGACACTGGCAGTGTGCCAAGCGCCCTGATTGGTTCGCGCGCCTCTGCCGATCCGCCATTGGTTCGTGCAGTTGCCCACAGCACAGCCTATCAGCTCGCTCGTGCGAGCCTGGTGCTCTCGCCTGTGTTGCAGCAATGCGTTTTAAAATAAAGGCTTCAATATTCTCGAGAAAAGGAGTTTTCCCACAGCGTTTGCAACGCAGTACTCGTTCCCTTATCTCTAAGGGAACCGAGGTTACGTAAGTAACCAAGTACGTTTTTAATCATTTTCACGGATCGGATTTCAATGGGGATCGTTTCGACAATGGTGTCATCTAAGAAAACCCAAAGGAAAAACTTCTCTCTTTTAAGCATATCGTTGTCGTGTAAACATACCCTAAAGTTCCTTGCACACCGAGTCAGAAATTTTCATATGCGTTTTTTTCGTATTCGTCATTCGGTGGCTCTGAATTGTAAAAACACCTCTCAAAATGCTTGCTACCGGATACGAAAAAAGGCATTGTGTAAATGTAAATGATAGCCTATAACATGAGATCGTATTTATTTTTTTAATGTGCGAAAATTTCGGACGAGACCTTCGAAATCAGTGTGCAAGGACATTTCATACGAGTATTTTCATATTCGTCATTCGGTGGCTGTGAATTGTCAAAACACCTCTCAAAATACTTGCTTACGTTGCGAAAAACATAGAAAATCGAACCCGATCTGAATTTTTTTATGACGGACAAATGTTTCGGAGGCAGTGTGTATCTTGTAAACGTGATTGACATAACATGAGGTCATATTTATTTTTTAATATGCGAAAATTTTGGATGAGAATTTCGAAATCTGTGTGCAAGGACCTTAAGACTAAACTGAACTGAATCACATGAAACAAACACACAGGAATGAAACTAACACAAAACACAACATAATCCTTGACGTGTGTTGGTTTTGGAGAATTTAAATGTAGGCTACAGTCCATAATAAAAAATTTAAATCACCCAGCTTTTGTTGGTTTTCCTCTTGTTTGGATGTGAATGAAGAGGCAAGATTGGTCAGCAAGGTCTCAATATTCTTTTCTTGAGGTTTGACTGAAGTTTGATTGAAACTATGAATGTTCATCCAACTCTCCAGCACTGAGAATGTTCTTTGTTGATGAAAAACTGGGAACAAAAACAAACTTTTTTGTAATCAGCATAATTTAAAGGCTGTAAACATGCATACCACAATTATGTATAATTTTTTTTGCATTACTCACTTTTTAAAATGCAAATATTTTACAACGCAACACTTTCAAAGTATGATGTTAACCACTCACAGATGACAGAAGTCATGATGATGAAAATAATCATGCAGACTGTTCCTACAAGCACAAAGATGCCAGTTTTTCTGCTACATGGACGACCTACAGAAAACAACACACCATGAGAAATCACATTCTAGGCTACTTTCTTTTATTTCTTTAAAGCAAGACAGCCTTCCTGTTCCTTAAACAGTAGCGCACAGCACTAGCAACACTAAGGTCATGGATTCAATTCCCAGAGAAAGCAAGAACTGATAAAAATCTTGAATGCAAATGTGGATAAATGTGAATGTGATGTGCAGTATGATCAGGAAAGTATTTTACGAAACACTTCACGCCTGCATCCATTCAGTTGTTGTAGGAGGAACTCCAAAGCTTAAAATTTAATTAGTAGTCTTACAACGGAAAGGTTTTGTGAGCAAACGGAAAGGTTTTCAGGGGAATATTTTTTCCCTTCCATCTCATATTTTTTCAATCACCATGTTCCTTTAGTGGTTTTGTGTCTTTGTTCAAAATGTTCACAGTAATAATTAACAAACATTAGCCTCAATGTTCAGTTCAATAGTTCATTCAAATAATTAATCAAATGCTATAATAATTCTGTTTTGAATAGAATTTGAAGGTTCATTTCTTTAAGCATCATATAATGTATAATGCTTCGCGTCGTGCCTAACCACGCCCTTCAGCCGTGACTTATTCACGATACAGCACCTTATTGCTTAAAGTGATTATAAAGTGTTACCAGGCATTTAAGGTAGTTGTACAACAAAGTAAAACTCTTTCTCTCATACACAATACAAAGACATATTTCTGTATCAAATACAATTTAGTATCATAGCAAACCTTTGTTAAATGTCGCCTTCCGTTCATATTCCATGTCCATTTTCATGATTTCTTCACAACTGTCAGTTTTCTGATAGAGCATCATAACTTTTGCAGTTACTTGCTTTCTAGAGAATCCAAAACACATTCAAAAGAGCTCCTGCAATGACAGTGAACAGGGCATTAGTGTATAACAACACAGCACTTTCCGTTCCTCATTTCAAAGGATATTGACCTGTAACAAGTGCTGTAAGTTATTCTACAGAAACACATCAGCTAAATGACTAATTAAAACTGCTTGCTCAGTGTTTTCAGCATCATCTGTTTTCACTCAGTTTCACTGTGGTTTGTCATTTACCCAGAATTAGCATGGTTAAAATGAACATTTTGGTACAGAAAGACCTCTGGTTTATTTATTTCAAAGTAAGTGTGTGCTTGCTTTTATCTATTGGAGATAATTTCCGCCACATAATAAAAAAATTGTGCTTTGGTCAATCTTAAATATGACATAAAAGTCATAATTATGACTTAAAATATGACACAAGCGACATAATTATGGCTTACTATGTCATAATTGACATAAAACGTCATAATTATATGAGATTGAAATTGAGAAATGATAACAAAGTAATAGTCATTTATGATTGAAGAGATTAAAAAGTCATAATTGAGATACTGAGTCATAACTCATAACATAGGCTACTGAGTCATAATTAAGATATTTTAAAAAATCTAAATTGTAATGTCCTTTTGTCATAAATTCGACTTTTTATAGGCGGATTGGATCCATACAGCTCAAGGATGATGCTACTGAAGCTACTGCGCATGCGCATCAAATTCAGTTCGTCAATTAAATTTGTCAAGTGCGATTTCTTCTCATGTTTTCCTTTCACGGGTATGTAATGTGCAGAAGTACACGAAACACCTCAAAACAGATCGATAGTAGGTATAAGCAGATTCTCAATGACAACGTTTTAATAATTTTATTAGAAGTCTGACGAATCGGAAAAATTTACTTACCTTACGTTTGTATTTGTGGTCGCGTCATTGTTTTTGAATTAACGTTAGATCACTGAATGCTGCTTTTACCGAGACAAAAGTTAATAATGTTGGGCTAATAATGTATATTGATGCTCAATGAGTTCATATCTGACGATTTAAATATCGATATTAGTTGGAAAAGTTAGTTCAGCGCTAACGTACTCGAGCACAGCCGTTAGCAAAGCATCTTTTTAATTTTAGGCTAACTTAACGTTATATGCTGAAAGATGGCATGTTTCGGTGAATTTAGATTTCAGACGGTTTTAAAAGTTGTAAATTAGATATATTTTTTTTAAGTGAGGGGAATTATATGTTTTAAATATTACTAAAACAGTATTTTATGTAATTAAATAGTATAATCAATAAGAGGTTGTTGTGCTATATTGACAATAGGATATTTTTCAGGCTCGGGCCTTGTATTAAATGCTCTACATTTTACAAATAGTAAAGTGTTACATGAGTAGTATGTCTTAAAATTACTTCATGAAAAAGTAGTTTCCTACAAAAAAAATCCTATGTGATTTACTGCTTCCACTGTGTCCCATGAGGCCATGGGAGAGGAGTTGTCTGGATGAATACATTATCATAGCCGAGAATAGTCCAGAACAATTACATGTATAAAAAAAATACTTTTGTCAAGAGAATATATCTTAATGTTTGAGTGCACTGCACATGTGAGCTGTTTAGTACTGCATCAGCTTTTTATTTTCCGCTGCAAAATAGGTTTTGATGAAATTACGATCACCCATTGTTTGAAAAAGGCTTGATGCTAGTTCCCCACACACAGACACACAAACACTTTTTGTTCAGTAAATCTGACTCAGTTCAGATGATTTTAGCAGTATATAGCAAAAGGTTGGGTTTTTAGATTAATTACACCATGATTAGTTTGTAATAAAGGTCAAAAATTTGGAATAAGTACGATTTTCAAAAAATGTTTTTGAAAGAAGTCTCTTGCCCCTCAAGGCTGCATTTATGTGGTCAAAAATACCATTTTCTTTAAAAGCATTCCTAAAGCTCAAACAGTAGCAATGCCAATGTCATATGTGTTGATTCCCAGTGAATGCATAAGTGATACCTTGAAAGCAAGTTTGTTTGAAAAAAATAAAAATAAAATAAAAAGTAACATAACTAACTGCAAATGCTATTTCAGTTACACAGAAGCCACAGATGCGGGATGTGTGAAGCATTAAATGTTTGAAGTTTCTTCACCGGTTGTCTCAGGTAAGTGCAGAAGACTCATCATACATCATGAGCAAAGAAATGATACTTTGGTTGATCCACCAATACAAAAATTATACTAATTTTAATTATACTAATTTCTCATTAGCTAGCAAAATGTTTTGGATTTGCTAAGTGATTATAACTTTTGCCCTCCATGTCAGTAAGGTTCAATTGGTGTCCTAGTAATAAAATAAATTTTACATGAAAAAAAGAGAGATGAGCTTCATCTTACTGCTTCTGTGCAACAATAAAAATCACACAATAATCATTTCAAATAATGAAATGATTATTTGAAATGATTATTTCAAATAATGACACATTTTGAAGTATTTTAAAATAATTATTTATTTTAATCACAATATTCAGGACATCATTCAGATCCTTTCTACTGCATGACAGGAAGAAAAGTTATTTTATTACAAGTTATTTTATTTATGATTATTATAAGTGTTTTATATACAGTTTATCAGTGTGAATTTGTTGACTGTTGAAGTGAGAAGGGATAATATGGTAGAATGAGATATCAATTTAGTCATATTAGTAACTACACCACAACATTGATAAACACATCATTAATGTGATTTGTAATTTACACAAACAAAGAAAAACAATTTCGGGATTATTCCCACCCCACCTCACAAAAACTCAATACACTCAAAACTAAGCCTATTTGCGCAGTGCTTTTGGGCACTTTGCTGCAGCAATTTTTAGTCTGAATTTCCCTTTTCACATATATACATCAATTTGGAAGAGCAGTGGATGTCATTAAGCAAACTATCATATGAAATTTGCCCACAGTCCTCTCCTTCCTCTCCTTTCTCTCCCAAGTTGTGTTCAGTCCAATCATCTGGCTGCCCAGTTCTCCATTGTCTGCAAAAATATAATTTAAAATTTGTTATTAACGGTACCCTTAAAAGTACTGTTACTTCGGCACCAAGTCAGTATTGAAATTTAAAAAAAATGTGACGATGCCAGCATTTCTGCCAATCACAGACATAGGCCTATCTGTTGAGCATGTGAACGCAATGGCCAATCAATTTTATGTTACAATGAGAACCGAATATTCTGTTCTCTATATATTATATTCAACTCACGCTTTATCCATGGTGTAAGGAGTGTCATCCGCCCATCTCCATTCCCCTGTGTTCTGGTCTGTTAGACCGACCCAGTAGTCCTGTGATTTGGCGAAGTTGGTAACAAATTGCTAGGAAGGTGGATAAAAGTTAATCACTGAAAGACAGAATGGAAGGTAGGAAAATGTTTTTTTTTGTGTGTATGTGTGTTACACACCCACTCCTTCTTAGAGCCATCTTCTATTTTTAAGAGTAACGCGCCCTGCTCTTCGCAGTAATCTTTTGCTTCGGTCCAGTTCATTTTGTCATTAGAGAACAGGTAACAGCTGTTGCTGAATGGGATCCACTCAGTTTCAGGACAGCCAGGAAATAAGTCTATAAGAGAGAGAGAGAGAGAAAAAGAGAATGCATAATAATGTTGCAGTACTTAGTGTTTTACACAATAATGTTTTACTTAGTCATTCAACACAATTAATTAAAAAATCAAAGTAAAATAAGTTTGTTTTTTTTTCAAAATGAGGACATGACCAATTATTGAAATCGATATAATTTTCATTCTGGTAAACCACCGCCATAAACAATATTTGGGCAGGACTAGTTTTCTCTGTGAGGTGGTATCATAAATTCTTGTTTAACTGTATGGATGTTGTATGATTTTAAGTATTTCAATACTTTTTTTTTTTACACACCCCGAGTAAAAATTACAGAGCAAAATTTTTTTTTGTCTCATGCAGATTAAAGGACAAGTTCGGTATTTTACACATAAAGCCCTGTTTACAGATCGTTTCTGATGAAATAGAACGGTTAAGATTAAACTTTTGACAGATGCTGCTGTCGCGAGAATTTTAGGTTTATTTCGCTTCCCACCCCCCCTCAAGAATGGTAGTCTATGTGCACTGGAACAATCCTTCCTAAAGCGCTTTAAACTTTCATTTAAAAAGAGATGAAACTCACCGAGTGGTCAGGGGTGTTCACTGATATGCTCATACAAAAATCGCTGCAAAAGATGCTTTCCAACAGGTGTTTTACCATTCGTTGTAAAACTGTGGATCTATTTTTCCAAACGTCTCACACCCGTAGATTCTTCCGTTGAGAGCTTGAATAATAGACACTCCAGCCCAGTTGGTGGCGATAATGCACATTTGCCAATTGCAAGCAAACCACTGGCATTTCACTGAATACACAGAAGAAGCAGAAGAAGAAGCGGCGGAGTAATACCGTACCTCACACAGCACATTCAATGCAAGTCAATGGAGTTGGACAAAAACTATGATAAAACCTGTTGGAAAGCATCTTTTGCAGCGATTTTTGTATGAGCATATCAGTGAACACCCCTGACCACTCGGTGAGTTTCATCTCTTTTTAAATGAAAGTTTAATGCGTTTTAGGAAGGATTGTTCCAGTGCACATAGACTACCATTCTTGAGGGGGGAGGGGAAAGCGAAATAAACCTAAAATTCTCGCGACAGCAGCATCTGTCAAAAGTTTAATCTTAACCGTTCTATTTCATCAGAAACGATCTGTAAACAGGGCTTTATGTGTAAAATACCGAACTTGTCCTTTAAATAAATGTAATCCTACCCAGATAATACTGAATATTATTCCCCCCCCCCCCAACAATGCTTCTCCTCATTTACTTTGACCATCTTCAAATATCGTAATTAAAGTTATTATAATTCTTGTTGTGCTGCCTGATGCCCTTCATTATGACATATATTGGTAAAATAACCTGCTATTCTGCTGCATAACAACATTAAAACAGAAGCTGCATAAGTTTGAGCACAATATTGCATCTTGAATTTAGAGTTTACTCACTGGTAAATGATAGTTTATAAGAAAGAGCTCGAATAGATTTTTTCAGTTCCTCCAGGTCTGAGCTTGACGTGCCAACTTTAGTTGAATACAAAAGTCAGAAAAATACAACATATCAGCACGATTTCTTCTAATACAGGAAAAGCTTAATTCTGTAGAACATCATATTTAAGATTTATTTATGAAACATTTATTAACATTTATATTTTAATTAGTATTTGTGTTTATATTAATTAGTATAATTTTAGGTCTTACTCGAGATATGTTGTGTGCGTGAATAAAACCTTAGAGATGAAATCAAACTGTTCACTACAGAGGAAAGAAGAAGAGAAAGTTTTATCATGGGCCAATCAATATACAGCTTCAACTCCTTAATATGCAGTTTTAAATTTGAGGATTCAAAGCTGAAACATACGTCCAGCACTCACCCAGGTTTTGTAGTTTTTCCTCTTGTTTGGATGCGAGTGAACTCTGTGACAAGCCGAGATCAGTAATCAAGGTCTCAATATTAGACAACTTCTTTTCATGCATTTCTTATTGATATAGAGTGAGAGGGACAAATAAGTAAATGAGCAATGCACTTATAATATCTTAGAGTATTTGCAGTGTCATATATATATATTTACAGTTGCAACTTTGTTTATGATTAATTTGTTATCAAAAGATTATCATCCTTGCAATCTCTTACAAAATATAACATCAGAGTTACGGCAGTCAAGACACTAACCTTTGGTCATTGTGTTACTTGATGCAGACATGTTTAAAGATGAACTCAGACTGGATACTAAGTTCTGCAGCTCAGAAACCTTCTTTTCTAGGTCATTATCTGTCAAAAAAAAAAAAAAAATTGTTAATTAAAAGTCCATTATCAAAACTGATCTGTGATGATGATGAAGTTCTCACCTGAGATCTGAAACTCAGATTTGACTGAGGTTAGATCAGAAGTATGGCTGTTAATCCAACTCTCCAGCATTGAGAACTTTCTTTCTTGATGCGAAACTTCAAACCAAAATAAACAAACAAACAAACTTTTTCAGCTTCTCTGCAAATATTTTATATATTCATATGCTAATTCAAATAGTTTATTAAAGCCCGGAGCTAAGCAGTTCAGTTCATATCACAATTAGCAGTTTAGTACATTTTGATCTTAAACGAAAAAAGTCCATGTTCACATTATTTGTCACACTAAAAACACAAAGATGTTGCAGTCCATATCCACACCAGTGATAAATGAAAGCAGTCTAGTAGCAAAACACTAAAGACAGTATTTCATTAATAACTCACAGATGACAGAAGTCATGATGATGAAAAACATCATGCAGACGGTTCCTAGAAGCACAAGGATGCCAGTTTTTCTGTGATTTGAGCGACCTGAAGAAAACAGACAAAATTCTTGATTCATTTATATTGATAATATTACATATACAATGTCGAAATGTAATATTTTAATTTTGCAATGCCATGTTTTAATTCTTTTTGCATTTTTCCATACATTTTGAGATATTATTCATGTCTGTAGCAAAATGGTGCCGGAACAAGTGACATACCCAAGTTTATACTTTGAAGTTTGTTTAAATCATCATAGAGGTGGGCGATATATCGTTTAGACGATAATATCCAAATTGTTGTCTGGACGATATGCAAAATTGGGATATCGAGTATTTCATAATTTGTACAATCCGACCCCCCAAACATGAAAAGAGCTGGAAGAAGTTAAATAGAAAACAAATAACGCACACTATAACATTCTAAACAATTATATGTAGCGATTTTTAATACTGTAGGGCAGTACTATTCCCGGAAGCAACGAGTGGCCCAGCCCATGGTCCTGTGTCGTCAAAAACTCACGAAATAGTGCGCGCAGAAGCACATGCGCAAAACCGGTTTGTAAAATGATATAATAATTATTTTTATTTTATCATGTCATTTTACAAAAGGACATTTTACAAACCTACGTTTTGCGCATGTGCTCCTGCACGCACTTTTTCAGTCACAACACAGCAATCAGAGGAGGACGCGCTGAAAACTGTAATGCTGTTCTCTTCCTTCATAACTCGTACTGAGAAGGTTTGAGTTGCAGAGGAATTTGTGACTGTTTCACATGTTCAACCACATCAAAGTTTCGTAATTAGTAAGTCCGTGCTTTTTCTCTTTTTGCTCTTATGTGCTGAAGGGCCGCTGTGCCTTGGTGAAACGGTGTTTGTACGTGAAGAGCTCTTTTCCAAAACGCCATAAACCTAAAAAGCTGCCTCAAAGAACCAGCAAAAGTAATGATTATGAATATGTAAAATATTGCAATAAGACATTTTAATTGTTTATTAATTTCTGTGTCGGCTGCAAAGATGAAGTTTACGATAGGCTATTGACTCGCGATCTTTGCAGTAGGTTAGTGAACGCACCGGAGAAATGCACATTTCTTAGGCTACATAGTTTTCTTTTTCTTTTTATGTATTAAATCCAGAAATTGGCAATGAAAAAAATATTAAAATTAAGATACAATTAATACAAAACGAAATTCGTTTTAAAGAAAGGCTTTGTGCTTTCTGTTTTTAGGTATCTGTGAAAGTTTGATAGTCTTTTAGTGCCGCTTTCAGAGCGCTCGCGTCCATAATGGAGAACTGTCACATAATATTTTTTTTTCCTCAAATGCAAACACGAAAAATAAAAGACAAAATACTTTTTTAAAAAGACAAACCATCAGTTTTTGAAAAAAAGAAGAAGATGGATTTATAGCGTTTTGAAAAGAACATTTTTTACTTTGAATTTATCATCAACAATATTGTTGTTTGATTTAATAATCACTGTTGCAAGAGGGGCCTAGTTCCGTTTTTTTTATTTGTATTTTTTTGTAAGTGGAAAAAGTAGGGGCTACCTCAGATTCTGTTTAGTTAGCTCCTTTATTGTTTTTTTTTTTTCTATAGCCTACAATAATAAGTCAAATGCAGCAAGTCAAAAGACCAACTGGGCCTTCTTTGCCAGTTTGCACACATTTCTTTGAAGGATGGCAAAAATATCGTCTGAATATCGATATCGAGATATTGGAAAAAAATATCGAGATATTCATTTTTGTCAATATCTCCCACCCCTAAATCATCATAGTACGAGCAGTAAAAATGTATATATATATATCCATAATTAGCATGAACATGATTAATTGTTGAAGCTCACTGGTTAAAAATCTGAGATGTTATCCAGTACCAACTACCCCCGAGGAAGAAACATTCACAGCATTGTCGATTCCAATTACATTTCAAATATAAAAGTTGCTTTTGAAATAACGATTAAAAAAGTCTGTCAAGACATTAAAATAAATGTAACTGTGAAACATTTTCTATTTCACTCATGCTGTAAAAGCTTTAAGATAGTTTCTCCAACTGAATGTGAAATTGTAAATCTTCCAAACCTCTCCAAAATGATTTCTTTGGTTCACATTCCATCTCCATTTTAATGTATTCTTCAGAACGATCCATTTTCTATAAAGGACAATATAATGTGAGCAAATTTAAGTCACTTGCTGCTAATGGTTGAAATGAAAAACACCACCTCCTATATATTAATAATTTATGTTCCTTAAAAAAATGTCACTTCCACATTCTGAGGAAGTGATATTTAGGGAATTCCGACTGGGAAGATTCGATTCTGTTACCCAGAAACACACAGGAAAACATTTAATGCTAAAGATGTACATTTTCTTCATGACAGGTTTAATGGCGCTAATGTCATGTCTACTTTACAGCATGCAATTAGTTGATTTGCCAACATGCAAATTATTGGTAATTTTTAAATAATAGACAGTAGTTTTACAAGACTTGTGTGACTCTGTAAACGTCTTAATTATTTCTGAAAGCTGTGGGGAATTTTCCTTTTTACCATTTAAAATAGCACTTCTAATAAAATCATTAAGCTGAGTGAGAAAAACACTGCATTTGTGCTGAGCTTGGACTTTCAAACATGTAAAAATATACTGAATTAGTGAAGCGAGAGTAATTCATATGTAAAACTTGATCTGTAACTGTTTCTAAGGATAATTTAAGAAGAGTTGCACAATGTACAAATGAACAGAACCAATATGATGCTATTAGGAGCATCAAGTTTGAGTCCACCCTCAATTATCCTGTATCTTGCTTTCTGTATGATTTCTTTACAAAAGGAATGTTGTAAAGTAAATACAAGTTTAACGCTGCATTTGTGGGATGATGGCCAATTACTAAGTATTTGAATCATGAATCTGACCAACTAAAAATGTTAAAATAATTTACGTTAATGAAATAAAATTTTAAAAAAGCCTTTGTAAAGTAAATATTTCACTTAGAAGCCAAGACAACATTTCAAGTTTAAGTACTAAAATTAATAATTTATATATAATTTATAAATAAATGAATACTGTTTAAAGCATCTAAACTGAAACTGAATTTCTGATTAAACAGAGATAAAAAATAAGAAAAAAATTAACCTGAAAAAAATACAGCAAAAATGAATAACACAAACTAAAATTAAAACGGAGGAAAAATATATAAAAAAATATGAATAAATACTATATGTATATAGTGATGATATAACACACTTTCCCACAAAGAATTTATCAGAAACTGGTGGCATTAATGTCCATAAATAGTCATTTTGATGGCACCTGTTGTAGGGTCCTAGTATGAGTTCAACAATGCGGAAAATGCTGACGTAAAATTCTGGTTGTGAGAAAATCTTTTCAATGAAAATCTCGAATGAAGATTGCAGAACTCCAGCTTACTTGTCTGTGTTTTCAGTTCACCCACGCTTCTTCAGAAGTGTAGAAAGCGCGCGCGTATGGTTGCCAGATACTATTGAAAAGACCAGGTAGAAAATGTGCTCTTTTAACTGAAAAGCTCCGACTGGGGTTTAAATTATTGAAATCTGGCAACCGTAAGCATGAACGCTCGTAAAAACAGTCTGTAATGTGTTGTTTTCTCCTTTATTCGACAAAAATAAGTGATTTTGGTCAAGTTGTGTGACTCTGTAAACGTCTTAATTCTTTCTGAAAGCTGTGGGGAATTTTCCTTTTTACCATTTAAATAGCACTTCTAATAAAATCATTAAGCTGAGTGAGCAAAAAATCTGCATTTGTGCTGAGCTTGGACTTTCAAACATGTAAAAATATACTGAATTAGGGAAGCAAGAGTAATTCATATGTAAAACTTGATCTGTAACTGTTTCTAAGGATAATTTAATAAGAGTTGTACAATGTACAAATGAACAGAACCAATATGATTGTAATGAGGGGTCGGAAGCATGTGGATCCATTTGCAGATTATCTTTAATAATCAAGATCAGGGTCAAACAGGCAGTGTTCAAACAACAGTGTCAGGAATATCAGAGGCAGAGCAGAAACAGAAATGATACCAGGCAGGCAGCAAAGCAGTCGAAGTTCCAGAGAGCAAGATCACATAGGCAGGCGGCAGAGAATCAACAGTAGTCTAACAGTCCAAGATCATTAACAGAAGGGTCACAGAATATCAAGATAAACGCTTAGAAATGTCAGCCAGGGCAAACAAGACCAAAAAGAACCATAGAAATTATTTGTTTTTTAATGACTAAATTGTTTTTATGAATTAAACAGACATTATTTTTGATTATTAAAATTGAATTAAACCATTAATATGTAATACAGAAATCTTAAAACAGAAAACACAGAATGTGGTAAAAAATTAAAAAACGTATTTCATAGGGCCCTAAACATGTAATTTTTTTGTAAAACTTAATAAATTGTTGTTAAATGATTTTAATTAATTAGACATGCTTTTTGATTACCAAATTTTAACTTAACCATTAAAATGAAATCCAGAAATATTTTAACGGGTAAAAAATGGAATCCAGAAAAATTCAAACAGAACAAACAGAATTGGATGAAAAAATTCCATCGGTCCCTACACCACAGCTCTTTTCAGATTCAGAATTACACTCTGCAAATGAATCTCATTTTGGTGGAGCAGTGGTTGTCATTCAGTTTCCCAGTATATGTAAACTGCCCACAATCCTCTCCTTCCTCTCCCAGACCGTGTTCTTTCCAGTCATCCGGCTGCCCGGGATTCCAGCGTCTGTGAATAATGACAACCAACAAATGTCACACCATTGCATCTGCATATATAATAACTTTCTGGCATCCCTTTGATCTAAAGTTCATTTTTTATATGCATTTAATCCCAACACCACTACCAACAACAAATATTTAAACAGGTGGAATTTTTGTTTAATGCAAGATGCATTTATTTGACAAGCAAAAGCTTGAAGTACATTATCTTGAAGTATAGCTGCTTCCTTTCCTTTCCTACTCATGATTACAATTAGCAATAACTGGAAAACGTAAGAGTAGAGTAGCCATTTCTGACTTGAATTTGTGAGGCTTCCGTGTCTGGTTTTACCTTTACAAACACGGTCTGTTATGCTGCTTGATATTGCAAACTGGTATTTGTTATCACATTATTTGAATTATCATAATCATAAACACATTGGTTTCTAGTTCAAATAGTTGTGCCATGTATTGCACTTTGTCATTCTTTTTTTGTAGAACATATGACCAAACATGTCAGGGGTATAGAAAAAGAAAAAGAAAATACAGAAAAATATGGTATAAGTTCTTCTTTATAGATATTGTTTCCAAATACATTATAAATTGTTAATAAATATGTATATATGCATTTCTTTCAAACCACTTGACTTTATGAATAAAACGAGCAAATATAATAGTTAAATATATATATATATATATATATATATATATATATATATTTATCCCCATTCAATTAGAATCACCAAAACATCACATCAGCATCTACCAGATTAAAGGGGCTATATGTAAGAATTTCATGTATTTTTTTGCAATTATTGATGCAAACATCTTTACATCGCTATGATCAGATCCCTTCTGAACTGCTTTTTTCTCATTTCTGTTGTGTGTTTATTTTGTTATTGAGAGGAAAGAGCAGCACATATTCATCTAAACGTGGACGGCATCGGGATGTTCCTTAACAGTAAATCACTGCAAAGGTATTTCCAAATTTTGACTTCACTTACACTTTTGAGCAAAAAATTAAAAAGAACTTCACCATGAGAATATTGGAATCACATTCAGTCTCTTGTGCGTTATGTGAGTTTTAATTTTCTCAATTAAAAAAAAGAGTAAGAGTAAATAATGTTCAGTTTCTTGCACAGACTGATCGTTTCGCTTCATGAGACCTCAATGAATCGTCAGGAGCCACAGATATTATTATTATTATTATTATTTATTTATTTTACTCTTAAAGTGATGTAAGCCATTGACTTGCATTGTATGAATCACCAAGGACCACAGTTTCAGCGAAAATAAATCTTCACAGAAAATCTCATATACGCCATGGAAAATAAAGTGGACATTAGATCATTTAGGGATAAACATGTAAAAGTAAATGTCACATTGAGGCCAAAATTTGGTACTAAACCTCTAAAAGGTATATGTATATGATTCAAATGTAAATTTAAATGCATGCTATTTAAGTGCATGCTTGCTAAGAAATCAAATTGAAAAATGCATGAATCAGCTCACTCTTTGTTCATAGTGTAAGGAGTGTCATCCGCCCATCTCCACTGGCCTGTGTTCTGATCCGTTAGACCGACCCAGTAGGACGTGGGTTTGGTACGTTTGTGAAAAAATGCCTATAGGAGGAAGATAAAAACTGATAAAAAAAAAAAGTGAAATCAAAATGCTGTTATGTGAATGCCATGAACATTACACACCCACTCCTCATTGTCCTCTTCTATTTTGAGGAGTAACGCGCCCTGTGCTTTGCAGTAATCTCGTGCCTCAGTCCAGTTGAGTTCATTATTGGAGAACAAAAAACAGCTGCTTTTGTACAATATCCAGCCAGATTTACAGGTTACAGGGACTTCTGCGTGAGAGAGAGAGAAGAGATGCAAAATAAGAGCAGATTTAAAAAGTCAGTTCACACGGATATGAATGACGGTCATTAAAAACTCACACTCATGCAATTCCAAACGCTTAAGACTTCGTTCATCTTCAGAACACTAATGAAGATCTTTTTAATGAAATCTGAGAGATTTCTTTCCCGCCATAACGGGATAACGACACAGTCCCGTTTAGCAGCTGTGCCGGGAGCAGCAGCTCATTTGCATTTAAAGGGACAGACACAAAAACGGTGAGTTTTTGCTCACCCTCAAAAAGTGACAACTTTAACATATAAAAATATCTGTGGGGTATTTTGAGCTAAAACTTCACATACACACTCTGGGGACATCAGAGACTTATTTTACATCTTGTGAAAAGGGCATTATACCACCCCTTTAAGAGTGTGGATGCAGTACCTGCTGTTTTGTTTCCCATGTTAGATTTCAGCTCCTTCAGAGCGTTCATGACTCTCTCCTCTAGAACAGAATAAAACACATCAGACCTTGTTAGACTTTCTGCAGTCAGTGTCCTGTGAATTTAATTTCAATCCAATTATTTCCAATGTAAAGAATAATGTCAGTATCAGCATGCAGGTCCATGAAACCAACAATTATGATAATATTTCTGAAATCATGCTTGAAATACATTCAATGGAGTACAATAATGGAATAACTGCATTATTGAGTATTGTGAATGTATAACTGACCAGAGATCTGTTGTTTAGAGGACAGAGATGCGACAGATGAAGTGAGATCTGACACTGAACTCTTCAGGATACTCAATGAGTTCGCCAGAGACTCTTTAACACGAGATGAAATACATAAATATGATATATCAGCAAGATTACTATGTAGTTTCAGTAATGTTTGATGTTTGAGACTGGCTTGAATTATATTATGCAAGCCTATAACTTCATACAAACTTCTTTTTTTATGTTTCTGACTCACCGAAGTCACGTTGTTTGTTCTGTTGATCAGACTGTATGGAGGACTTCAAACTGTCCAGCGATCGTTCTGTTTCTGTCTGTTTCTGGTCCTGCGTTTTAACTGGGAGAAAAAAGTTGCAGTTAGTAGAATTCTCTTCCTCGATACACAGATAATAAGAAATATGCAAGATTATTAAATTATTTCAACACCTGCATCATTCAGTTTGGATGTCAACGTTGATACTGCAGAATTCAAACTGTCAGTCAAACTCTTCATATCCTGCTGCCGCACTGTGGAGAAGAAGTAGATGTTGCATTTATATGTTGAATATAGTAGACTTACGTAATGGTAGCATGACTTGTTGACTTACAGCTAAATACTTTTGTTTTGGTGTCCTTTTGGGGTTTCAGCCCACTCCATAATTCACCCTGTTTGTAGTGTAATGGAGTGCCGTATTGCACATGTAATGTAGTGTCTACTTACTGGTGTCTGATAGTTGAGATTGAGAAGAAAGCGATGTGACAGATGAAGTGAGATTTGACACTGAACTCTTCAGGACACTCATTGAACTCGACAGAGACTCTTAAACATGAGACAAAAGCCATAAATACAATATACTGGATCAGCAAGATCACTGAGTGCATAGAAATAATGGCTTTGTGAATGAGAAAATATAAAAATACATAATCAACATCTGCTCATATCAGTTTTTTCTTAGACAAGAACTTAGCATACTATGGAAGCTTGTTTCCGCCACAGAATAAAACATTTTAAAAGATAATTGCGACTTTATTTCTCGCAATTGCGAGTTTATATCTCACAATTCCAGAGGTGGAAAGTAACGAATTACATTTACTCGCGTGACGTAATTGAGTAGGTTTTTTTTTTGTGTACTTCTACTTTTTTTTAAAGTAGTTTTAAAAATCTGTAATTTTACTTTTACTTAAGTAGGCCTACATTTTGTCTTTGAAGTATTGTACTTTATTACATTTTAAATCATCTCCGTTACGGAGTAAAAAAAATAAAAAAAAATAATGATAATACAAGGGGGGAAAACTCGCGCTCCGTAACTACTGCATTGATTGAGGGGTGGGAGAACAAACACTCAAAAATTTGATAATTAGAATATAGAATTTACATAATGCAGATTTAACATAAAACACGCAAACTGATGTATGGATGAATAAATCAAAAGTAGATCTACGCAATAAATCCATTCATGGTCTGTAAATACAAAAGCGCAAAAAAGACTGCTATATAAATATATAATCTGCTTGTTCTGTATGGAAGCATATGGGTAGCAATATTCAATTTGAAATGTAATATGCAAAATGACAATGCAATATGTAAAATGGCAATGCATTTCTGTATTTAAATTTACATTTTCCATTACATTTCTACATGTTTGGTGCAAAATGAAAATGAAAATTTAATTATATAATTTGCATTTGCCATTTCATACACTAGTTTTAATATGTAAATTGAGTACATATTTTAACGCTTTATAAGTTGCAAAATTAAAATGTATTACAGAAATGATTAGATATGTTTAACATGTTCAAGCAAAAACTGTAGCAAAATGATAATTTAAATGTTATTTTTTTAATTGCATTTACACACACAGTTGCGATTGTATTTTCATTAAATGTCCTGCAATGAAGCAAAATAGCAAAATTCAATGTGCAAATTGAAAATGCACTTGCGATTGTTGCACTTGCGACACTTGCGATTGTATTTTCATTAAATGTCCCGCAATGAATATAGCAAAATTCAGTGTGCAAATTGAAAATGCATTCACGCAGGCGAAGCACTGCTACTTGGGCGGAGTGATTTGCTCGCAGCACCCTGTATATTCTCCTTCTGAGAATATAGTTCCCAGTATGTATACGGTTAGAAGATGGCTGTGTCTCATGTGACCTTATTTGTACACGCTGTGACAATACAAATCACAACATGTAAATAGAAAAATGTTGGCGTTATTTTGTCACTTATTGGGAGCAGTATGCTAGCTGGAGCCGTTTACCTCCAGTCTTTGTGCTAAGCTAGGCTAACGGTGGGTGCGTCAGACAGAATTACAGCACGCACGGAGATGAGAAGGGTGTGTATGGACTTATCTAACTCTGGGGGATACGGTGAATAAGCTAAAGTGCCAAAAAGTCGGCGTGTTCCTTTAAAACTAGTGTATGAAATGGCAAATGCAAATTATATAATTTAATTTTAATTTTAATTTAGCTCCAAACGTATCTTGTTTTATCTCCTGTTATTCTCAAAATAATAATAATAATAATAATAATAATATTTATTTAAACATTATTTACGGAATATATATTTTTTTCCATGGTTTAATTTAGTAAATCTGTTTTGCAGCACTTCCCCCCCCCCCAAAAAAAATAAAATGATAAAATTAAATTAGAAATTTGATTACCACCGTTTTTGATAATATTTGTATTAAATCATAAAAAGAAACATTGATTTTCTGAATAAAATACATTTCATAAGACTCTATTATTCTTAAACATTTTAATACATTATTAATGTTAAAAATAAGTTGTCTTCTAATTCATTATCAATTATTGAATTTAGTTGATTAGACATGTTTTATTGAAATTTTTAATTATGTTTGTTATAATAAAAGCATTTGTTCAACAAAAAAAACTGTTTTCCTTAATTTAACTGTCATTTTAACTGATGATAATAATAATAATATTAAACATAATTTAATAATACCGCTCATTTAATAATTGATTAATACGTAAACCGTGATGTTTTCTGAGACGTTATCATACTGTGAAAATCTCATATGGTTACAACCCTGCACAGAAGAGTCCTCTACCCCACCCCCGCTGTTAAAAAACTAACTCAGTAACTTTTACTCTGAGTACATTTTAGATAAGCTACTTTTTACTTTTACTCTGAGTAGATTTTTAGACCGTTAATTGTACTTGTACTTACTTGTACTTGTACTGAATATATTCAGTGTTAATGTCTCCAGTAAGAAAACATACTGAGATTTGAGTGTGGCCCAAAGTATCATAACCAGATACAGTTTATGTTATAGGAGATATTTTAAAAGGGAGCATAACAAGATAATTATATGTTCACTGTAAGGTCTTATTAATTCATGAAATAACTTTAATAAATTTAAAATTTATATTAATATTGCCTCTGTCTTACCAAAGTCACGTTGCTTGTTTTGTAGATCAGACTGTAGAGAAGTAACAGCGGTTTTTAAATAGTCTAATATTTTTTGTGTTTCAGTCTGTTTCTGCACTTGGTTGTCAACTGTGAAAGGAAAAAAATATATATGATTGATAAACAATCAAGAATATGAGAGTTTGCTCTTAAAAGTATTTCTTATGGTTGTCTCCTTTAAATGATCAGATTTGCAGACCTGCATCATTCAGTTTGGATGTCAGCGCTGACACAGCAAGACTCAAACTGTTCATCAAACTCTTCACTTCAGCGTGTGACAGACCTTGCTGGCGCTCTGTGAAAAAGAGGTAAAACAAGTCCTGCTATTACAGTCAGAAATACACAGTTGTGTCCTGGTAGAAAAAACAAATCGATATATTTAGATGATCATATCCATGTTGTCAGTAACCGATGTTGTAGTTCACAGAATGAAGATGATGAAGATCAATGCTAACTTTCATTAATAAACATGATGATAATAATATATAGATGAAGGCACAGAGAATGATCACATAAACTACTCACACTACAGACAAGAACCAACAATGAACTGAATGAGACGGACTATAAACACAGGGAAACTTAATGACAGACAGCTGAACATAATCAGTAACCAACGAGACGAACTGGGAGGTAATTGAGGGGCTGTTTACACGACACCGTTTTCTACTAAAAAAGTGAAACTTTTTATGCGTTTTGGCCGTTCGTTTACACGACAACGGTGTTTTGGGTTCCTGAAAACGAAAACTTTTGAAAATGGGTTTCAAAGTGGAAGTTTTTGAAAACGGTCTCTGTGTAAACAACAAAAACATTACACTGAAAATGATTACCATCTAATGGCCTGGCAGCAGAATAGAGAGTCATTTTCACGGATCAGTGTGAATGGGGATCGTTTCGACAATGGTGTCGTCTCAGAAAACTCAAAGGACTTCTCTGGTTTAAGCATATTGTTGTTGTGTATACGTAGGCCTACCCTAAATTTCCGAAATTTTCATGCGTGTTTTTTCGTATTTGTCATTCGGTGGCTCTGAATTGTCAAAAAACCTCTCAAAATGCTTGCTACGGATGCGAAAAAACGCAGAAAATCAAACCTGGTGTGAATTTTTTTATGATGGACAAAAGTTAAGGACGAGCATTTCGAAATCTGTGTGCAAGGATCTTAAGACTAAACTGAACTGAATCACATGAAACAAACACAGAAATGAAACTAACACAAAACACAACATTATCCTGACACGTGTTGGTTTGGAGGATTTAAATTTACTAATAAAAAATTTAAATCTCACCCAGCTTTTGTTGGTTTTCCTCTTGTTTGGATGTTATTGAACTCAATGAAGAGGCAAGATTGGTCATCAAGGTCTCAATATTCTTTTCTTGAGATTTGACTGAAGTTTGATTGAAACTATGAATGTTCATCCAACTCTCCAGCACTGAGAATGTTCTTTGATGATGAAAAACTGTGAACAAAAAAGTTTTTTTTTGTTGTAATCAGCATAATGCAAAGGCTGTTAACATGCATACCACTATTATGTTTTTTTTGTTTTTTTTTTGCATTACTCACTTTTTAAAATGCAAATATTTTACATCGCAACACTTTCAAAGTATGATGTTAACCACTCACTGATGACAGAAGTCATGATGATGAAAATAATCATGCAGACTGTTCCTACAAGCACAAAGATGCCAGTTTTTCTGCTACATGGACGACCTGCAGAAAACAACATCACACCATGAGAAATCACATTTTACTTTCTTTTATTTCTTTAAAGCAATTCAGCCAACTTGAATCTCAATCTCCTGGGGTGGGCTTTATGTAAATTTGAGGTTTTGTGATGTCACTAACACGTGAAGAAGCTGATTGTAGTCTCTACCAGCCGTTTGTTGTAGTCCTTAAAAAGCAATTTCTTTAAAAGCAAATATCTTCCTTTGCTTTGAACTTTGAACGTTGTAACTTTGCAGATGTTGTTTATGCTCAAACAGCAACATTACACACTAACTAAAGTTAGAGAAGTGAAATCATAATCAACCACCCCTTTAAGTCTGATGAGTCTGGTTCCTCAAGGATTCTTTCTCATCTATCTATTTTAAGAAGTTTTGTACAGATAAATAATAAGTCAATGCTTTTGCGTTCTCTTGCAAATGTTTTGCACTCCCCTGAGAAACTTTGACTTTCACTTGCAAACCTTTAGTTCTTTAGAGTTTCTCGGGGGAACGCAAACGTTTTTGTGAAGGAATGCAAAGGTTTTGTGAGCAAACGCAACGTTTTTCGGGGGAATGCGAAAGCATTCAAATATTTTTTCCCTCACATCTCATGTTTTTTCAATCACCTTGTCCCATTAGCGGCTCCGTATCTTTGTTCAAAATGTTCACAGTAGTCATTAACAAACATAATCCACAATGTTTAGATTATGAATAATGAATCAAATGCTTTAATCATTCTCAAGGTTCATTTCTTTGTTACGCATCATATAATGTATAAAATAAATGAAAGTGATTATAAAGTGTTACCAGGCATTGAAGGTATTGTACAACTAACTAAAACTCTTTCTCTCATATACAACACAAAGACATTTTTCTGTATCAAATACAATTTAGTATCATAGCAAAATGTCATACCTTTGCTAAATGTCGTCTTCCGTTCATATTCCATGTCCATTTTCATGATTTCTTCAGAATTATCCATTTTCTGATAGACCATCATAACTTTTGCAGTTACTTGCTTTCTAGAGAGAATCCAAATCACATTCAAAAGAGCTCCTGCAATGACAGTAAACAGGGCTGTTCTGTATAATAACACAACACTTTATGTTCCTCTTTCCAAAAAATCTTGACTTATTATTCTGCAGAAACAGAATAAAAAAGACACAACTTCCTTACTTGAGTGATAGTACAGATACTACTGGTCAAATATTACTCCGTTACAAGTAAAAGTTTTAAAGACCGATTTTTACTCAAGTAAAAGTACAGAAGTAGCCTACTCGTTTTAAAAAGTACTTTAGTATTAAAAGTAAATGTCAATGGTTTGGTTTATTATTGTTGCATTAAAACTTACAGTACCTTATGCCTGTGAAGCAATCTAGTGAATACACCTGTAACGATAACCAGCTGGAGTGCCCTCGAGAGCCGCCAGAGGGCACTCCACACCTGACTCTCATGTTCACTCACAGACTACATCTCCCATCATTCTCTGCCTGGACTCATCAGCACTCATTATCACATTCACCTGTATCTCATCTTCTTGTTTAGTTCACCCCATATAAGCCTGGTTCACCCCATCACTCACTGCGAAGTTTTGTATGTTGTTGCACTGCATTCCTGAGCATTTTCCCTGGTTTCTTGTCTCTTGGTTTTTGAATTTCTTGCCTCTTGGTTTTTGAATTTCTTGCCTGTTCCGTGGATTACTCTTTTGCCTCTGACTAGTGATGGCCAAATGAAGCGTTTCGAAGCATTATTGCTTTCTGATACAATTGAAGTCCAGCTCAGAGCCCTCTTCGCCGCTGGTCCTGTCCAGCCCAGAGCCCTCTTCGCCACTGGTCCTGTCCAGCTCAGAGCCCTCTTCATCGCTGGTCCTGTCCAGCTCAGAGCCCTCTTCGCCACTGGTCCTGTCCAGCTCAGAGCCCTCTTCATCGCTGGTCCTGTCCAGCCCAGAGCCCTCTTCGCCACTGGTCCTGTCCAGCTCAGAGCCCTCTTCATCGCTGGTCCTGTCCAGCTCAGAGCCCTCTTCGCCGCTGGTCCTGTCCAGCTCAGAGCCCTCTTCATCGCTGGTCCTGTCCAGCTCAGAGCCCTCTTCATCGCTGGTCCTGTCCAGCTCAAAGCCCTCTTCATCGCTGGTCCTAACCAGCTCAGAGTCCTCTTCGCCGCTGGTCCTACCCAGCTCAAAGCCCTCGCTGACGCTGGTTCCGTCAAGCTCAGAGCGCGCTGATCCTGATCCAGAGACTGAGCTTCACGTCACTTCTGCCGATCCAGAGACTGAGCTTCACGTCACGTCAGCTGATCCAGAGACTGAGCTTCACGTCACGTCCGCCCATCAAGAGTCTCGTCCCGCCGAGACTGAATCTGATCCTGATACTGAGCCTGAATCTGTTCCTCTTCCTCTTTCTGCGCCTGTGTCTTCGGACAAGATGGCCGACTCCACGCCTGTGTCTTCGGACAAGATGGCCGACTCCACGCCTGTGTCTTCGGACAAGATGGCCACCGCCGAGCCAGTGTCTCAGGACAAGATGGTCTCCGCCGAGCCAGTGTCTCAGGACAAGATGGCCTCCACCGATCCAGTGTCTGTTCAAGTCACGTCTGCCGAGCCAGTTTCTCCGGACAAGATGGCCGCCGCCGTGCCAGTGTCTCCGGACAAGATGGCCGCTGCCGATCCAAAGTCTGTTCAAGTCACGTATGCCGAACCAGTGTCTCCGGACAAGAAGGCCGCCGCCAAGCCAGTGTCTCCAGACAAGATGGCCGCCACAGAGCCAGTGTCTCTGGACAAAATGGCCGCTGCCACGTCGACTGAGCCCTCAGCAGAGATAGCCGCCGACGCGCCTGAACCTGAGCCCTCAACAGAGATGGCCGCTGTCTGTTCCTGAGCCGGTGTCTGTTCCTGTCCCTGAGCCGGTGTCTGTGCCTGTCCCTGAGCCGGTGTCTGTGCCTGTCCCTGAGCCGGTGTCTGTGCCTGTCCCTGAGCCGGTGTCTGTTCCTGTCCCTGAGCCGGTGTCTGTTCCTGTCCCTGAGCCGGTGTCTGTTCCTGTCCCTGAGCCGGTGTCTGTTCCTGTCCTTGAGCCGGTGTCTGTTCCTGTTCCTGAGCCGGTGTCTGTTCCTGTGCCATGGTCGCCGCCCTGGCCGCCTGAAGGGTCGTCTCCGCCCTGGCCACCTGAAGGGTCGTCTCCGCCCTGGTCGCCTGCACAGCCTGCTCCGCCCTGGTCGCCTGCACAGCCTGATCCGCCCTGGTCGCCTGCACAGCCTGATCCGCCCTGGTCGCGATGTAACGATAACCAGCTGGAGTGCCCTCGAGAGCCGCCAGAGGGCACTCCACACCTGACTCTCATTTTCACTCACAGACTACATCTCCCATCATTCTCTGCCTGGACTCATCAGCACTCATTATCACATTCACCTGTATCTCATCTTCTTGTTTAGTTCACCCCATATAAGCCTGGTTCACCCCATCACTCACTGTGAAGTTTTGTATGTTGTTGCACTGCATTCCTGAGCATTTTCCCTGGTTTCTTGTCTCTTGGTTTTTGGATTTCTTGCCTGTTCCGTGGATTACTCTTTTGCCTCTGACCCCTGCCTGTTTTGTTTGTTTGTTTGTTTGGACGGCCTACCTGTGTTTTGACCTTTTGCCTGTTTATTGGATTACGTGTCTGGATTGCCCCTTCATTAAAGCTGCATTTGGATCTCTACCTTCGTGTCTCCGAGCAGTCCGTAACAACACCTACCAGTTAATGGTATCTGTGGGATTAAGAGCATTCAGAATGTTATAAATCCTATAGAAATTAAACAGTAGCCAACAGCGACACCAAGGTCATGGGTTTAATTCCCAGGGAAAGCAAGAACTGATAAAAAATGTCTGTCTTGAATGCAATGTGGATAAAAGCATTGGTCAAATGCATAAATGTAAATGTGATGCGCAATATGATCAGAAAGTATTTAACAAAACACTTCAATCACGCCTGCATCCAATCAGTTGTTGTAAAATCTTAAAATTTTATTAGTAGTTTTACAATGAATCATTACCTTAATAAATAACACATTATCCTCCTCTTCCACAGACAGGGTTTAAGTCTGATGAGTCTGGCTCATCTATCTATTTTCAGAAGTTTTTACTCCTTGCCATAGTCGACCTTTGTATGGATTATTGAAAAATAATAGGTCGATGCTTTTGCGTTCTCTCGCAAATGTTTTGCACTCGAGAAACTTTGCGTTCGCTTGTAAACCTTTAGAGATCTTTTGAGTTTCTCGGGAACGCAAACGCATTAAAATATTTTTTCCCCTCCCATCTCATATTTGTTCAATCGCCATGTCCCTTTTTAGGGTATCCGTTTCTTTGTTCAAAATGTTCAAAGTAGTCATTAACGAACAGTAGCATCAATGTTCAGATCAATAGTTCATGTGCAATTATATATGAATAATGAATCAAGTGCTATTCAGTTTTGAATAGAATTTTTAAGGTTCATTTCTTTAAGCATCATATAAATAAATGAAAGTGATTATGAAGTGTTACCAGGCAACTAACTAAAACTCTTTCTCTCATATACAACAAAAACATCTCTCTGCATCAAATACAATTTAGTATCATAGCAAACCTTTGCTAAATGTCGTCTTCCGTTCATGTTCCATGTCCATTTTCATGATTCCTTCAGAGTTATCAGTTTTCTGATAGACCATCATAGCTTTTGCAGCTACTTGCTTCCTAGAGAGAATCCAAAACACTTTCAAAAGAGTTCCTGCAATGACAGTAAACAGGGCATTAGTGTATAATAACACAGCAATATCCGTTCCTCATTCCAAAGGATATTGACCTGTAACAAGTGTACTGTAAGTTTTTATTCTTGTTCAAACAGACGCTGTATGAAGCAGTACATAAAGTATTGAATGAAAATGTCTCTGAAACATCTATTATTTGGCAAATATTGCATTTATTTCACTTCAGCTGTGGTAAAGTATGCAAACACCACGTGAGCGGTCACTACGGGAACCAGAAAGTGTCCGACTTCACGTCTCCGTTTGCAGCTCCTCCCCGCCTGCACGCGGCTACTCTCGCCGATCGGGTGCATCCAGCCGCAGCCGATGTCGAACACACCTATTGTCTGCTGTGAGACTTCAGTGTAAACGCCCACGACTCTGATTGTCTGCTGTGAGACTTCAGTGTAAACGCCCACTGCTGTGATTGGCTGCTGTGAGACTTTATGTAAGCCTGTTGAATCCCATGAATGAAGATCTTATCATTGCAACGCAGTTTCTGCACTCTCACTAATGATTTCACCAATGCAAACATGATGTACGTACAGTAAGAGCTTCGTTGTGCAGCGTAATCAGTGTAAGAATTGATAAATTAGGAAATTCCAGACAGTCTCTTTTGGGGGTGACCAGGCCCTGAGAGGACAAAAGGACCTCTCTGGAGATTACCATTTGAACTGGCCCTCGTGCACCATCGAGACGAAAGTCTCACCTCTGAGTCATCTTAATCTACATCTCCTTCCCTCTCCCTTCACCCCCTCTCTCTCATGCTCAGATGATCACCTGATTTCACCCAAGAAAATGTATAGTTTAATGTGAATGATTATCACAGAGTATTTTCATGTTTGGCATCGTTTAAAATGTCACAGTGCGACTGGTACAATTCTCTCATCTCAGAATAAGTAAAACACAAGGTAATAAGGTTTTTGAAGGTTTATGGATAACTAGCATACAAGGAGGGGTTGGTCTCTCAAGCAAATGGTCACCCCCCCCCCAAGAGGTGCTACAGTGTACCTCTGAATGCAAATTTACTATTGTTAGCACATGTTTACATGTGAAAGAGGTCTGGCTATTTAATGGAGTACAGCAGGGAGATCGGGCCTTTTCTGTACTTCAGATCGGTCCGTGAGGCTGAGAGTTGGGTTTGCATCTTCTCTCTATTCCAGAGCATTTGATGTTTTGTATCGATTATCTTTGAATTGATTATGAAATTGGCATGATACATTTACCTGACATAATAAATTGTTACATGTGATTATTCTAACTGATCTTGACATTGTTCATTTAATGGTTAAAAGGAATAGTCAAACATTCGCTCACTTTTAGTGAGGCACAGATATTATTAAAACCTTCCATTTATGGTGTCAGATGAATTAACGAGTAAAAATATATGATTAATATATTACAAATTTAACCAACCAATACTTTGCATGAGTGAGGACAGAACACGTGAGACCTTCCCCCGTGTATTGGCGAACCGGCAGATTGGACCAATTTCACGGGCCTTACATCAGCGTCATTGATTTCATAACGAGTTTTGGCAAGTGTCCAGATAAACTCGCGCTGTGTGATCGCCCAGCTTGGGCGACTGGAAAGGGATTGTTCTTTGATCGCTATCTGTATATTAATCACAGTTTAAGTAAGATTATTTTCATCCTACTAAGAGAAACGACGTGAAGTTGATCGTTTAGTCACTGGCTTGATTTACTGATGCATAAACAGTATTGAACGACTTTGAGAGAAAGATTATCTGTCTGAACTTGAACAATTACACATCAGACATTCACATAACTCACTGGTTCTTCATAGGCTCGGATGAAGGAACTAAAAAAATACCTTTGTGTTCATTTGTACATCCAAACACTGAGCAACTGCCATGCTTTGCTCGTTTGCAAGCCATGATGTCTCTCGAAGAAAAATGATTCGGACGATGATTCGGCTGCGCAGTTCCGCCTGGCCTTGAACATGGGCTGGCATATGCAAATTTTTGGAGGCGTACATATTAATGATCCCGACTGTTGAGTCGGTGTTATGTGGAGATTCGCCTATTTTTCAGGGGTGTTTTTCAAAAATGAGATTTAAATAAGGAGGAGAAAACAATGGTGTTTGAGACTCACTGTATGTCATGTCCATGTACTGAACTCTTGTTATTTAACTATGCCAAGATAAATTCAATTCTAGGGCACCTTTAATAATTTGTTTTTATGAATTCAATTAATTAGATATTCTTTTTGATTATTAACATTTAATCAAACCATTAAAATGGAATCCAGAAATCTTATAACAGAAAACACAGAATTTGATAAAAAAAATAAAAACCGTATTTCATAGCGCCCTAAACATGTAATTTTTTGTTAACCTAACCTTTCTAGAGAATCCAAAACACATTCAAAAGAGCTCCTGCAATGACAGTAAACAGGGCATTAGTGTATAATAACACAGCACTTTCCTGTAACCTTGACCTGTAACAAGTGTACTGTAAGTTATTCTGCAGAAACACATCAGCTAAATGACTAATTAAAACTGCTTGCTCAGTGTTTTCAGCATCATCTGTTTTCACTCAGGTTCACTGTGGTTTGTCTGCCTCTTGTTTGAACCTTGACCATTTACCCAGAATTAGCATGGTCAAAATGAATATTTTGGTACAGAAAGACCTCTGGTTTTGATTAAAGGGGTTTATTTCTTTTTATTTACAATTGCTTTTATCTATGGGAGATCATTTCTGCCACATAAGAAAATAAATCAGGCTTTGTTAAATCTTAAATATGACAAAAAATTAAGACATTCTAAGATAAAAAGAAATCTAAATTATTACAATCATAGTTATTAAAATCGCAAGTTATGACATACTAAGTCATAATTAGGATATGAGAATAAAAAGTTGGAAATTGACATGGCAGTCATGATATGCTCATGTATGCGATTACAAACCTCAAAATTATGAAATACTAAATCGAAATTATGATAGGCCTATAAAAAGTGGAAATTATTAGAAAAAATATCGAAATTATGAACTTCTAATGTTTTTTTATTTCATTATTTTGTAATTTCGACTTAGTTTGTCATAATTATGATTTACCAAAGCATTTTTTTCTTATGTTGCGGAACTGGGCTTCCATATTTATCCATAAAGGAATGAGCTCAAGGGTGATGCTGAAGCTACTGCGCATGCGCATCATAGTCAACTCGATTTCTCCTCATGTTTTCCGTTTCAGGGTAAAGTGGAAAAAAAGTTCACGAAACACCTCAAAACAGTTCGATAGTAGGTTTATGCAGATTGTCAATGAGGACTAGCCTGGATGTCAGCCGAACTTAGCCCCGCCCACAAAATATTTAGGTCGGGAAGTTCGGTCTGGACTCGATCCGTTGAGGATCTATAGAGCTGGTAAGTCCCGCCCCTTCCGCTAACCCCACTGGACCTCTAGTTTGAAAAATCGTCAATGCAAGTGAATGGGAGAAAATAATTATTTTCTGGTCCCGTTTGAATTTTGCCATGAATGTGAACATATGTTGTCTGTGAATTTTTTATATAATTTTTCGTGTAAAGAATGCTACAATTTAGCTTGATACGGGTAGACTTTGTGTGAGAGCACTTTGTGGACTACAACTCTTCGCTGCTTTCGACGCTAATCTGAAGAAAGAACAGCCGATTTGGTTTGAATGGTGACATTTGGGTACAAAACACACAGGCATCTCGATCTGTCTCCATAGATTATCGCAGCATTAGCACCGTGATTTGACAAGTGGAGGGAAATGTGTTATGGGGTGACGTCACATAGGCGACATGTAGTCTTTCTCGTTATGTCTTTTCCACAACTGCTAGCCAAAGAATCATACAATATACTGTCAAACTCGTAACATGAAAAATTCACAGACAACATATGTTCACATTCATGGCACAATTCAAACGGGATCAGAAAATAATTATTTTCTCCCATTCACTTGCATTGACGATTTTTCAACCTAGAGGTCCACTTGGGGTTTTACGGATGGGCGGGACTTACCAGCTCTATTATGCCCGAACAAAAATTGTTCGGACCAATCAAATTGTCAGGGCGGGCTTTATACGATGATGGACAGATGAGCAACGGTAACGTAATCATCCACGTCATCAAAGAGCGCTTGGGTTGAATTCGTTTACAACAATGACTGCTGCTGGAGAATTGAGATTTCACGAGTTCACACTTACTAATAAGTCAGATAGTTGTGCAGCTTTTCTTTGTTTTTTCCTTTTTTTTTCATATTATTAAAAGATACATTAAATTAACGTTTTATGCCTTCATTTGATAGAAAGGATTTTTTTTTAATTAATCTTTTTTTTATTCAGTTAATTAGACATGCTTTTTGATTATTACAATTTTATTAAACCATTCAAATGGAATCCAGAAATCTTAAAACAGAAAACACAGAATAAAAAAAAACAAAAAAAAAAAAACGTATTTCATAGGGCCATAAACACGTCATTTTTTGTTAAACTTCTAATTAATTGTTATTAAATTATTTAAATGAATTAGACAAGCTTTTTGATTACTAAAATGTAATTTAACCATTCAAATGAAACCCAGAAAAATTAAAACGGAACAAACAGAATTTGATGAAAAAAATCACACCACAGCTCTTTTCAGATTCAGAATTATACTCTGCAAATGAATCTAATTTTCCTGGAGCAGTGGCTGTCATTTAGTTTCCCAGTATATATAATATCCCCACAATCCTCTCCTTCCTCTCCAAGTCCGTGTTCTTTCCAGTCATCCGGCTGCCCGGGAGCCCAGCGTCTGTGAATAATGACAACCAACAAATGTCACACCATTGCATCTGCATATATAATAACTTTCTGGCATCCCATCCGATCTAAAAATAATTTTATACTACGCATTTAATCCCAACGACACTACCAACAACAAATATTTAAACAGGTGGAATTTTTGTTTAATGCAAGATGCATTTATTTGACAAGCAAAAGCTTGAAGTACATTATCTTGAAGTATACTGTATATAGCTGCTTCATTTCCTACTCATGATTATAATAGGCAATAATTGGAAAAGAGTAGCGTGGCCATTTCTGACTTGAATGTGTGAGGCTTCTGGTGTCCAGTTTTACCTTTACAAACACAGTCTGTTATGCTGCTTGTTATACAAACTGGTATTTGTTATCACATTATTTTAATTATCATAATCATAAATACATTGGTTTCTAGTTCAAATAGTTGTGCCATGCACTGCACTTTGTTATTCTTTTTTCTTGAGAAAATATAACGAAACATGTCACGGGCATGTAAAAATAAAAATAAAATAAAAATAATGAAAAACATTGTGTAAGTTCTTACATTTAGATATTGTTTCCAAATACATTTTAAATTGTTAATATATATATATATATATATATATATATATATATATATATATATATTAGGGCTGTCAAACGATTAATCGCGATTAATCGCATCCAAAATAAAAGTTTGTGTTTACATAATATATGTGTGTGTATGGAGTATAATTATTTTCTATATATAAATACACACACATGCATATATATTTAAGAAAAATGTTATTTATATATAAAATATTTATATATAATATAAATTATATATAATATAAATATATATACACAGTATATACATGCAAATATTTCTTAAATATATACATGCATGTGTGTGTATTTATATGTAGAAAATAATTATACACCGTACACACACATATATTATGTAAAAACAAACTTTTATTTTGGATGCGATTAATCGCAATTAATCGTTTGACTGCCCTAATATATATATATATATATAGGCCTATGTAAGTTTTATTTTATTTGCATATATCATTACATTATTTACATAAGTTAGCACCCAATACTTGAACAGTTTAAAGTGTAATCCGCCAATTCAGGACGCAGCCTCCGAATTGGGACGCAGCAAACCAGCTTAATTTATCTGGCCATGGTCTTGGCTAAGCCGAAAATACATGACCCGGCAGCGCCGGGGCTGAAACATCCTCACCATGTCCTCCAGTAAAATATAAAACATAAAAATGACAATAGCCAAGCTGGCTCCATAGCTGTTTACTCAATTATATCAAATTAATTATCAGTATGGCAGCTGTCCTCTTGCACCGTTGCTTGGCGCCAGGAACGGTAATTGGGAACACCTGGTTGCGCAATTAGGAAATCCTACGAAGGCTACGTGATACGTCCTTCGAGGGATGCAGCCTTCACATTGGGACACAGCTATAATGTCAGTTTCAGTGAATATGATAAAAAAAATCTTGCCGACTGCAGCTTTAACAACTGACAGCTATTCAACATAATTCATTTGTGAGACAGTCTAACAGTAGGATAGACGAAAACAGTGAAATATCAACTGATTTGATAACTCTGAGTTCTTGTCATATTTTATTACCATTTTCTAGACTATAGCGAATAAACTGTGATAAAGTGAGAAATGTTGAAGGTGTCTGAATAAATTTTGGTTTGACTGTATGATTCAAATGTAAATTTTAATGCATGCTATTTTAGTGCATGGTTGCTAAGAAATGTTTTTGTGAATCAAAGTGAATAATGCCTGAATCAGCTCACTCTTTGTTCATAGTGTAAGGAGTGTCATCCGCCCATCTCCACTGGCCTGTGTTCTGATCCGTTAGACCGACCCAGTAGGACGTGGGTATGGTATGGCTGTTTAGAAATGCCTAGGGGGAAGATAGAAATTAATAATAAAAAAAAGTCAAAATGCTATGTTATGCGCATCCAAGAACATTACACACCCACTCCTCCTCATCCTCTTCTATTTTGAGGAGTAACGCGCCCTGTGCTTTACAGTAATCTCGTGCCTCAATCCAGTTGAGTTCATTATTGGAGAACAAAAAACAGCTGCGTTTGTACGATATCCAGCCAGATTTACAGGTTACAGGGACGTCTGCGTGAGAGAGAGAGAAAATATGCAAAATAAGAGCAGATTTAAAGGTTCTGTTCAACTGAAAATGAAAGTCCGGTCATTAAAAGCTCACCTCATGTCATTCCAAACCCTTAGTGTAACTCTCGCCAAAATGTAACCTAGGGTGTTTTTGTGAATCTTCCTGACGCAAAATTTCATTTAAAAGCATAATTAAGATGGAAACGCCACTTTTAAGATTGACGGTATTTTCGTTTTCGGTCAAATTGCCTTTTGAATAGGAGTGCTATGATAACATAACATTTTTTAAAACACTATTTTTAAAACACTAAGAAGGCTCGACACAACATGAAACTTTGCTGGAAGTATCACCAGGGGCTCTACACATGAACTCCAGCATTGACAACATTGTTTGTGTACACAGAGTTTACTAAAAAGAAAGGTTTTGAACAACTCACTGTTGCTGTTGTTGTTTCCGGCCGCCGGCATTTTGTCAGTCAAAATTAAGTCAATCTCCAAATGCGAATGAACTGACTCCATAGGAGGAAATGTCATGAAGTTGTAATTTCAATGAAAAGCATGATAACTTAGCCACTTAGCTCATGGCAATATCTATTCAAATAATAATAATAAACAAGGAGTTTCATTCAATATATCAGTCTAAATAATGTAATCTTTGCCAATATTCAATACAATATTTAAAAAATTTGCCAATACAGGTCAATATGGATTTTCACCAACAACAAAACAACAAATTATCCATGAATTTATATGGAACTAAGCTTTAGAAGCTTTCCATCTTTACTCTCCTCATGTTACGTTGCATTCGGAGATCGACTATTTTTGACTGACAAAATGCCGGCAGCCGGAAACAACAACAGCTATAGTGAGTTGTTCAAAACCTTTCTTTTTAGTAAACTCTGTGTACACAAACAATGTTCTCAATGCTCATGTGTAGAGACCCTGGTGATACTTCAAGTAAAGTTTCATGTTGTGTGGAGCCTTCTTAGTGTTTTAAAAATAGCGATTTTGATGCTATCATAGTCGTGCCCCTAGCACTCCCATTCAAAAGGCAATTTGACCGAAAACGAAAATACGGTCAATCCTAAAAGTGGCGTTTCCATCCTAATTATGCTTTTAAACAAAATTTTTGCCTTGGGTAGATTCACAAAAAGACCCTAGGTTGCATTTTGGTGAGAGTTAAGTTTTAAGACTTTGGTTTATCTTCAGAACACAAATTCTACCAGAAAGACTCAGAGAATAAATACTGTGACAATTATCCATTTATTAACAACCAAGCAAGCAATAAGATTCTTTGGCGTAGGCCCCGTCCGTAGCTCGCAATCTGAGGGTCCGGACTCTGCATATCCTGCCTGAAGACCAAGGCAGGGGCGCAGCCGACCCCCTGTGAGGTATGGCAGGGACCATCCTGGTGGTGGTGGGGAGGATGGAGGGAAGGATTTGACTTGGAGGTGGTGGGGAGGATGGTTGCGAATTGGAGCGTCAGCATCTGCGAACTCAAACATGAGTAAGTACCGATCTTTTATACCACAAGTGTTGGAATGTGATTGGATAGATAAAAGGTCAAGTGACGCACCAATTAAGTCTTCCTGGCAGAACTTTATGCTAAAGCTTCCATTGACGATCTTTTTAATGAAATCTGAAACTTTCTGTCCCTCCATTGACAATCTATGCAACTACCACTTTCAAGGCCCAGAAAGGTAGTAAAGACATCATTAAATTAATTAGGGATGCATGATATATTGGCCACCATATTGGTATTGGCCAATATATGATAATTCATAATGTTATCGTTATCATCCCGATAAGAAAATTTGGCCGATATATTAAAGCCGATAAATAATGTATTATTTCCTTAATAAGAAGATTTCATATGTGCACTGTTCAACATGATGATTTTGAATAGCTTGAAATATGATTAAAATCACTTTAAAAAAAGGAAAATACAGTTAAGTGCAACACAAGTCTGTGACATAGGCTACATAAATTTGAAGCGAGAATATCCTTATAATTGTGTGCTTGGGACATGGATTTTAATAGTGAGAATTTTTTTGTATTCAGGCTCTCAAAATGTATATAAAAATATTGGATTTACATTTATCAGACAATATACTGTATCAGTTATAAGCTTTCATATTTAAAGAATTATCGGATATTGTTATCGGCCAAAATGTTCATATCGGCACATCCCTAAAATTAATCTACGTGACTCCATTGGTTTAACCTCAAGTTGATGAAGTGACACGAGTGCTTTGTTTGCTAAAAAAAAAAAAAAACAGTTCACCGCTTTATTAACAAAATATTTATTTCCAACACACATTCACGCAACAACATCTGCTCTCTTCTCAACAACACGGATGTGTTGTGGTGCTCTCATGCGTGCAAAAGAAGAATGAAAGTGTTACAGGTTTGGAACGACATGAGGGTAATTAATGACAGGATTTTCATTTTTGGGTGAACTTTCCCTTTAACCACATAAAGTAGCGCTACAGGTTCCACAAAGAACCTTTAACATGCGTGGAATCTTTCCATTCCACAAAAGGTTCTTCATAGTGTGTTTTACAAATGGTCCTTCACATTTTCCAGAATGTTCACTGAAGGGGTCTTTGAGTAACTAAAAATGTTTATTCTATGGAATCGCTGCGAGAACCTTCTTTTGGAAGCTTTATTTTTAAAGAGTGTAGATGCAGTACCTGCTGTTTTGTTTCCCATGTTAGATTTCAGCTCCTTCAGAGCGTTCATGACTCTCTCCTCTAGAGCAGAATAAAACACACCAGACCTTGTTAGACTTTCTACAGTCAGTGTGCTGTGAATTTAATTTCAATCCAATTATTTTCAATGTAAAGAATAATGTCAGTATCAGCATGCAGGTCCATGAAAACAAACAATTATGATTATATTTCTGAAATCATGCTTGAAATAGATTCAATGGAGTACAATATGGGAATAACTGCATTATTGACTATTGTGAATGTATAACTCACCAGAGATCTGTTGTTTAGAGGACAGAGATGCGACAGATGAAGTGAGATCTGACACTGAACTCTTCAGGACACTCAATGAGTTTGCCAGAGACTCTTTAACACGAGATGAAATACATAAATATGATATATCAGCAATATTACTATGTAGTTTCAGGAATGTTTGCCTATATCTTCATACAAACTTTTTTTTTTGTTTCTGACTCACCAAAGTCACGTTGTTTGTTCTGTTGATCAGACTGTATGGATGACTTCAAACTGTCCAGTGATCGTTCTATTTCAGTCTGTTTCTGGTCCTGCTTTTTAACTGGGAGAAAAAAAGTTTGCAGTTAAAAGAATCTTCTTCCTCAATACACAGATAATAAGAAATATGAGATATTATATATAAATGATTGTTTGAATGTCAACGTTGATACTGCAGAATTCAAACTGTTAGTCAAATAACAGTTAGCATATCCTGCTGCTGCACTATGGAAAAGAAGTAGATGTTGCATTTAGATGTTGTATTATAGTTGTAAGCCCGTCTATTGGTCCAATGAGGGTTTCCAATAATACGGGGAAGGTTTCTCTGCGTATTACTTGTCTTTCCTTTTTCGCAATACAACAAGATTAAATAGCCTACAGTATATTTTCTCACATGTATTGACTCGTTATTTCATCTGACTCCATAAATGAAAAAGATTTGAATGATGTCTGTGCATTATTAAACGTGAACAAATATTTTATTTTATTATTTCTTTTTTATCTTTTAAACTCTGATTATATTTTACCCGCTTAGATCAGGAAACTATATCACTCTGAGGTACCTTTTTCTCGAAAGGCCTCACAGCACAATTTCGCCAGTTCCGGTCATCAAAACAGAGGTAATTGGCTAAATATCTGGGATTTGCCGTATTCAGACGTACACAATCAAAGATATGTAAATAACCCCCTTGGAGTACCCCCTCTGGAACTTAATTCAATCGTTTTACTTTAGTAGAGGTCTTGACCACCATTAAAAGACGTTAGTTGATCAACTTTACTTTTCTTAAAATGGCTTTGGCTTGGCCAAGCTCGTGACATTCCACGTACACTTATCTAAAGTAACATTAAACTAGAACAGAGGTAATTAGACGCACCCAAGTTTAGGTTGATCAAACAGCAATTGCTGATTCTAGATGGAAAATAACTCATCTCTGCATCCAAGTACACTTGAATTTGATACCAGATATTAGTCGTCACTAATCTGACGCAAACTTGTGGAAATATACGAATCCGATAATCTACTTGGGAAAAACAATCTCAGAGTCAGTCAGAATAAAATCAAACGTTTACAATTTATTGACCAGGTAATGAAGCAATTATTCAAAATCCAATTCATAAGAATAAAATCATCAGTTAAGCATATCATAACAACAATTCAGAAATAGAGGAATTTGTAGAAATTATTACCTGGCAACAAAAATTACACACAGTGGTTATGTGGGAAGTCCACCTACAGACTCCCCAAACTTTTCTGCTACTTTTCCTTATAAACCCAGATACTTCAATATTCTTACCAAATGGTGGCGTCTGTCATTATAATTAAGACTTGTTTCCACTGAGCGGTACAGTACGGTACAGTACGCAATTATTTCCGTTTCCACTGTCAAAAGTTGTGAATGGTACCAAAATGCCGAACCGTACAGTACCACTTTTTAGGAACCCTTCCATTGGGGTACCTAGCACAGTGGTAGGGTACTAAAGGGTGGAGCTAGACTCACTGCAGAACATTGATTGGTTGACAGAGTATCATCACTTGTGCGTGTTACAAGGGGAATGACAACATAAGAAGTGCCATTTTTTAATATACAGTTTAAATATAACACTACTGTTTTTGTGTTACGAAATGTAGTTTTAAGAGTTTTTCAGTCGAGAATGTAGTTGTTTAAAGCTCAAATCTGTGGTTTATTTATAAAGATTTATGAAAATTTTATCCAGGTTGTGAGATCCAGGCGATCACCGGGCGCTCATGTACCTCGCCTGGAACAGCCTTTCCTCGGCTAGTCGTTCTGACGTTTACTGCTGACTCTGACGTCTCTGTAGTGGTTAAACATGAGATATAATTCGTCTTGTGTATATCTAACGGGCGATTTTCGGTCTTGTGAATCTATAATTTGTTCCCTGGCCAATCGTTTTGGGCTAAGTGAAGTTTCATAACTTTATAAGCCATTTAACTTTACCGTTTTAAGGTTAGACTAGAGCGCTGACTTTGTATGTTTGACTGAATTGTTTGCTTTACTTCTTATTGTATAGCTTCTTGTACCTTTTACTTATACTTTTATAATGGCTAATATTGATCAAACTGAAATTTAACAAAAAGAGACTGGGTTGAGTTTTGTCATTTAAAATTTTATTACAGTAAAGATGATCACTTTAATATTGTTTACTAACTCATCTGCAGTGGCTCAGGGGCGGTATATGCACTGCAGTAGCACCAGAGATAAGGTCCAAGAGGATAAGGCTTTTCTTGCTCCCTCAGGAACCTGACGATCAGGATGTGCTCCCAAGCTACTGCATCATGATGTATGTCAAAGAAAAAATAGAAACAACATCATTTTGGGTGGAGGACACAGCCTTCACTCCAACCCATATTGCAGGAAAGTGAGCACTGAAATGAACGAATGCTTTCAGGATCTCCTCACGGAGAGAAGACTCACTCAATGAATATGTTCCACTTCTATTTGCAGTAAGCAACACTTCCTTCTTAGGGGGTGCTCTCGTAGAAGTGATGGTGACTACCACATAGTCCTGCGGTAGCCACCTGAACCTCCACGTCCATTTTTAGGACCGGCCTGGAATCTCTCCAGGGTTCTGACCGCAGGTGTCATCATGCCCCGTCCCTGAGAATGTATTCAGGGGAAAGTCAGGAAGGGCTGTCGAGGGGAACTAGGTCTGGTTGGGCCAATAAGGGGCAACTATCAAGACCTGCTCCAATCCTGACCTAACACAGTACGTGCAAGCGACATGCGCGCACAATACAGGAGCACTGCTCAACACTAGTTGTGAAGAAAATCACTGAGCTTCAGGAGCATCTCTGCTCAACACCTGAGTGTGATGAAATACACTGAGCTTCTGGAGCATCTCTGCTCAACACCTGAGTGTGATGAAAATCACTCAACTTGAGCGGGCACCAAGCGACAATGAATCGCATAGCCGCTTTTTTAGAAGGCTCACTGGGGAACACATTTCTGTTGGGCCCCGAGTCCAGCTGAGAGCCAGTGTCTGTCCAAGGGTTGTCCGCTCGGACAGAAATAACACAACTGGCAGAGGAACGAATCCGTAGAGGCAAACAAATGTAACGGTGCGGCCCGAAGTGGTCCCTGCCCATCTGGACCGCCTGGGGATGGAGTCTCCACTCTCCCTGAGGCTCGTCAGCGGCATGATTGAGCAGGCCGGAAGAAATAGTGGAATGAAGCGACCTCAGAAGCTTCTGATTCCAAGGAGGAGGAGACGGGCGAGTTGTGACATGCGAGGGAAGCTTAGCGCAACGGTCGCGATGCTGTCTTTTCAGACCAGTACCAGCTCGCTGAGCAGCGGTGGCTCAAAGCGAGGTGAACTGCAACAACTCGAGGCAATGAATGCCAATGCAGTCAGAGGTCGCCCAGGTCTGGGGTGATCTGTTGTCACACAGTGCGTGCCGCTCTGCCACGGTCACTTCGGGACTCGACCTTAAGCCAGTGCTGAAGTGGACTTCATATGGAGGAAGCCATGCGGCTGCGTCTGCCATATGCCCCAGGAGCCTCTGAAAATACTTTCAGTGGGACCCTTTCTCACTTCTGTATAGCACCGACCGGACACACTCTCTTCTTGAAGAGGCATGTTGGACCGAGTCCATCTCCATACCGGAAAAGAGATATTAGCCCGTGGGCGAGTTTACTCTCTCCCAGTTGACCTGAAGACCCAACTGGCTATGGAGCACTCGAAGGGTAGGACTCTGTACTGATACTTCGAACCCTCAAACGCAACCTGCAGGATAACCTGTGGTGCGGAAGGCTAGAGATCTAAAGTGCATGTCATTCAGGTCAAATGCTGCAGATCAAGCTTGGGGCGGGGAATTCTGAAAAATTTCGGTGACGAGCAGGCGGAGGAACTGCCACCGGTGGCGGGGTGGAGGCAACAGCGGGTGGGTCGGGTGGCCTCCTTCTGCTCCTGGGCGGCAGAGAGCTGTGGGCGCAGCTCTCCACCGCATCGCTGAACAACCCAACCTGGGAAATTGGGGAGTCCAGGAACCAATCCCTGTCCGCATCCGCCATTTCAACCAGGCTGAGCCAACGATGGCGCACCTGGACCACTAGGTTGGACATCACTAGACCGACCACGCACGCTGTGACGCTGCAACGCCATGGCATGTAAAGAGGAGGCGGCTTGCCTGCAAGCTTTGTAAGCTCTGACCGTCAAACCTGACTCGAGCTCACAGGCCTGCGAGGGAAGACAAGGATCCCCCAGATGCAGCGGCCGTTGGACACAGGTGTGTCGCAACAGACCGCTCCACTGGAGGGATAGCCTCATAACCCTTCGCAACGTTCTTGACTGAAAGGGAACCTAGTCTAAAGTCAGTGGCGCGTTATTCAGATGCTATTTTAAGGGCGCATGCTTGGCCTTAAATCTTGCTTTTCTACTCTACACAGATGCAGCAGTTCCCATTTTTGCAAACTATACATAATTACAAGGAAAAATATTCCACACGAAGGAAATAATTGTGGTGCCCATGAAGATGTGAAAAAATAGGCATAAATCTAGCTTACACATTTACCCAAATTATTATACCCCTGTTTAACCAAAGCTTATTTGGGTGGGTTTCTCCTTCCCCATACAATGTCACTTGTCTGTCTTTTACGTCCCTGACGAGAACGTCGGTCTCCTCGGCTGTGAACCGCTCCTGGCAAATCCGCTGTTATAATAGCAATCTGCCATGGAACAAGCGCGCCTGCTCTTAAAGGGAATTTGAGATGACGCTCTGATTGGTTTATTGCATGTTACGCCCAAACCACATCTATGAATAATGTAGCTACTTCAGACCAACACATTTTAGATCTGCGGCGGTCGCTAGAGTCATTTATCACGCCGGTATAATAGCAACAGCGCCCAAGATCCGCCCACAAAGTTACTTGCGTTTCGCGATTGCAGATCGTTAAAATAGGGCCCTTAATGTTGCATAATAAAATATATTCATATTCATGTTAGTTCACAGTGAATTAACTAATGGTGACATTAGTTAACCAATGTTAATAATGATTAACATTAACTAAGATTAACAAATGCTTTAGAAGTATTGTTCATTGTTAGTTCATGCTAACTAATGAATTTAACTAATGTTAACAAATTAAACAAAATGTTAAATACAATTTGTACTTTATGCAGTTACTTAATTTAACGTTAAATATTAAAATTTTCCCCTATATCATTCCTTGCAATTGAAATTCCTTGGAAATATATTCAGTGTTAATGTCTCCAGTAAGAAAACATGCTGAAATTTGAGTGTGGCCCAAAGTATCATAACTAGATACAGTTAATGTTATAGGAGATTTTAAAAGAGAGCATAACAAGAGAATTATATGTTCACTATAAGGTCTTATTAATTCATGAAACAACTTTATTAAATTTAAAATTCATATTAATTTTGCCTTTTTGTCTTACTAAAGTCACGTTGCTTGTTTTGTAGATCAGACTAGGGATGGGCATTCGATTAAATTTTCTTAGTCGATCGTCGGGAGAATTAACGATCGACTATCGATTAATCATTAATATTTTTATATTGAAATTCATTATTTAACTTTTTATAAATTAAAAATGCAATGAAAATACAAAAATACAGTTTGTTTGTCCTCGATGACATCTTTATTACAAGAAGATCAACTTGTGGCAGTGAAACTGGACGTTCGGTAGACTTGAAGATATGCCCTGCGGTGCTCTAAAACAGCGGAACCTGCAGCTGCGAGCCGGGGCGTTCTTAAACAGAGACCCATGGCCACTTCATCCGTTTTCTGTGATCGGATAGCTATCCGATCGTGAAAAGACCAAATGTAAATGCCCTCCGAAACGCATTCGAGACGGATTTAAATCCGATCGCTCAAACCACTTCAGGAGGAGATCTGAGACGCATTCCAGACGAAACTTGACAAGAGTAAATGCATTTGGTTGTTGAAACAACATATGTAAATTTGACTTATCCCAAAAATGCTAAGAAATAAACGTGTGAGAGCGTGTTATAGGCTATATGTAATGTTATAGCCAGATATGACAACGCTACTTCAACACGCATCACCACAGATGAGCATCTATTCATCAAGCCAACGTGCAAACTATCGCAAATCAAAGTGAAAGTCATTCATCAACACACAATCATCTTCATTAAAAGTAAAGAACCGAAATGATCTTACCAGGGCTGTTGCCGCATCTTGTTGCGGTCTTTGATTTAGAAATATTCGCTGATGATCAATAAAATGCAGCTCATATCAGTTGCTTTCGGTGTCGTGCAACAATTTAAATACGCATATAGCGCGGGAATTCAAGATCGGATTTATATCCGTTTTGCAAAAACACATTTATGTGACCAGGTGTAAATGGAATCGTTTTGATAAATCAGATAGCTATCCGATCTGAGAAAACGCATGAAGTTCCCATAGAACTTCTGCACCAGTCTACTGATTTCTGTTGAGAAAGATAAGCATGTTGACATGATCTGGGATCAGACGCGACCGCAACCTGGTGACAGCCAGTCCAGCCGCCGAAAACACCCGCTCTGAGGGGACTGACGTTGCCGGGATGCACAGGTACCTCCGCGCTAAAATTAATTCCATTGCTTCAAGACTCACACTACGCAACGCAACCTGCATTAGTTTAATCGATAACAAATAAACGTGATCGACGAAATTCCTAACGATCAATTATCGATCGTCGATTAATTATGCCCATCCCTAGATCAGACTATAGAGAAGTAACAGCTGATTTCAAATAGTCAAAAAAAATTGTTTCTGCACCTTGTTGCCAACTTTGAAAGGAATGTACAATAATTGTATATACATATATATGACTGATAAACAATCAAGAATCAAGGTTTGCTCTTAAAAGTATTTCTTATGGTTGTCTCCTTTAAATGATCAGATTTGCAGACCTGCATCATTTAGTTTGGATGTCAGCGCTGATACAGCAGAACTCAAACTGTTCATCAAACTCTTCACTTCAGTGTGTGACAGACCTTGCTGGCGCTCTGTGAAAAAGAAGGAAACAAATTCTGCTATTATAGTCAGAAATACACAGTTGTGTACCCTGGTAGGAAAAATATCTATTTAGATGAATCATATTCATGTTGTCACCTTTTTTTTTTACTCAATACCATTTTCAACTAAAAACATAAAACTTTTTATGCGTTTTGGCTGTTCATTTATACGACAACAGAGTTTTGGGTGCCCCAAAAACGCAAACTTTAAAAAGCGGTTTTCAGAGTGGAAGTTTTTTAAAACGGTCTCCTTGTAAACGTTAAACTGTGAAAACGATGACGTCATGCACATGCATATTACATGTTTCAGTCTATAGCGTTTCATCGTCATCTAATGGCCTGGCAGCAGAATATAGCGATTTTAGTCATTTTCACGGATCCGTGTGAATGGGGATCGTTTTGACAATGGTGTCTGTACGCGGAAAAACGTCTCTGTTTTAAGCATAGCGTCATCATGTAAACGTACCCAGACTAAACTGAACTGAATCATATGTAACAAACTCACAGGAATGAAACTAATACAAAACAACATTATCGTGACACACGTGTTGGTTTAGGATGATTTAAATGTACAGTATATAAAAAAATTTATTCTCATCCAGCTTTTGTTTTTCCTCTTGTTTGGATGTTATTGAACTCAATGAAGAGGCAAGATTGGTCATCAAGGTCTCAATATTCTTTTCTTGAACTATATATATGTATATGTATAGAGAGACAGAGAGAGACATAAAAATCAATGTTACTTTTTCTAAACTTAAGGAGGAAAAATATTTAAGGCAAAGACAAGACACTAATCAATGGTAGCTGATCTGGATATGTACATGTTCAAATATGAGTAAAAGTACAGTGCTTGATAAAAAAGGATCTATGTTTAAAGGGTAACTAAACCCCTGGTCAGAGCCTGACTCCACCCACTGGCAATATTTGAAAAATGCTAGAAAAGTGGGCAGACCCCAGAGGAGATAGACGGGACGAACCGAGGGCGGGGCTGAGCGAGGGGGCGTGCACCTGAGACCCGCAGTGACGGATTAATCGACAGCTGCTGTCAGACTCTAAAATGGAGAGACTCACAGGGTCGCAAGACTACGTAAAGTACATGCATCTGATGAGTTTTATCGAGTTGATGTCAATAGCGCGCGCTCTCTGTAGGCATATTCATATTTTGCAGTTCTCACCTGTGATCTGAAGAGCGGTGTTGACTGAAGTTTGATTGGAGCTATGAATGTTCATCCAACTCTCCAGCTCTGAGAATGTTCTTTGTTGATGAGAAACTGGGAACAAAAACAAACTTTTTTGTAATCAGCATAATGTAAAGGCTGTAAACATGAATACCACTATCATTATGTATATATATTTTTTGCATTACTCACTTTTTAAAATGCAAATATTTTACAACATAGCACTTTCAAAGTATGATGTTAATAACTCACAGATGACAAAAGTCATGATGAAAATAATCATGCAGACTGTTCCTAGAAGCACAAAGATGCCAGTTTTTCTGCTACATGGACAACCTGCAGAAAACATCACACCATGAGAAATAACTTTTTAATTTATTTTATTTCTTTTAAAGCAAGACAGCCTTCCTGTTCCTTAAACAGTAGCGAACAGCAACACCAAGTTCATGGGTTGAATTCCCAGGGAAAACAAGAACTGATAAAAATGTCTATCTTGAATGAAATGTGGATAAAAGCGTCTGTCAAATGCATAAATGTAAATGTGATGTGCAATATTATAAGGAAAGTATTTCACAAAACACATAGTCATTTTACAATGAATCTTTACCTTTATAAATAACACATTATCCTTATCCTAATAAGTCTATTTTAAGAAGTTTTTACTCCTTGCCACAGTCGACCTTTGTATGGATTATTGAAAAATAATAAGTCAATGCTTTTGCGTTCTCTCGCAAGTGTTTTGCACTCGAGAAACTTTGCGTTCGCTTGCAAACCTTTTGAGTTCTTTTGAATTTCTCGGGGGAACGCAAAAGCATTTTTTCCCCTCCCATCTCATATTTGTTCAATCGCCATGTCCCTTTTTAGGGTATCCGTATCTTTGTTCAAAATGTTAGTAGTCATTAACAAACATTAGCGTCAATGTTCAGATCAATAGTTCATGTAAATTCAAATATGCATAATGAATCAAGTGCTATAGTAATTCAGTTTTGAATAGATTTTTTAATGTTAATTTCTTTGTTAAGCATCATATAATGTATAACTTAAATGAAAGAGATTATGAAGTGTAACCAGACAACTACCTTAAACACGTTCTCTCATATAGCCTACAGCACAAACACATCTTTCTGTATCAAATACAATTTTGTATCAGCAAACCTTTGCTAAATGTCGTCTTCCGTTCATATTCTATGTCCATTTTCATGAATTCTTCAGAACTATCCATTTTCTGATAGACCATCATAACTTTTGCAGTCAATGAAAGCTTTAGCATAAAGTTCTGCCGGGAAGACTTAATTGTTACGTCACTTTACCTTTCATCTATCCAATCACATTATCACACTCGTGGTATAAAAGATCGGTACTTACTCATGTTTGAGTTCGCAGATGCTGACGCTCCAATTCACCACCATCCTCCCCACCACCTCCAAGTCTAATTCTTCCCTCCATCCTCCCCACCACCACCACCAGGATGGTCCCTTCCATACTTCACGGGGGTCGGCTGCGCCTCTGCCTTCATCTTCAGGCAGGATATGCAGAGTCCGGACCCTCAAATTGCGAGCTACGGACGGGGCCTATGCCAAAGTACTTTATTGCTTGCTGGGTTGTTAATAAATGGATAATTGTCACAGTATTTATTCTCCCGAGTCTTTCTGGTAGAACTTGCTTCCTAATCCAAAACACATTCAAAACAGCTCCATAGTCCCGTTCGAAACAACCCCTGCAATGACAATGGAAAGGGGTATTTGTGTACAATAACAGCACTTTTCGTTCCTCTTTCCAAAGAATATTGACCTGTAACAAGTGTACTGTAAGTTATTCTGCAGAAACACATCAGCTACATGACTAATTAAAATGCTTGCTCAGTGTTTTCAGCATCATTTTTCACTCAGGTTCACTGTGGTTTGTCTGCCTCGTTTAAACTTTGGTCAAATGGTCAAAATTAAGATTTTGGTACAGAAAGACCTCTGGTTTTGATTAAGGGGGTTTCTTTATTTTTATTTACTTACATTTTTATTTATTTTTTTACTTTTATCTATGGGAGATCATTTCTGCCATAAGAAAATAAATCATGCTTTGTTAAATCTTAAATATGACAAAAAAATTAAGACATTCTAAGAAAATCTAAATTATTACAATCATAGTTATTAAAATCGCAAGTTATGACATGCTAAGTCATAATTAGGATATGAGAATAAAAAGTGGAATTTGACATGGCAGTCATGATATGCTTATGTATGCGATTACAAACCTCGAAATTATTAAATACTAAATCAAAATTATGATAGGCCTATAAAAAGTGGAAATTATTAGAATAAATATTGAAATAATGAACTTTTAATGTTTTTTTATTTAATTATTTCGTAATTTCATCATTTTTCATCTTTTTTATGTCTGACTCTGAGATGGCGAACGGGAACATGGTTTGTGTAACATTAGCAAGACATTATTAACTGTTTGATAATGTAGTCAAGCAAAAGGCTTAATTACCGTTATGTGTCCGACTTGCAGACGAACCTGTATAATTCACTCTTCCTCTTCTTCTTCTGAATCAGTTTTTGGTTCAAACATATATGGCTGAATTAAACCAGTATTTCCACTGTGCCATTGTGCAGTGTTTACTACAGTAAAGTTGAGAGAGTGGATCAGGTAATCCGAGCTGGAGTGAGTGAGTGGAGGCGGGGCTAATTTGCATATTCATAGAACTGCGTATACTAAATGAAGCAAGGGTGTAGAGTTAATTTTTTTTTAACTATTTTTGTTTAATATTTTTAACATAAGTTTTGAAGGGTTTGCTTTTGCTTTCTTACATATAGTAATACAACTAGTGTTCAGAGGAATAAACACTACATAGTGTTTAGGCGTCTATCAGCGGTTCTGTCTACCAGTGGATATACATTATTAGGGATCCGCTGATAGACGCCTGCTTTCAAACGCTCCCGTGTGTATCAGTGTAAACGCTCGGAGAAGAGCATCAAAGATGTCTATTTACAACATGTTTTTGAAGCGTTGATCATTGTAGCTGTTGTAAAGTTTTCTTTCATCGAAGCAGAGACCAGGAGACAGTGGGATCGCGTTCAACGGAAGTTATTCTTTATTGAGAACTCCGCTGTACGTTGCTGTAGTACTTCCAACATGATCTAATCACACATAAATTTACATGGTGTCTTATAGGCATTTTAGGAGGAGGGACTTTTGAAGGTGGAGACAAATTCAAACAAAGCATGTAAATGAGTATACAGGTTAAGGAACCCGCCCCAGACCGGCAGTCTCAATCCAATCAGCATAACCACTCAAATGCATATGTGCTAATCCAATCAGCCAAACGATTCAACGTCTGGACTGTGGCTCTAGCTCCAAGAGCCATTAAAGACAATAGGTTAGCGTCTCCGTGATCTGACTCATTTAACTTACAAAGGAAAAACAGGTCGGGCAGGAATATCTTGCTGTAAACTCAATAATCACTTTCTCAGTTTATATACTATCTAAATTAAAACCTCAAATGCTAAAATTAGTATTCTTCACCGTGATGTTATGTAAGGAAGCATATCTGAAATAGATTCTTAAATTTGGATCCTTCAGTCAATCAGAGACATACAGTAAATGTTGACCTTGTGAACACAATGGCCAATCAGAGGTGTTTGAGGTCTATTGTTCTCATTTGTAAGTCGCTTTGGATAAAAGCGTCTACTAAATGTTTAAATGTTCACTCAAATGCTGGGGGAAATACTGGTATCGTCACACTTTTAAAACTTCAGTACCGACTTGCTACCGAAGTCTGTATTTTGTGACAACCCTAGGCGGGGCTTGATTTTGTCCAATGGGAATTGATTGGATGGTTGTGGTTTGCTATTGGTTGATCTCATGTGAGTGACAGGTTGCCCCACCCTTATCATCAGAGAACAGAAGAGATAAGAAAAACTAAAACTGATTTCACAGGGCCCTATTTTCTTAGTCTTTTCACATACCCCTGCTGGTAACCACTGCTCTAGAAAAAAGAAAACAAGCAGACAATTCTTTGTGAAATTCTTTTATTTGTCAAAGTTAACAGAAGTTTTGAGGGGTTTGCTTTTGCTTTCTTACACAGGGAAATACAACTAGTGTTCAAGGGACTAAACACTACACTCAAACCAAAAATTATTCAGACACCAGATATCATTTTTGATATTTTTTTTACTAGTGGGTAGGGCTGGGCGATATGGCAAAAAAAAAAAAATCTAGGTTTTTTCATAAAGTTTGACCGATTCACGATTTCGATTTCGATTTTTTTTATTGTGTAACTAGTCAACTTAAAACATTACAACAACATGACTTAAGTAACATTCTCTTTGTAAGTAACTTGAAAAACCATTTGGTTAAGGAACATTGTATTTTTAATGGCCATGCCATACTTGGTCAACAAGGTGTAAATAAATGTAAAACAAATTCACGAGTTAAATATCTTTGCAGAAGATTTGAATGAAATATGAAAGTAAATATTGTGCAATTTGAATGAAACATTAAATACTTCTGAATATATAGTAAGAAAATAACCATTTTAACCAATGTAAACATTACATCAGTAAACTCAAAAAGTTATGCAAATTTTCAACAGTAAAAAAAAAAAAAAAAAAAAAAAAAAAAAAAAAAACTTTGTAGACCATCGTGCAAACATAAAGCATGCTAATAAACTGCGCTGCACAAGTGCGCATTTAAAAGTTCACGGCACAAAGCGAAGAAATGTCGAGCGCACAAATCCTAGTGTCTGTCTGTCCAACAGTTTATTGATCATTTGTTTCTTCACAGTTTTAAATTCCAGTTATTGTGCGTTTGATGCCGATTTAGTCCTTGTGATGTGTGTGATCTAACAGGCACACGGTAGCGAGTCGTTTAAAAACAGCAACAAACTCCAACAAAATAAAGTCATTTTATGCAAATCCACAGCCTTTTCTCTACAGATCAAGCATTATAATGTGAATATCATATTGGAGAGTTTTACCTTGCATGTATGCTGCTGTAACCGGACGAGGCGCGCGCGCTGTTTGAATACCGAATGGAGAATGACAGCCGCAGAGGAGGGAAAACGAGTTTTCGTAAACTTTAATGATGTAAATAGACTTTTGTCCCTCACATTAAGCTATGAAATAGGCTTCAGATGAATTTGTCACCCAAACTGACGTGAAAAAAGCGGGAGGCGCCGAAAAGCGCACTGTTTGCATCCCTGTACTTGGAAAGGAAGGAAAAATGCATCTCTTTGCCATCTGTAACCATATTGACGGCCGCCCGTTGTGGCCCTGTTGCGCGGGGACGGCGATTGTGGTTCCGTCCCGGGTTAACATGGTGACGGCTGTGATTATTCTGCCATTGGTGCAATTACAATATCTATTTTATTATTATTATTATTAAAAAATCGCGATACCTCGATTTAATAAAAAAATAAATCGTCTTAAAACGTAAATTCGAATTAATCGAAAAAATCGCCCAGCCCTACTAGTGGGTGCACGACACTATAGTTAATTTATGTAAGTGAGGATAGAAAAATAAAGTAAACTGTGAAATATTATACCCAAAAGTTCTTCATATTCATTATAACAATTTTGACCAAAAATGATTCAGACACTTTGACCTGGGCATGTTTTGCTGAAGTGTTTTTTCTTTAATTGCTAATGCAACCTTTTTACACCACAGACTGAACAAAACTAAGCATTGCTTGGTGATTGGTTGAGCTAAACTGGTATTATCTAATTGTGTAGTTAAATTTAACAGCTGACAGATATTCAACATAACTCATCTGTGAGAGTCTAACAGAAGGATGGACAACACCAGGGGCGTTTCTAGGTTTTAAAAACATCAGGGGCTGAGCCCAAAACATCAGGGGCTGGTAGTTAGGGGGGTTCGGGGGCATGCTCCCCCGAGAAAATTTTGATTTCTCAGACCTACATATGTGCATTTTAAGGTGTTTGAAGGCCAACATTTTTTGATAACAATAGCTTTAAAAGCATGTCAGTGGGCAGTAGCATAAATTATTTGTCAAGCAGATAACAGATTCTTAAACATGAGAATGAGGATAAATGTTGAAATGAATGATCCACACTATAAAATGGAAATGCAAAATGTTTCTGCTTATTGTTGACAATACACAATCACATATTCCAAACAGGAATGGCCTTAAATGAGAAATCTTTCAAGGATTATTTTGCATAGATGTAAACTTTTTAGCATTAAAGATTGGTTTCAGCAACTTGTTTCTTTCTTGAGTTAATCAATGTTTTTGGCACTATTAAATCAGTTCAATTAAATTTCAATTGTTCACTCATAAAGACAGTCACTTGTCACCATTACTGGCCTAATGATGGAAGTTGTGCAAACACAGACAAGCGGAGTGATAGAAACTGTGAAAAGGCTGATGCTGGTGAAATATTCAAAAACATTCGAGGACCTTATATATATAGGCTACATATCAGAGTTAAATAGGAATACATTGTAATAATGTTAATCAAGCAGCCTAAATCACACGACTGCGCAGCAATATTTAAGCTCATTATACAAAGGAAATAATACAGATCTAGACAAATTGGGTTGCTTATAGTTAAAAAAAATGTCATGAACGATCATTTAGGCTAGATGTAGGCCTATTTTTCACATTTTTGGTCACAAAATATTTAGTCAGTTTTGATGACTTTGCAATATTGATAAAATGTTAGAATATTAGCCTAATAATGAAAATTGAGTAGGGCTACGCCAAAATGTGTAACATATATGTAGCCTACAAAGGAATACAAAAGCCCCGACAGAGTTTTGACGCAGCTTTAATCTCCCTTTTGGTTATTTCAATACTTAATTGACAACAGAACACGACGTTACATGCTAGTTTATTTTGCGTGATACAGGGCACGCGTTATTGAAGAGTGCGTGCCGCGAGCAAACGGCTGGCACGACGTAAGTAAGTTAGTTTTTCTGAGTTTTACTGATAGCCTGACAACATCTGGTGTGACTGAAGACTGTGCGGCGGTGCTGACTGCGTTATTTTTTTTAAACCGGTGCGGCGCGCGCGCCCCCGAAGTTCATCCGTGAGGAACTTGAAACCGTTGCTTGAACTTGAATTCAGGTGACTCATTAACACTCGCGCTACTGGCCACGCCCTGCTTTCACGGCTCGTGGGCTCGTGCTGCTTGCCACTTTGCCTAATAATAATTATCAATAAATTCAATTTTTTGAGATCCGGGGCTATAAAAAAAACATCCGGGGCTTAACGACGCGCCTGGACAACACCAGTCAAATATCAAATGAGTTGATAACTCTGAGTTCTTGTCATATTTTATTACCATTTTCTAAACTATTGCAAATAAACTGCTAATGTGAGAAATGTTGAAGGTGTCTACATAAATATTTTCAGGTTCAGTATTGCACTTTGAATATGTTAGATCGTGATTCAGTTTTAAAGTGACAGCAGCCTAATATACTTGCTGCTGTTTGTCCCTAAAGTTAATCAAAAGACAAAAGGAAAAATTAATACCTGCTTCTCAGTGGATTTAATAGGATTAATCTATATTTAATTTATATAGTGAAAACTATACAGTGTTGTTTTACATGTGATTAGCCTACTTTTTGTTGATAAAAATGTATACTATATTTATACTTTATATTTATATTATTTATTTCACAGGAAAGCTATTAAGTTAAGCTCCTCTAAGGGTTAGGTTACCCTAAGAGAAGGAATGGAATTTGTTTCACATGTTGCTTGCCATTAAAAAATGGGTTGTGAATTCATAATATTCTCTTAATTTTAACATCAATTGTTGTTAAGAATATAAATAACCCCCATAGGTCTGTTTGAAGCCTTCTATTTATCATGTAAGGCAAGGCAAGTTTATTTATATAGCACATTTCATACACTATGGCAATTCAAAGTGCTTTACATAGAAAGGAATTAAAATTTCACACTATGGCAATTCAAAGTGCTTTGCATAGAAAATAAGCACAACATAAAAGCAAGGAAAATTAAAACGGTTATAAAAGGAATGAATTAGAGTAAAATTAATTAAAGTAGTAAAAAGATGATACATAGAATCAACTTCTCATCTGGCAAAACACCGGTGTATCTTTCAATTTCCCCAATTAAGTGGTTTATGTTTCTCTCTAACCCAATTCTATTCTAATTGATACTCCCATGATTTTCCCATGATGGTCAGTCTTTTCTGTGGTTTTTCCCTCGGCGTGCCTATATAACTCTAGACGTCTCTACTATAGAGTCTCTAGATGTAGTATTATTTATTTTGGTGATCGGTATCGGGCCAATACTGCTTTCAGTGATCGGCCCCCAAAAATCCCGAAGAGAGCACCCTGAAAAGTTATGCTAAAATCTTAGTTGCAAACTTCTTCTGAACCTCATCCCTACTTTGGTCTTCGTCCCTGTTGGACTTCGTCCTGTAACCCGTTTGATCAGCACACATGCAACAAGTGTCATTATACCGAAGCAAAAGCAATGGAAGTTACTGCTTCACAACATTAAAAATCTCTTAACTTGTGAACACAAATATCTCTGGAAACCACACGATCATAAAATCAAACAACAACAGCAAGCATTCAGAGAGCAAGGAAATGTAATAAAAATGAATAAATGATTATATGATTAAATGGAATAATTAAATGATTATGATTAAAGGATTATAAATGAATAAAGAAAACAGAACAAATGTATGGTCGCTCTCTTGAAGCAATTAAGAATCCTTAGATCCTTTACATATGAATTTCAATTTGAGGGAGCAGTGGTTGTCATTAATATGCGCTTTTTTTGTTAGTTGTGCACAGTCCTCTCCTCCCTCATACGGATGTCCTTGCCACTCATCCGGCTGCCCAGGTCCCCAGTGTCTGTAACCAAAGCCAAAAAAATGCATATAGAAAACTTTTTTTTGTAATTTAATCCCATGTCCGTGACCTACAACAACTAAAGGTTGTTTAATCAAGTTGCATGTACTTAACAATCAAACTCTTAAAGGAGAACTCCGGTCAATTTTAACATTGAGCTCATTTTTTTGTACATTTGGAGTGCTGTCAATACAGAGAACAACGACAAAAATCGGTGTTGCCTACACCGAGTTATTCTATTTTTAAAATTTGCACCCTGTTGACTTCAATGGGGCAAGTACTAAACCTGCTTTTAGCCTCTTAACATCCTTGATGTGTCATTACAAGTGCACAGAAAATGTGAGTGATTCCTTCTGAGTGAACACGAGTGGATCTGACTGCAGTAGATGTGAAAGAAATGTATAAAAATGATGTTATTTAAGCCAGCGCAAATACCTTTGTTTACATCCTGTTTTTCGGTTGAAGTCTAAAGTAGTCGATTGCCGAGTTCACACGCATAGGTTTAATACCTATGATCACGCGCGTGAACTCGGCAATCGACTACTTTGGACTTCAACCGAAAAACAGGATGTAAACAAAGGTATTTGCGCTGGCTTAAATAACATCATTTTTATACATATCTTTCACATCTACTGCAGTCAGATTCACTCGTGTTCACTCAGAAGGAATCACTCACATTTTCTGTGCACTTGTAATGACACATCAAGGATGTTAAGAGGCTAAAAGCAGGTTTAGTACTTGCCCCATTGAAGTCAACAGGGTGCAAATTTTAAAAATAGAATAACTCGGTGTAGGCAACACCGATTTTTGTCGTTGTTCTCTGAATTGACAGCACTCCAAATGTACAAAAAAATGAGCTCAATGTTAAAATTGACCGGAGTTCTCCTTTAAAGTACATTATCTTGAATTGATTGCTTCCTATCCTACTTTCGTTGACAAAGGCCAATAATTGAGGGGAATCATTTTAAGATATCATGTGGAAGCTGTGGATAATGGACATAATGGAAAATGAATTCAATATGGAAAACTGTGACTGCATAATTCAACTCACACTTTGTCCATGGTGCAATTAGTGTCATCCGCCCATCTCCACTGGCCTGTGATCTGATCCGTTAGACCGATCCAGTATTCAAAGGGTTTGGCCAAATGGGTAACAAATTCCTAGGAGAGATAAAAAGAAAAAAATACTGAAAGGCAGAATAAAAGGTATTAACCCTACCATGCAACAGCCCCGTTTTTTCTGTAGACATAAAGGTTACAATGAAAACCACCTAAGTTTTCCTTATAAAATTGTCATTTTTATAGTTGTAGCGATAGGGATGCTCATAATTAACTGGTTAACCAAGAGCAAGAATTTTGACCGGTTAATACAATCGGTTTAACGGTTTAAAAAGTAATTTTTCAAGACATTTTGAAAATGTTAAACATATAAAATTTTGCTTTTAAGACAAAAACAGGTAGTGTATATGTCACATTTTTAAAAATAAATGTATTATTATAACATTAATGTAAAATAACGGTAAATAAAGCGAAATCTTAAAAAATAAAAATAAACACTATAAACATAGCTATAGGCTATTTTAGTTCCCCTAACGCCACAACAAATCCTTTAAATGTTACAATATTCAGGACGGAACAAGAATAAAAAATAATAGTAGCTTTATAAACGTCAAGACACTTTAGATAACCTTATTATATAAACTAGGCTTTGTACTTCACACGCGTTCCAATATCCATGTAAAACATCATCCTTCACATGCTCAGAAATGCTCACGCTGAACGGCATAGATTTTACACCACAGACTATTTAATTTAGCTTTTTATGTAGCTTTGTAGCTTTGTAGCTTTTTATGTTTGGTTGACTGTATTCATTTTGATAATGAATAGAACTGATATCTTGTGTGTTGTGTGTGTGCACGTGAGGCGGGATCACTGGAATTTTATAATAGTGGAAACTACTTAAAGTACTCTGTCATATATGGTCATACAGATAAGAGTAAGACATGATTAGAAACTGTAAAGGGTTTACTTTTATTTGTGTACACTCACAATAAAAAACAAAAAACTTTTGTAAAACAAACAGGATGGCAATTTCTGCCATCTCGGTTTGTGAACTTGTTTTTGCAGCGTGTCACAAAAATGAACTGAAACTCATCATATAGCCTACTAGTCACACAGTTTTGTTACTCTGTTAATTATTTAAAGGTGCAGTGTGTAAATTTTAGCATCATCTAGTGGTGAGGTTGCAAAATTGCACTCAACAGTTGCACCCAACAGAGGAGCTGTGCTTATCAGCTCTGTGATATCAGTCATTTTATTTTTCAGACCTCATTGAAATTCAGTGTGGAAAAAATCCATTATTGTACCGATTCCTAAAAAGACCAACGCCAAACAAATGAATGATTTTAGACCAATTTCTTTAACATCATTATTAATGAAGTGTTTTGAGAGAATTATTCAAATTTGGCTTGTAGAGCATACTAGTCAGCTGATGGATCCGCTACAATTTGCCTATAGGAGAAGTAGGAGTGTGGAGGATGCCATTCTGACACTCTTAAATTACATATATAAACATGTGGATATCGGTAAGCGTCATGCTCGTTTATTATTTACAGATTTTTCAACAGCGTTCAACACTATTCAACCAATTCTTTTAGCTGAACGTTTGCTTTCTGAATCTGACGTTCCTAAGGGTTAGGCCTGGATTTTAGATTTTCTGACCAGAAGATCTCAAATAGTACGGGTAAATGGAGAACATTCCCGGGAACTGTATTCTTCAGTGGGCTGTCCCTATTCTTTCACCTTTATTATTTATTTTATATACAGATAGGTGCAGAAGTCAATATCCAGACAGACATATTATTGAATATGCCGATGATACAGTGGTGCTGAGTCTGTTAAAGCAAGGTGAGACAGAGCATGGGCCCATTTTAAATAATTTTTTGGATTGGTGTGAGAGTTCTCATTTACAAATGAACGTCTCCAAAACTAAGGATATGACGATAGAATTTTATAATTCTGTCGGAACTCCATCTAAAGTAGTTATTGCGGGTAAAGAAGTTGAGAAGGTCAGTATTTGGGTACATTAATTGATGATAAGCTTAGGTGGGTGGAAAACACAAATCTTATTATATCGAAAGCACAAAAACGGTTATATTTATTGAGGATGCTTAAGTCCTTTGAAGTGGATAAATCTATATTGATAATGTTTTATAGATCTTTTATTGAAACTGTTTTGACCTTTGCTATGATCTGTTGGTTTTATGGATTAAATGTTAAAAGTAGATCCCAGATTCAGAGCATTGTTAATTTCGGGTCAAAGATTACAGGCTCTGTACAGCTGGGTTTGTTGCTAGGATGTTCTTAGGAAGTCTTTGACTATCTTGGATGATACATCTCACATTTTGTTTTGGTCGGTGATATAGAGCGCCCAAGTGGAGGACCGTTAAAGATTCTAGGTCTGTTGTTTCAAATGCAGTTATGAGTGTAAATACATATTTGAAACAAAGATAAAGGTACTGTGAATTTTAATAGTAGCTAGCTATATGAAGAATTATTATAAATGCCCGGGGTTTGTGATGTTTTCGTAATGTTTGTGATGTTTTCTGTTTTATAAAAATGTGTATGTTTGTGAGGTTGAAGCTGCTTAAATTGCCCTGTAAAGGGACAAATAAAGATTTTACTATTACTACTACTACAGAAGTTACGCTGGCCAACAAGGAAGTGATGTCGTTGCCTGAGACAGCAGAGAGTAGCCAGTTAAGCAATGAGGTTTCTTTACAAAGATAAATTAAGAAATTATATTTACTTAATTATTTTTATTGTTTTTATAATTATTATTGTCACTTGTTCATCATTGTGTCAGTGTTTTATTCGCTGACTTTAGCTAGCTTCTTTACACGAAGAACAACATAGTGACGAAACGCATTTGTCCCTTTAGGGCCACCGTAGAAACATGTCAATGTAAGGAGACCTGCGGTGTGTGTAGATAGAAATGCTCATTCTAAGGTCATAAAAACACAGCGGTTCATTATGTAAGGGGTTTATACACCACTGAAAACATAGTTATGTATATGATATTGCATTTCTGTCTACAGATTCTACTAAATATTACACAATGCACCTTTAAGTGAATTATATATGTTGCGTATTTATTCCTTATATATATATATATATATATATATATGATTTTATTAAGTTTTTGTTGATAGAAGCGCTACTGGTGCATGATGTGGCGATGTTTGTATCCTCGTGTTCTGTTGTTTATGCTGTTACTTGCACATGCAAAACTAAACCCCTGAAAAACAAATGTTGGTATTTTTAATGGGTCACAGACACTAATCCATTCTATTTTAATTGAATTCTAATCTTGTCGGTTAATGATTAATGATCAGTTAATGAGCTTCGGTGGTCGGTTAGGAAAAACCCCCAATGAACATCCCTAGTTGTAGCAATCTTTTTTTATATATATATATAAATTAGCATTTTGCAGCATACCAGTTTCCTTCCACAACACTCACTGCGAACACATGACCTCCGATCCGCTACTTAAAACACCATCAAAATGGAAACATTCCTGCTTTAAATTATAAAGCAATATGAGAGGTAATAAAGGTGTTTTCTCATAGTGGCCACTATCCCTGAAAGGGTTAAGGAAAAGTGTGTGTGTGTTTTTGTGTGTGTGTGTGTGTTTCTGGTACTCACCCACTCCTTCTCAGAGCCTTCTTCTAATTTTAAGAGTAACGCGCCCTGCTCTTCGCAGTAATCTTTTGCTTGGGTCCAGTTCATTGAGTGGCTAGAGAACAGGTAACAGCTGTTGCTGAATGGGATCCACTCAAGTCCACTACAGCCTGATGTGAGTGAGCCTATGCAAGAGGACAAAACTAAATTAACACTTTAGTTCCCAGACAAAAAAAATCTGTCATCATTTACTCCACCTCTCTCTGAGACACTCGGTTACTCAACTCCTCTTGTGATTCAATCAAGAAAATCATTAATGGTTTTATGACACAACAGCTTTCGCATTGCCTATAAACTCCCTATAAACCCTGGGCATGACAAGTTTTCTCTGTGGGGAAGAGGTTTAATTAATATTTGGCTGTACTGATGTTCTATGATTTTAATACCGTCTGAATCAAACACATCAGAGTTTTTCCTCACCCAACCTCACAAATAATTACACAGCAAATCTCTTTCTGTTTTTCATCTCATGCAGATTAAAGAAATGTAATCCTGCTCAGAATGTCTGTGATTATTGTATATAACATTTTTTGCACCATTACAGATTTAGAGTTTTTTTGGCATCCAAAAAAAAACAAAAACAGAAACTACTTAAGGCAAGTCTTCAATAACATGTCTTCTTTCAGACTTGTGGTGAAAAAAAGTCCGAAATACACATTTAGGTCTTTATTTTACTTCACTTTGTCTGTTTGCGTCTGTAGATTTCTCCTAAATTCAACAAAAGTTGGCGTTGTAAATCATCCCGCTGCTCCCTGTCATCACACACACCGTTAGAAAGCTCTCTCTCTCCTGTACAATGCTGTCGGATCCAAATATGGTCATTTCCTTTTTATCAGCAACCAATCGTGAAAGTAAAAGGGCTGAATGCGCAATCTCATTGGCTGATGATAAATCTTTAAAGCCTGTTTTCTCAAAATGACTTTTCTCTCATTCTCCAAGTCCGAAATCTCCACTTCAGTAGCACCGATATACACCAAACTTTCCAGTCTTGTACCTAGTTATATTATGAAGACATTTACAGAGGGATTTGTAAATATATTATTCCTAGCCCGATTTATATAACATTTTATTCCAAAAAACATTTTTTTAAGGCTATTGACAGTATTTTCTGATTTACAGGATAACAAAAGTAGATATCCATAAATCCCTCTGTAATTTTTTTCCATCTAATATGTGAACACAATGAAAAAATTATTTTTAACCTGGCTTTATCCAATACTCAGATTTCATTTTTTAAATATATGCAAATTAGCGCATATTTAATTAGATATTGCCTAATTTGCATATTTAAACATTAAATTACAGAAAACTTGTAATACATTTTTTTCTCATCTTAATGTAAGTAATCAACTGGGAAAGTTTCATGGTGATATCTGCTAGTTAAAATTGTTTACCCTATTCACCTGTAGTGTCTCGCCTTAAGCACAATATTACACCTTGAATTTAGAATTTACTCACCGGTTAATGATATTTTATAAGACGAAGCTTGAACTAATGATGCCAGTTCCTCCACTGTATTCTTCATGTCCGTCAGTGAGCTTGCCATCTCCACTTTAGCCGGAGACAAAAGCCAAACAGAACAATATATCAGCCTGATTACCTCTAATATAAGAAAAGCACAATTCTGAAGAACGTGATATTTCATGAATACAGTTTATAAAATTACTTTGTGCATGGTGAAAAAGCACAGATGACATCATACGGTCATGTGTTAGGCTAAACCTAAGACCTGATACTGTCGAACCCAAATTGTTCATCAAATCCTTTTGGCGATCTGTAGGAGAAAGAAATAGAAATATAAAGCTTGCCTTAGACATGAGGATTATTCAAAGCTGAATGTACGTCCAGCACTCACCCAGCTTTTGTTGGTTCTCCTCTTGTTTGGATGCGAGTGAATTCAGTGAAGAGCCGAGATCAGTCATCAAGGTCTCGATATTAGACAACTTCTTTTCATGCATTTCTTTTGGAGAGTAAGAGGGACAAATGATAAGTAAATAATCAATGATTTTATGCACGTATTAAATCTTAGACTATTTACAGTGTCAAAGAGAAGAGATGTTTTTCATGCAAAAATTCATTGCATTAAGGATTTGACCCCAAACAGACATTAGTAATGGAGGACATTTATGTTTAAACTTTGTTCTAAAAAGATAATTAAAAAAATCATGAATTATCATCATGACACTTCAGTTTTTTTTATTTATTATCCATAAATGGCCTAATAAAACAAAATAAAACGGCAGTCAAGACACTAACCTTTGGTCATTGTGTTACTTGATGCAGACATGTTCAAAGATGAACTCAGACTGGACACCAAATTCTGCAGCTCAGAAACCTTCTTTTCTAGGTCATTACCTGTCAAAAACAATTATTAAATATAGCTGCAAGCAGCAATTAACGGGGTTCAAGCATTTAAGACCGTCATGCCAACTATGCTGTTGGACTATAGGTTGAACCGAAATGTAGGCCTGAAACCATACAATATCCATGATGTAGAATGCGCAAATGATATAAATCTATAGTACCAGTGCACTCTAATTCTTTGAAAAAAATTATGGTTTTAAACATTTGTTTATCAGCCAATGCTGGATAATGATAAAAAACAATTATTAATTAATATTCCATTATCAAAACTGATCTGTGATGATGATGAAGTTCTCACCTGAGATCTGAAAGTCAGATTTGACTGAGGTTAGATCAGAAGTATGGCTGTTAATCCAACTCTCCAGCATTGAGAACTTTCTTTCTTGATGCGAAACTTCAAACCAAAACAAACAAACAAACTTTTTCAGCTTCTCTGCAAATATAACATATATTCATATGCTAATTCAAATAGTTTATAAAGCCCGGAGCTAAGCAGTTCAGTTCATATCACAATTAGCAGTTTAGTAAATTTTGATCTTAAACAAAAAAAGTCCATGTTCACATTATTTGTCACACTAAAAACACAAAGATGTTGCAGTCCATATCCACACCAGTGATAAATGAAAGCAGTCTAGTAGCAAAACACTAAAGACAGTATTTCATTAATAACTCACAGATGACAGAAGTCATGATGATGAAAAAAATCATGCAAACTGTTCCTAGAAGCACAAGGATGCCAGTTTTTCTGTGATTTGAGCGACCTGAAGAAAACAGACAAAATCCTTGATAAATTTATATTGATAATATCACATGCGAAATGTAATATTTTAATTTTGCAATGCCATGTTTTAATTATTTTTGCATTTTTCCACACATTTTGAGATATTATTCATGTCTGTAGCAAAATGGTGCCGGAACAAGTGACATACCCAAGTTTATACTTAGAAGTTTGTTTAAATCATCATAGTACGAGCAGTAAAAAGTATATCCATAATTAGCATGAACATGATTAATTTTTGAAGCTCACTGGTTAAAAATCTGAGATGTTATGCAGTACCAACTACCCCTGAGGAAGAAACATTCACAGCATTGTCGATTCCAATTACATTTCAAATATAAAAGTTTGTCAAGACATTAAAATAAATGTAACTGCGAAATATTTTCCATTTCACTCATGCTTTAAAAGCTTTAAGATAGTTTCTCCAACTGAATGTGAAATTGTAAATCTTCCAAACCTCTCCAAAATGATTTCTTTGGTTCACATTCCATCTCCATTTTAATGTATTCTTCAGAACGATCCATTTTCTATAAAGGACAATATAATGTGAGCAAACTGAAGTCTCTTCTTATTGATAGAGATAGTTGAAATGAAAAACACCACCTCCTATATATTAATCATTTATGTTCCTTAAAAAAATTTCACTTCCACATTATGAGGAAGTGATATTTAGGGAATTCCGTCTGGGAAGATTCGATTCTGTTACCCAGACACACACAGGAAAACATTTAATGCTAAAGATTTTTTTATTTTTATTTTTTTTGCATGTTCATTTTCTTCATGACAGCTTTAATGACACTGTCATGTCTACTTTTGCCAACATGCAATTTATTGGTAATTTTTAAATAATAGACGGTAGTTTTACAAGACTTCCCCCTCTCGCCACCCCCAAAAGATCTAGGTTTTCATTTGGTCACTTGCTACTAGGGACTAGTCTCTCCCAATGGAGGATCCCTTTACCACTCCAGATAAAGCGTTGTCGGGAAAATTTGTTTCGCGTACCTACCCCGAAGTGACAAAATAAAATTCTGTTTCAAAATTTATAAGGAAAGACCAGTACTTTGTTTAGGCTTGGTTTGTAGGGAATTACAAACCTGCGCACATATATTCAAACGCACACAACTATAGAACCAATTCTTAATGCGCACGTGTAGAGAGGATGGTGTCGTCTTAGCGGCCCCTAATTTAATAACAAATGATCGTTGCGACGGAAGCGAATCAATCAAAACTAACTTTAGCTGGAAAATAACTTTATTAAAGAACCGCTATAAAGCCAAAACAATCTCTGTTACCATAAATTATACGCTTATCTCTGTAAAGCTGCTTTGAAACAATCTACATTGTTAAAAGCGCTATACACTCACCTAAAGGATTATTAGGAACACCATACTAATACTGTGTTTGACCCCCTTTCGCCTTCAGAACTGCCTTAATTCTACGTGGCATTGATTCAACAAGGTGCTGAAAGCATTCTTTAGAAATGTTGGCCCATATTGATAGGATCGCATCTTGCAGTTGATGGAGATTTGTGGGATGCACATCCAGGGCACGAAGCTCCCGTTCCACCACATCCCAAAGATGCTCTATTGGGTTGAGATCTGCTGACTGTGGGGGCCATTTTAGTACAGTGAACTCATTGTCATGTTCAAGAAACCAATTTGAAATGATTCGAGCTTTGTGACATGGTGCATTATCCTGCTGGAAGTAGCCATCAGAGGATGGGAACATGGTGGTCATAAAGGGATGGACATGGTCAGAAACAATGCTCAGGTAGGCCGTGGCATTTAAACGATGCCCAATTGGCACTAAGGGGCCTAAAATGTGCCAAGAAAACATCCCCCACACCATTACACCACCACCACCAGCCTGCACAGTGGTAACAAGGCATGATGGATCCATGTTCTCATTCTGTTTACGCCAAATTCTGACTCTACCATCTGAATGTCTCAACAGAAATCGAGACTCATCAGACCAGGCAACATTTTTCCAGTCTTCAACTGTCCAATTTTGGTGAGCTCGTGCAAATTGTAGCCTCTTTTTCCTATTTGTAGTGGAGATGAGTGGTACCCGGTGGGGTCTTCTGCTGTTGTAGCCCATCCGCCTCAAGGTTTTGCGTGTTGTGGCTTCACAAATGCTTTGCTGCATACCTCGGTTGTAACAAGTGTTTATTTCAGTCAAAGTTGCTCTTCTATCAGCTTGAATCAGTCGGCCCATTCACCTCTGACCTCTAGCATCAACAAGGCATTTTCGCCCGCAGGACTGCCGCATACTGGATGTTTTTCCCTTTTCACACAATTCTTTGTAAACCCCAGAAATGGTTGTGCGTGAAAATCCCAGTAACTGAGCAGATTGTGAAATACTCAGACCGGCCCGCCTGGCACCAACAACCATGCCACGCTCAAAATTGCTTAAATCACCTTTCTTTACCATTCTGACATTCAGTTTGGAGTTCAGGAGATTGTCTTGACCAGGTCCACACCCCTAAATGCATTGAAGCAACTGCCATGTGATTGGTTGATTAGATAATTGCATTAATGAGAAATTGAACAGGTGTTCCTAATAATCCTTTAGGTGAGTGTATAAATGAAGATGACTTGACTAGTCTTTTTACTTGTGCATCTTAATTCTTTCTGAAAGCTGTGGGGAATTTTCCCTTTTACCATTTAAAATAGCACTTCTAATAAAACCATTAAGCTGAGTGAGCAAAACACTGCATTTGTGCTGAGCTTGGACTTTCAAACATGTAAAAAAATACTGAATTAGGGAAGCGAGATTGATTCATACGTAGAACTTGATCTGTAACGGTTTCTAAGGATAATTTAATATCGAGTTGCTTTGCAAATAAAGACAGAATGTACAAATGCACAGAAGCAATAAAATGCTATTAGGAGCATAAAGTTTGAGTCCACCCTCAATAATCCTGTATCTTGCTTATAATACAGATGCATGAAAATACTAATCATCAGACCTCTTTTTAAGCATACTGATGAGTGGCTATCAGCTTAATGCATCTAATATTGTGAGCTGTATCATTTCTTTCAAAGTTCAAGTAAATACAAGTTTAACGCCACATTTGTGGGTATTTTACCTCATTAGTTAGAATAACTGGAAGTGCACAGGGCCATGAAATAAACATTCAAAAACACTCAAAAGTACAGCTAAAGACTTATCCATTATACATGCTCTCAAGAGATAGTGACACTAAATTGGGTAATGACCTTCGCTGTACATCCAGTCTTTCAACTTCAATGTCATGACCATGAAACACTGTGGAAAATACTTTCATAATGCATGCAATACAAATGTGTGAACCAGAAAGTAACTGTTTACATGGAGCAAAATCCACTAACGAGAGTGAGTCTCACCTTAAAAAAGACAATTTAAATGTTAAAGATCAAATAATCTTGCTTTTTAAATTCACAAAAATACAAGCTTCCCATTTTTTTCTGCAGTGTTTTCTTGGAATTGTTTGTACCTTAAAAAAAAAAGACTGTAAAAGAGTGTAATTTAATGTAAAATGTAAATGATACATGATTAAATTACAATCAATTTTAATTAAATTAAAAACCAACACAGTACACAAAAATAATCCAAACCGAAGTTTTATTGGAAGAAAAAAAGGCCACAAGCACAAGCTCATTCTATAACACTGAGTACGCAATGACATCCAACGTAAAGGACATGCGTTCACTTCAAGGTGGAGCGCTTCTGTAATTCATGCGAGTGAACAGAAAGAGACTTCTGCTTCTGGAATGAATGCAAAAACAAGGAAATGCTGAGACAACTGTAAAAAAAAAAAAATGTATTAAAATGGAGAGAATAAAACTGGAGCTCTAAAAGAAGTCCACATCATCTGGTGCGTCTAAATCACGATATTCAATGATATTGCGAGGATCCCCACGCATCATTCTGGAAAAGACAGACGAAAAAAAAGGACATTTTATTAAAGCGTATCTATTAACATCCTAAAAGAGCTTAATACAATATCACTCCTGTGTCCTGACTGCATTCAGATAAATCAAAACTGAAATACAAAATCAACCCACCGATTGTTTCTAGGTTTTCCGGGGTAACCGCCTTGCCCGCGGAAGTTGTCGTAGTTGCCCCTGCCACCTCCACCATACTGGTTCGGTGGGTAAGGAGGACCACCTGTTAAAGGTTGGAGAAACACCATAATATGGCATAAATAAATAATGTATTATTTCCTTCAGCTGAGACACTTCAGATGCGACTATTCAACATTATGGTTTTGAATTGTTTGAAATATGATTGGAATCACTTCAAAAAGGAAAACACAGTTACGTGCAACACAAGTCTATGATATAGTCTACATAACATTATAACAAAAAAATGATAATTGTATGCATGGGACATGGATTTAATGGTGAGACTTGTTTTCTCTCAAATTATATAAAAATTTGGATTTAGATTAACCGGCCAATATATCGGTTATCTTCTTTCACATTTTAAAGAATTATCGTATCGACCAAATTTTTCATATCAGTGCATCTTTAGTAAATTCTGTACAGAGAACCTGAGCGAGGCATTAAAGCTTTCACATACTTTTAAAAAGAAAAAGCTAGATGTACCATAATTGTTGCACCAAAACTGAGATATGCATTAAAAATTGATTTGCAATTGCATCATGACTCCCAGAAGATGCCAAATAATTCCCACCCTTGCTAACAACCACTCTCACTCTAGCTATCCTTCTTTAACAAACACACACACACACACACCTCCATAACCCATAACTGGAGGTCTGGGCTGGCCAAAGCCCATGAGACCCTGAGGAGCCTGAGGTGGGAATGGAAGACCTCCGGGTGAAAGCACTCCTAAAGAGAGAAACAAATACAAATGTTCATTTCATATCTCCAACTTCTGAGAACACAATTTATTTCAATACCAAATCAACAAGATTGACAGACGCACTGATACAAATTGGAGCAGAATCTTTTTTAATTGCTAGTAAAATTACAAAGAAACGGTAGGTAACATTTAAAGGGATACTTCACCGATTAGCATTAAGCTTTTGTATCAGTAGAAACCCGGTAGTATTCTCGAATGACCGTGTTTCCCTCCCTCATGTCCCCCTGAGACGAGAGATTTCTGTATTGTGTGTCTGGAAAAACCTCAGATGATGCAAAAATCGTCTTTTAGCTCATCTGAGGCTTTTGTGTCCAGAGGCGAGAGACTCCAGCCAGTAGGAGGAGCTCGTCCCGCATGTGTTCAACCCGCCCATAAGGGGATCTCACCATAAAATGCCGTCTTTTCAGTTTCGAGTCGACTAGTAGCCTAGCTGTATCATTTCTCCCAATACTGCCCTCTGTAACCGGGAGGCGTGGCTTGGGCGTGTCCTCGTAGGGCAGCGAAGCAAGTGCATTCTGGGAGTTGTTGTCTTTCATCCACATGAGCCAAAAATACTTTTTCAGGCTTTCCTCAGTCTAGAAGACACCAACTTCTAAAATAATTTCACATTTCTACTACATAAATGACCCAACTTAAATACACATTCATCTTTCCAGCGGTGAAATATCCCTTTAAATTAAATGTGAAAAACTGAAATGGTATTTTCTTGTAAAACCTACTCCAATAATCTTCATTTACAACTTAAAAGCAATTTTTTTCCCAGCTTGCTTTACCTTGTCCTGGACCTGGAGGAGGTGGCGGTTTCATCTCTGGGATGGAGGGTCGTTTTGCATCCATCAGGAAGTTGTTGAAAAAGACCACCTCTTTCTTCACCTCCTCAATCTTGTCACCATGTTTGTTTAGGATGTGCTTCCTCACAAACTCTGGGCCCTTGAGAGAGATTGATTGATATTTTGATTGATTTTGTAAAACACAAACATCCTCCCCAAGGCTACCAGATGAACAACTACATGAACAAAGGATCACGTTTTTAAAATCACACACCTTAAACTTTTTGCCACTTAGAGGACAAAGCCACTTGTCTTTGCCCAGTTCCTGTGTGTTGGCCAACACAAACTTTTCAACTTCCTGTTCTGGATCTTTGCGGCCCATCTTCGCTGCCTCATCTTCAGACAGGCTTTCCTTCACACTGAACAAGTGTCCCAGCTTCTCTTCAAATGTCTTTTGCCAGTCGGACACTACAAGATGGTCGAAAAAGCAGTGACACTTTTTTTTCAGTTACATTTCTTTGCAATTTGTTGCATCAGACAAACAGCTAATCCTGTCCTCAACTTTTGGCCATTGGTTGAGTCAGAAGTTGCTTAATTCTTTGTAATGTCAAGCACGTCCTGTGCCTTACTTTCTCATTCATGCGTTTGTCAACAAATTTCAGCAGACATGCCCTTTACAACTAAACATACCCACAACATAGCAAAATCTCTTTAGACAATTAATACCACCACAACAATACATATCATTAGAGGTGTAACAATATATCGCAATACAAAAATGCAATAATATGTATCATGTATAGTGGCAATAAGTATTGTGTATAGTTCACCCAAAATGAAAATTACTGTGTGAGAATGTAAAAATGTAAGTTTCATTTTAGTGTCAGTACTACATTTAACTAATATATGTAATGTTTAATGTAATGTATAATAATGCAATGGGGAATATTTGTGGGTCCTGATAATGCCAAATGTCTGATGTTACCAGTAAAAAGTGGCCTGCATAATTTTAAATATACTTTATCTAGTCAGTGAGAGTGCAAGCATATATTTATCTAAAATAATTCTGTATTTTCAGCTTCAGAATCATGATTTTTTTATTTTTTTTATTATTCTGGTGTCACTATTGTGCCGTGCATAAGGTTACAACCAAGTTCAAGCCTATTCACTTCCACCCCCAATGAAATACCAAATTTAGCATTTTAATAAACAGTAAATTTTTTGTTAATTGTTAGTTCGTGAATTTAGTATCGTCGAATCGTGACATGAGGGTATCGTTACACCCCTACATATCATCCTGCCACAGCTCTAAGAGAAAGTATTTTAAAGCTGAATAAACGACACACTTCTACACTAGTCATCTCTTAGTAGCGCTTACCTTCTCTGTGAGTAATGCGGTTGGGGGGGATCGGCCCTCGCACATGGATAATGCCACAGCGGTTCGGCATCTCGTCCTCACTCGGGTACTCGCAGGTGTTGTAATAATCAATAGAGTGTACGATACGCAGATAGAAGAGGAGACGATCCAACACCTGGGAGGAAACCAAAACATATTACACTCCTGAGGAATGGGTTTCGAAGTAGAAACTACATTTACAATTAATCCTTTTATCCAAAGCGACTTACAAATGAGGAGAGCAATAGAAGCAGTTAAACTAACAATAGGATGACAATATACAAGTGCTGTGACCCTTCCCAGTTTAGTCCAACACAGTACATGTAAAAAAAGAAATAAATTATATAATATAAATATATATAAATATATATAATAGAAAGTTTTGAGAGCAAGTCTGATTTAAAATCCTCTCACCCAATTTCACTGACAGAATAAAATGCATAAAACATGGAACAAGTGAAAATTTAGCACAAGAATTCCCCTTATGACAATAATGAGAATCATTATAAACCTGAAATGGTGCTAAAAAAATAGGCTTAGTTTTCTTCTTATTAGTGTGAAATATGTGCTGGACATTTAAAGTCTCTTTCAGACCTTGACAAGTTTTTCATCTCTCTCCACAGTAATCTCGGTGGGGTTTCCCTCTTTGGATCCCTCCTCGGAGTCGGCTCCTCCGGCGCTTCCCAGAAGCTCTTCCTCCTCTGCACTCACTTCCTCTATGAGGTAATCAGTGATGTTTTTCAGAATGGGGTTCTGAGCAGGGATCTTCAGGAAAATGGAGGGAAAACATTTTAAAAAAATTATAGATAAAAGCTCAGTCAAGATGTTTCCAAAATGACTACTAAAACCAGAATTTAATTTGTAATTTACTCGACAACTCAAAACAAAATTAGTTTAATCATCAATTAATCTAATTATACATATACAGTCAAACCAAAATGTATTCAGACACCTTGCGATCCTCACTTACATGAATGAACTGAGTGTCCTGCACCCAATGAGTGTCCTGCACCCAATAGTAAAAAAATATCTGAATAATTTTTGGTTTGACTGGACAAACATTTAAACTTCACAAAGCAGTTTTTATATAAATTCTAATAATATAATTCCAACTCCAATAATTATTTTTTTTGACAAGCTACGGACAGTTCATTCCTGAGGTAAACGTAACGTCACTTGCCATTGTTTACAAGCTATTTTACTGACATCTTTCCGCTGTTGAAACACTAATTGAATTATTACGAGACAATACATTTCAGAAAGTTGTATTGTTTAGTAAAGAGAAAGAGTTGATCAGTCATGCCACAATATTGACAATCCAGCCAGTGTCCTAACAGCTGACATGTTTACCCATTGAAGCTTATCCACATTAGGGCTGTCAAATAATTAGAATATTCAAATAATTTTTATTTTTAAAACTGCACATTAAAATTTTTGGTGTTTCAAGAGGCGCTCGAGACATGATGACGACGTAACTGATGTGGTTTGTTTTTGTTAGCTTATCCAGTATACAGCGAGGTGCGGGTGCGTTGTTCATTTGAAAAAGAATGCCGGGAAAAGACTTCCTGCTGACAAAAACGCTCTCAGTTGGTGGTGGCAAAAATCGGGCAACGACATACCATACCTGGCATGAGCGTGTGTTTTCCTCAGCTGAAAACATTGTCAATAAAAAGAGCTCAGCCCTCGCTGCAGATCAAGTTTACCTTCTGGTGTTTTTGACTCACTATGTAGATGTAGTGAGTAGAAGTGGATTGTTTCTGAATGGCAGTTTGCCATTTTGTGTTCATGTAGTTCATTACACTGTCTTTCTCAGGTTACTGATGCACTTACAGTTTCATGCACTATTGTAAACTAATCTTCCTTGTTTATTTAAGAATAACTGTTTCTAAAGTTAATGCACTTTAAAAAGTCAATGTCATTTCATTTCAATAAAAGCAGCCAGGCTTGATTTGGTTTATATTTGGTTATTGCGCTCACTTGTGCCCTCTTGTGGGCATAGGAGACAATACAGTACTTTTTTCCTCTTAACATTAAAGGGTAACTCGCCAAAATGCAACCTAGGCTCTTTTTGTGAATCTACCAGAGGCAAACTTTCGTTTCAAAGCATAATTAGCATGGAAACGCCCATTTTTAAGTTTGACCGTATCATGTGAATGGGAGTGAATGGGGCACTTTTATGATAGCATCAATCACTATTTTTAAAACACTAAGGAGGCTCGATACAACATGAAACTGTGCTGGAAGTATCACCAGGGGCTCTACACATGAACTCTAGCATTGAGAACATGGTGTACACAGAGTTTACCAAAAAGAAAGATTTTGAACAACTCACTGTCTCTGTGTCCGCCGGCATTCTGACAGTCAAAAATAGTCGATCTCCGAATGTGAATGAACTGACTCTGAATTTTAATATTGTTTCTTATATGAGCATCCTTTTTCAAATACAGGTCAATATTGATTTTCACTAACGAGAAAACAACTAATTATCCGTGAATTTATATTGAACTAAGCTTTAGGAGCTTTCCATCTTTACTCTCCTCATGTTACATTGCATTCGGAGATCGACCATTTTTGACTGACAAAATGCCGGCGGACGGAAACACAGTGAGTTGTTCAAACTCTTTCTTTTTAGTAAACTCTTTGTACACAATGTTCTCAATGCTCGAGTTCATGTGTCGAGCCCCTGGTGATACTACTTAGTGTTTTAAAGGAACACTCCACCCATTTGCATTAAGCTTTGCAATGTTAGAAACCCAGTCATACTATTGAATGGTCGTGCAACATTTTCTCATTTTCCCCTGAGACGAGAGAAATCTGTATTTACCTCTTTACACTTGCTCCTACAATGACGCAAAAATCGTAATTTGCAAGCACAAAAACAAGCACTAGTTCCCACCCTTTCAAACCCGCCCATAGGGGGTTGGACCTAATGCGCTAACAGACCTATCACAGATCAGTGCCAGTGCGTTTGATTTCACCATTCATTGTTTACATGCACACCTTTTGTTTCAATCTAACTGAATTCATTCCGATTGGTGAATTTGAATGTAGTGTTTACATGAACGCTAAACAAGTGATCGGTTGATGTGCGTTTTACCCTTGCTAAATACTTTTGTTTTGGTGTCCTTTTCGGGTTTCAACCCACTCCATAATTCACACCATGTTTGTAGTGTAATGGAGTGCCGTATTGCACATGTAATGGAGTGTCTACTTACTGGTGTCTGATAGTTGAGAAGAAAGCGATGTGACAGATGAAGTGAGATTTAACACTGAACTCTTCATGACACTCATTGAACTCGACAGAGACTCTTAAACATGAGACAAAAGCCATAAATACAATATACTGGATCAGCAAGATCACTGAGTGCATAGCAATAATGGTTTTGTGAATGAGAAAATATAAAAATACATAATCAACATCTGCTCATATCAGTTTTTTCTTAGACAATAACTTAGCATACTATGGAAGCTTGTTTCCGCCACAGAATAAAACATTTTAAAAGATAATTGCAATTTTATTTCTCGCAATTGCGAGTTTATATCTCACAATTCCAGAGGTGGAAAGTAACGAATTACATTTACTCGCGTGACGTAATTGAGTAGTGTTTTTTTTGTGTGTGTACTTCTACTTTTTTTAAAGTAGTTTTTAAAATCTGTAATTTTACTTTTACTTAAGTAGGCCTACATTTTGTTTGAGGTATTGTACTTTACTACATTTTAAATCATCTCTGTTAATAAGTAAAAAAATAAATAATGATAATACAAGGGGGTCCGTAACTCGGTAATAACTCGCGCTCCGTAACTACTGCATTGATTGAGGGGCAGGAGAACAAACGCACAAAAAAAGGTGATGGAGCCCCAGCTGAAAGCGAAACGCCATTGAATTCTTATGAAGCGAACCATGGCCAGTATGGGAATACTATGGATGAAGTACTTTGGATGTAGAAAAAACGCGGTTGTCCTAGAGGATAGATATCCGATTTGCAAAAAATGTGGACGCCAGGTGGCTGCAAAAGGAGGAAACGCATAGAAAATGTTCAGGAACACCCTCCCTCCTGCAGATAAAGGTATGTCCCGTTTAGAACTGAAGGCTGAATGATTTCCGTGATGCAGAGGGAATCCCGGAATCCAGTCATTAAAATGGAATTTACATAATGCAGATTTAAGGTAAAACACGCAAAATGATGTATGGATGAATAAATCAAAAGTAGATCTATGCAATAAATCCAATCGCGACATGGTCTGTAAATACAAAAGCGCAAAAAAGATATATAATCTGCTTGTTCTGTATGGAAGCATATGGGTAGCAATATTACATTTGAAATGTAATATGCAAAATGACAATGCAATATGTAAAATGGCAATGCATTTCTGTATTTAAATTTACATTTTCCATTACATTTGTGCAATGTTTGGTGCAAAATGAAAATGAAAATTTTATTATATAATTTGCATTTGCCATTTCATACACTAGTTTTAATATGTAAATTGAATAAATAATTTAACGCTTTATAAGTTGCAAAATTAAAATGAAAATGTGTTACAGAAATGATTAGATATGTTTAACATGTTCAAGCAAAAACTGTAGCACGACTTGTATCTTCGACACGTACGGAGATGAGACTTGGACTTATCTAACTCTGGGGGATACGGTGAATAAGCTGAAGTCCCAAAAAGTCGGCGTGTTTCTTTAAAACTAGTGTATGAAATGGCAAATGTAAATTATATAATTGATTTTTAATTTTAATTTTGCTCCAAACGTATCTTTATTTAAACATTATTTAAGGAATATATATTTTTGTCCATGGTTTAATTTAATAAATCTGTTTTGCAGCACTTCCTCCCAAAAATAAAATGATAAAATTAAATTTCCATTTGATTATCATTTTTGATAATATTTGTATTAAATCCTAAAAAGAAACATTGATTTTATGAATAAAATACATTTCATAAGACTATTATTCTTAAACATTTTAATATATTATTAATGTTAAAAATAAGTTGTTAATCTAATTCATTATCAATTATTGAATTTAGTTGATTAGACATGTTTTATTGAAATTTTGAATTATGGTTTCAAGTTTGTTTATAATAAAAGCATTTGTTCAACAAAAAGACTGTCATTTTAACTGATGATAATAATATTAAACATAATTTAATAATACCGTTTATTTAATAATTGATTAACCCTCTGGGGTCTAAGGTGTTTTTGGGGCCCTTGGGATGTTTTGACATGCCCTGACATTTGTGCTTTTTTCAGTTATTTATAAAGGTGTAAATTCACTCTATATAGCACAAACAGGGCTGCCATAATATGCGAGCAACATGTATGTAGATGTTTGTATTTTTAAGAGAATGTTTATGCGTGGTTATTGAAAAAAATAAAAATGAAAGTTGCTGAAATAAGACCACAAAACTCATACTAAATATGTGTCCACAAGACTTTTGACTAATGGATGTTGTCGCTTCAAGTTCTGGCTTCAAAATTATGTGAAAATAGTCTTGCTTTATCGTTCACATAAAACAATACATTGATTTAAACTGTGTAAGACAGGTTTTGCTTGGAAAGCCAATATGCGAGGGGGGCGTTAACGAGGAGTGGTTTACACCTGAGAATACAATGTCCCACCCACTCTGCATAATGAGCCATTCATTCAGGTGTGACACTGACTGAGCCAAGAATGAATGCAAGGACAAAAGATATATTTAGAAGAAGACTTATATTGACCATTTAAGATTTTGCTTACATCTATCTTGTAAATATTTTTTGCTATTTTATTAAAAAGGTTACAATTAGAACAATAATAAACATATGAGCAGAAATTGCTAAACAAAAGCTTATTTGATGTGGCAGTATATTCTACAGTAAAAACTGTACCCAAATCTAGTCGACAAAATGTTGTCTTTCATATTTCGCCTGACTGTAATGTTGTTTTTATGAAATATTAGGGCATATAAATGTTAATTTGCAGTTTAATACGTTGCTTATACAAATAGCCTACATTTTATTTCAACATATTTCAGTCGATTTTTACTCATCTCAGTATAGCAATACAGTTTGCTAAAACATCATCATTCATTCACACACAGAAACGCGATTTAAATTTAAACTGTCTTTTTGCGAGCTGTGGTAAACAGCGCGCATCTCTGCCGTTCATTCATTCACACACAGAAACGCGATTCACTTGAGAAGGAAAAAAAACTTACTACAGTATTCCTCGGCTCAGTCGGATCCTTGCTCCTCGAAATACCCGCACTTCTGAGGTACATTTTCCATTATTATTATTCCTCACAGCGCTGCGAGACGGTGTAAACAAGTAGGCTACAATGATCTGATTAAACTTGTGTTTTCGCGAGCTGATATGGGGGCGTTCACAGGTTTGCGTGGATTGCCTCAGTCATTTGCGTTTGAATAGCGCGCGCTCTCCGTGGGTCGGGGTCACATTAAAAATAATTAGATGAGATGAGAACGACTGACATCTCGCTCTTTTCTTACAGATTACATGAACTGAGAATATTTGTTTTTTATATAAATTACTTCATTTAAAAGAAGAGAATTCAAGCTTCATGCCTGTGTGTCTGTATGCCTGTTTGACTGAGTATTCGCTGAGTTATTGTTCATTTTCGGACGCGTTTCAGAATGGACTACACTGACAGAGAGAAGGCAGAACTCGCTTCGTGTTTATTTTTCTTTATTTGGCAAAAAGAACAACACTTTGTTTTTATTGTGAGTATACACAAAAATAATACACATTTAACAGAATCGATTGATGTATGAAACTTGTTTGTAATATCAAAGTCAACAGAGCAAAATGAATCTCTTTTGAACTGATAAAAAAAAAAAGCGAGCCTATCACGCCGGCGCGATTGTCGACCTCAGGGGGTTAATACGTAAACCGTGATATTTTCTGAGACGTTATCATACTGTGAAAATCTCATACGGTTACAACCCTGCACAGGAGAGTCCCCCACCCCACCCCCGCTGTTAAAAAACTAACTCAGTAACTTTTACTCTGAGTACATTTTAGATAAGCTACTTTTTACTTTTACTTGAGTAGATTTTTAGACCGTTAATTGTACTTGTACTTACTTGTACTTGTACTGAATATATTCAGTGTTAATGTCTCCAGTAAGAAAACATGCTGAGATTTGAGTGTGGCCCAAAGTATCATAACCAGATTCAGTTTATGTTATAGGAGATATTTTAAAAGAGAGCATAACAAGATAATTACATGTTCAGTATAAGATCTTATTAATTCATGAAATAACTTTATTAAATTTAAAATTTATATGAATATTGCCTCTGTCTTACCAAAGTCACGTTGCCTGTTTTGTAGATCAGACTGTAGAGAAGTAACAGCGGTTTTTAAATAGTCTAATATTTTTTGTGTTTCAGTCTGTTTCTGCACTTGGTTGTCAACTGTGAAAGGAAAAAAAATATATATATTATTGATAAACAATCAAGAATATGAGAGTTTTCTCTTAAAAGTATTTCTTATGGTTGTCTTCTTTAAATGATCAGATTTGCAGACCTGCATCATTCAGTTTGGATGTCAGCGCTGACACAGCAAGACTCAAACTGTTCATGAAACTCTTCACTTCAGCGTGTGACAGACCTTGCTGGCGCTCTGTGAAAAAGAAGTAAAACAAGTCCTGCTATTACAGTCAGAAATACACAGTTGTGTCCTGGTAGAAAAAACAAATCGATATATTTAGATGATCATATTCATGTTGTCAGTAACCGATGTTGTAGTTCACAGAATGAAGATGATCAAGATCAATGCTAACTTTCATTAATAAAAATGATGATAATAATATATAGATGAAGGCACAGAGAATGATCACATAAACTACAGACGAGAACCGACAATAAACTGAATGAGACAGGGACTATAAACACAGGGAAACTTAATGACAGACAGCTGAACATAATCAGTAACCAACGAGACAAACTGGGAGGTAATTGAGGGGCTGTTTACACGACACCATTTTCAACTAAAAACGTGGAACTTTTTATGCGTTTTGGCCGTTCGTTTACACAACAACGGTGTTTTGGGTTCCTGAAAACGGAAACTTTTGAAAATGGGTTTCAAAGTGGAAGTGCTTTGTAAGTAATCAGCAATATTTTAAAATGTATATGATGTTTAATAGGGAGCCAATGCAGTGTTGACAGAACAGGGCTAATATGGTCATACTTCCTGGTTCTGGTAAGAACTCGAGCTGCTGCGTTTTGAACTAGCTGTAGTTTGTTTATTAAGCGTGCAGGGCAACCACCCATAATATCATTACAATAATCTAGCCTTGAGGTCATGAACGCATGAACTAATTGTTCCGCATTTGTCATTGAGAGCATATGTCATAAATTAGATATATTTTTAAGATGGAAAAATGCGGTTTTACAGATACTAGACACGTGACTTTCAAATGAAAGATTGGTATCAAAGAGCACACCCAGGTTCCTAACCGACGACGAAGACTTGACAGAGCAGCCATCAAGTGTTAGACAGTATTCTAGATTAAAGTTTTTTGTCCAATAATTAGAATCTCTGTTTTTTCAGAATTAAGTAGGAAATTATTATATCAGCTATGCATTCCGTTAATTTTGTGAATTGGTAAGTTTCGTCAGGGCGTGAAGAAATATAGAGCTGATTATTTTGATGGCACCTGTTGTAGGGCCCTATGATTTCCACAATGCGGAAAATGCTGACGGAATCGTTGAACCCAGACATAAAAACATAATTTACTGTATAATGCTGTATTTCATGGAATTTGACGTGATTCTTGCGGCGTTTTCACCCTCTGCCGCCTCATATGATATGAGGACATGAATGCATGAACTTCAGCTCCAGAGCCACTCCGAGAGTCATTTCATCAGCATTTTACCACTTCATTTGAGAAAAACTATCGTCATATCATAAACACACAGAAACTCCAAAGTCTTCAAAGCAACCTGTCCAACAGTACAGTAGAATTTAGCTACGTCTCAATGTATTAATAATACTAACACTAATAATAATAATAATAAATTATTATTAAAACAATTTTTTAGGAATAATTTTTAAGGACAATTTTTTATTTATTTCACATGATTAAAAGATACATTAAATTAATGTTTTATGCCTTCATTTGATAGAAATAATTTGTTTTTTAATTAATAATTTGTTTTTATGAATTCAATTAATTAGACATGCTTTTTGATTATAAAAATTTAATCAAACCATTAAAATGGAATCCAGAAATCTTAAAACAGAAAACACAGAATTTGATCAAAAAAATAAAAAACGTATTTCATAGCGCCCTAAACATGTCATTTTTTTGTTAACCTTTTAATAAATTGTTGTTAAAGGAGCTGTATGTAAGAAATGTATTTCAATTAATCATAAAATGGCCCTGATATGTCACTAGACATTAAGAAATCATGTTCATTTCAAATACTTATATCACTGAGAACAGTAGTACGGCCAGGATATTGTCATTTAAAAAGTGAAGTTGCAGCCCTCAACTGATGTTGATGTTGTCATCTTGTGTTTTGGCCTGAAGCGCCGCCCTCCACCTATCCACCAATCACGAAGTCAGTAGTGTTTCGGCATCCGGGTTGCCAGCTCTGCTCTAGTTACCACAGCTGCAGCTACAAACTGCAGCCTACGTTCCTGCTGGATCCTGCAGCCTATCTGGCAACCTTGAGTCAGGGGGAGGGGGAGGGGATACACGGTAATTTGAAAGTGATTGCAGTGATTGCAGTACCAGTTTTGGCCACAATCTTACATACAGCTCCTTTAAATGATTTCAATTAATTAGACATGCTTTTTGATTACTAAAATTTTATTTAACCATTAAAATGAAATCCAGAAAAATTCATATGGAACAAACAGAATTGGATGAATAAATTCCATCGGTCCTACCACAGCTCTGTTCAGATTCAGAATTACACTCTGCAAATGAATCTCATTTTGCTGGAGCAGTGGTTGTCATTTAGTTTCCCAGAATCCCAGTATATGTAAACTGCCCACAATCCTCTCCTTCCTCTCCCAGACCGTGATCTTTCCAGTCATCCGGCTGCCCGGGATTCCAGCGTCTGTGAATAATGACAACCAACAAATGTCACACCATTGCATCTGGATAAATAATAGCTTCCTGGCATCCCATCCAATCTAATTTTATACTAAGCATCATATAATGTATAAAATAAATGAAAGTGATTATGAAGTGTTACTAGGCAACTAACTAAAACTCTTTCTCTCAAATACAACACAAAAACATCTTTCTGTATCAAATACAATTTAGTATCATAGCAAACCTTTTCTAAATGTCGTCTTCCGTTCATATTCCATGTCCATTTTCATGATTTCTTCACAACTATCAGTTTTCTGATAGACCATCATAACTTTTGCAGTTACTTGCTTTCTAGAGAATCCAAAACACATTCAAAAGAGCTCCTGCAATGACAGTAAACTGGGCATTAGTGTATAACACAGCACTTTCCGTTCCTCATTTCAAAGGATATTGACCTGTAACAAGTGTACTGTAAGTTATTCTGCAGAAACACATCAGCTAAATGACTAATTAAAACTGCTTGCTCAGTGTTTTCAGCATCATCTGTTTTCACTCAGTTTCACTGTGGTTTTTCTGCCTCTTGTTTGAAACTTCACCCTTGATTATTTACCCAGAATTAGCATGGTCAAAATGAATATTTTGGTTTTGATTAAAGGGGTTTATTTATTTTTATTTGCAATTGCTTTTATCTATGGGAGATCATTTCTGCCACATAAGAAAAGAAATCATCCTTTGTTAAATCTTAAATATGACAAAAAATTAAGACATTCTAAGAAAAAAAAATCTAAATTATTACAATCATAGTTATTAAAATCGCAAGTTATGACATACTAAGTCATAATTAGGATATGAGAATAAAAAGTGGAAATTGACATGGCAGTCATGATATGCTCATGTATGCGATTACAAACCTCGAAATTATGAAATACTAAATCGAAATTATGATAGGCCTATAAAAAGTGGAAATTATTAGAAAACTTTTAATGTTTTTTTATTCCATTATTTCATAATTTCATCTTTTTTTATGTAATAATTTCGACTTAGTTTGTCATAATTATGATTTATCAAAGCATTTTTTTCTTATGTTGCGGAACTGGGCTTCCATATTTATCCATAAAGGAATGAGCTCAAGGGTGATGCTGAAGCTACTGCGCATGTGCATCATAGTCGACTCGATTTCTCCTCATGTTTTCCGTTTCAAGTGCAAAAAAAGTTCACGAAACACCTCAAAACAGGTCGATAGTAGGTTTATGCAGATTGTCAATGAGGACGTTTTAATAATTATTATTAGAAGTTAGACACAAATCGGAAATATTATCTTACGTTTGTCTAGCCTATACATCATTTTTTAATTAGATCGCAGAATGCTTCTGCTATAGAATAATGCTGCTAATAATTCTATGCTAATGTATCGATGCTGTGTGAGTTCATATTTGATGCTTACCGATTTAAATATCGATATTATTGGAAAACGTTTGGCAAAGCAGTTTGGGTTTAAGACTTTGAGCTTTGTAATTCTGCTGATCTTATACTTGCACTAACAGCTACATAACACACACTAAAGAAAAAAGTAAAACAAGAAATCGCATCATATGACCCCTTTAAAGCGTTTCTGATGATTGTTAGAAGGCAGCTTTCTGACTCTGAGGTGGTTTGTGTAACATTAGCAAGACATTATATTTATATTTCCACTGTGCCATTGTGTGTTTACTACAGTAAAGTTGAGAGAGTAGATCAGGGGCCTGTTTCAGAAAGGAGGTTAAGTGAAAACTCTGAGTATGTTAACCCTGAAATGAGGGAAACTCTGGGTTTTCTGTTTCAGAATGGGAGGTATGTTAAACCTGAGAAAGCAGAGTAAGTCAAGCCCGTTTCTGAAAGAGAGGTAGCTTAAACTCACTTACTCTGTGAACCTAACCTGGTCGGGAGCAGGTTTTCTTCGGTAAACCCAGAGTTTCTATTGGTCTCCTCCCCTTTTTTAAAGAGGAAGTAGTGTTTAAACACCTTATTAATTCTTTCAGTACATTTTTATTAATAAAATTAATCTTTTATTAATAAATAAAATATTGCTATTTTTACTGCAGTTTTTTTTCTTTCTTTTTTTTTTTATAAGATGAAGTCTATATAACTCCTTAACTGGCAACTAAAAATACAGTAGTAGATTAGAGTTACATAATGTAGTTCTGAACAAATTCTACAGAATTAAACTGTGGCATTTACTGGAAATCATTGAACTGTGTTCATCTGTGCACCAGAAGTTGATGGACCGTCCTCCAGCTGTTCTTCCACACTCTGGGGCGCGGGGGGAGATACGAATACCTGTTTATACTTAGATTTAAACTTAGATTCTATAGGCTACTCCACATAAAAATGTGAAAAAATGTGAATGTGTAGATTGTTTGATGTGTAGACACATAATATTAACATTACCTCTGTAGCTCTGGCAGCAGAAACTCTTTATCCCCATGTGATGAGCATTTGATTGAGTACACTTTATAACACTATTTGTCATAATTTCTGGTGTATTGAGTAGGCGACTTACAACTGCCTGGGATTCTGTTGGGACAGGAGGCTCCAAAAGACAGATATTACCATCAGAATCTATTGGGACCAACAAAAATCTAACCCAAAAGTAAAATAAATGGAAATATAAAAAATAGCCTATATAAAAAATAACACATATGTAAACCCATTTTATGAGGCCCTTAGATCTTTGGGAGTGACTGGCTCTGAAGTCCGTCCAGGAAGTCCCTCAGCCAAAAATGCTTCTGCACTGCTAGACACTGGATGCTTTAGTTATTTAATATGTCACATGTTTGTAAAGTCAGGTAGCCTACACCCATGATATGCTCAAGCCTTACTTGACTGAATTATGTTTTTATATTTCATTTTCAGCTGCTGCCATGTTCTTTTAATACCTGCAGGATTGCCTCTACATGAAAATTAAAATTAGGTTGAATAACATAGTTCTTCCAGTTTCACCGCTCTGATATTATAACAGTTGGGCAAGTTACTTGTATTACTAACTACAAATGACATCTTCAACAGTGTAATTAGTTTAATGTAATAATGACTATCTTTAGAAAGCATTGGTTTACTTATTACTAATTACTAAATCCCATATCAACCTCAACCACTTGAACAATACAAGGAGAGACAAGAAACAGCACTTTTAATGCTTTCAAATAAACAATATACAATTGCATGAATTATTTATGAGAATTAAATAAATATGAGAAGGTTACATTTAAAAATTTCCCTTTTAAAAATGTATGTTAAATATACAGAATTGTTCTATAGTCTAATGCAATTACATCAGATTTTCCTTTAAATTACAGAAGAATTAAGAGTAATCCCTTTAATTAAATTACAGTATTAATGTTCCCAATACTGTAAAATTACAGTAATAATGTTCGCACTGGTGAGAAATATGAAGACCCTTTTTTTGTCTGGCGCTGTTGATTGGTGACTCATAATATCTGTGCTCCATTGATAATGGCTTTTTATAGTTGTGGTGCACGCGCTAAACTCAGCGTAAGTCAACTCAGAGTTCAAGTTTTAACTCAGAGTTGATTGAACTAACTCATTTCAGCTGTTCTGTAACCGAAAACTCAGAGTTTCCCATCTCAGGGTAAGTCAACTCAGAGTTCAAGTTTTAACTCAGAGTTGGTTGAACCTCCTTTCTGAAACAGGCCCCAGGTAATCCGAGCTGGTGTGAGTGAGTGGAGGCGGGGCTAATTTGCATATTCATTGAACCGAGTATTCTAAATGAAGCAAGGGTGTAGAGATAAAATGCATTGATGCATTGATGCATTGACTCTCTATTTTTGTTTAATATTTTTAACAGAAGTTTTGAAGGGTTTGCTTTTGCCAGACTATCGATGTAAATGTCTGTTGAGAGAATAATGTTAGAAATCAAACTACTTTACTTTGAGGGATGAGTGTCAGCGGCAGGGAAATACACTTGCATGATTGTCATGTAGACCGGCTCTCTCGGTTGCCTAGGTAACTTAATATCACTCCGCCGCTGCTGTAGACTGTGCTAATAAATACAGGGAACAAAGTATAACTATTGCAATGCAATGAAAGGGTAGTTTGATTTCTAACATTATTCTCTCAACAGACATTTACATCGATAGCCTGGCGTTATAATTTATTTGCTTTTGCTGTACTGTGGAGAGGGTAAAACTGTTTTTAATGGCAGGCTAGCAGATACCGTTGACTCGCGCTAGCCTAGCACCGGCGAACTATGCAACTGGGAGGACTGGATGAAAAATGTTGAAAACTGTCTCCACTGATAAATAACACCCAGGCTAACTTGGAAATGAGGTCCGATGTCCAAAATCCTGAACCACCCCTTTAACATCAATTGTTGTTAAGAATTTAAATAACCCCCATAGGTCTGTTTGAAGCCTTCTATTTATCATGTAAGGCAAGGCAAGTTTATTTATATAGCACATTTCATACACTATGGCAATTCAAAGTGCTTTACATAGAAAGGAATAAAAATAATCACAAAATAAAAGCAAAGAAAATTAAAACAGTTATTCAAAATTCTTTACATAGAAAGGAATTCAAATTTCACACTATGGCCATTCAAAGTGCTTTGCATAGAAAATAAGCACAAAATAAAAGCAAGGGAAATTAAAACAGTTATAAAAGGAATGAATTAGAGTAAAATTAATTAAAGTTGTAAAAAGATGATACATAGAATCAACTTCTCATCTGGCAAAACACCGGTGTATCTTATTTTGCATCTTTCAATTTCCCCAATTAATGGTTAATGTTTCTCTCTTACCCAATTCTACATAATTCTATTCTAATTGATACTCCCATGATTTTCCCATGATCTGCCCCAAAAATCCCGAAGAGAGCACCCTGAAAAGTTATGATAAAATCTTAGTTGCAAACTTCTTCTGAACTTCATCCCTACTTTGGTCTTCGTCCCTGTTGGACTTCGTCCTGTAACCCGTTTGATCAGCTCACATGCAACAAGTGTCATTATACCGAAGCAAAAGCAATGGAAGATGACTGCTTCACAGCATTAAAAATCTCTTAACTTGTGAACACAAATATCTCTTGAAACCACACGATCATAAGATTAAACAACAACATTAATTAAATGGAATAATTAAAGGATTATAAATGAATGAAGAAAAAAGAAAACACAACAAATCCATGGTCGCTCTCTTGAAGCAACATACAAATAGGTTGCGATTAAGAATCCTTAGATCCTTTACATATGAATTTCAACTTGAGGGAGCAGTGGTTGTCATTAATATTCGCATTTCTTGTTAGTTGTCCACAGTCCTCTCCTCCCTTATACGGATGTCCTTGCCACTCATCCGGCTGCCCAGGTCCCCAGTGTCTGTAACCAAAGCCAAAAAATGCATATAGAAAACTTTTTTTGGTAATTTAAGTTGCATGTACTTAACAATCAAACTCTTAAAGTACATTATCTTGACTTGATTGCTTTCCTTTACAAAGGCCAATAATTGAGGGGAATCATTTTGAGATATCATGTGGAAGCTGTGGATAATGGAAATAATGGAAAATGAATTCGATATGGAAAACTGTGACTGCATAATTCAACTCACACTTTGTCCATGGTGCAATTAGTGTCATCCGCCCATCTCCACTGGCCTGTGATCTGATCCGTTAGACCGATCCAGTATTCAAATGGTTTGGACAAATGGGTAACAAATTCCTACGAGGAGAGACAAAAAAAATACTGAAAGGCAGAATAAAGGTATTAATCCACAAACGAGTTACTAGGAGTGCTACTTGGGTATTAAGAGGTGTGTTCCTTTGGTGCTCTTCAGCTTGGAGATCCAAAAATGTGTCCCAAATAAACACATTAATAAAAAGGTATTAATCCTTTCATGCACAGACACCCAGTGATTTCCTGTATACACACAATGGTTACATGACGTAACAACCCTGTTTTTTCTGTAGGCATGATGGTTACAATGAAAACCACCTAAGTTTTCCTTATAAAATTGTAATTTTTATAGTTGTAGCGATAGGGATGCTCATAATTAACTGGTTAACCAAGAGCAAGAATTTTTACCGGTTAATACAATCGGTTTTACGGTTTAAAAAGTAATGTCATTTTTAAAGTCATTTTTCAAGACATTTTGAAAATGTTAAACATTTTTTAAGAGAAAAACAGGTTGTGTATAAGTCACATTTTTTTAAATAAATGTATTATTATAACATTAATGTAAAATACTGGTAAATAAAGCGAAATATATATATAAAAAAACCACTATAAACATAGCTATAGGCTATTTTAGTTCCCCTAACGCCACAACAAATCCTTTAAATGTTACAATATTCAGAATGGAACAAGAATGAAAAATAAAAGTAGCTTTATAAACGTCAAGACAAAAAATCATTTAAAGCGAAAACAGAAACCTGCGTTGGGCCAATGTAGCCGACCTCTCTCATTTGGCATGATTTTCCATATTTGCGATGTATATGGATGCTAAACTATAACTTGTTATATAAACTAGGCTCTGTACTTCACACGCGTTCAAATATCCATGTAAAACATCATCCTTCACATGCTCAGAAATGCTCACGCTGAACGGCATAGATTTTACACTACAGACTATTTAATTTAAGCAGTGTAGCTTTTTATGTTTGGTTGACTGTATTCATTTTGATAATGAACAGGCTGCAATGTCAAGTTAGCAATGCTAGAACTGATATGTTGTGTGTTGTGTGTGTGCACGTGAGGCGGGATCACTTTAATTTTATAACAGTGGAAACAACTTAAAGTACTCTGTCATATATGGTCATAAAGATAAGAGTAAGACATGATTAGAAACTGTAAAGGGTTTACTTTTATTTGTGTACACTCACAATAAAAACAAAACTTTTGTAAAACAAACAGGATGCCAGTTTCTGCCATCTCGGTTTCCTTTCTGTGAACTTGTTTTTGCAGCGTGTCACAAAAATTAACTGAAACTCATCATATAGCCTACTAGTCACACAGTTTTGTTACTCTGTTAATTATTTAAAGGTGCAGTGTGTGATTTTTTTTTCTAGTGGTGAGGTTGCGAACTGCACCCAACAGAAGTTACGCTGGCCGACAGGAAGTGACGTAGACAGCAGAGAGTTGCCAGTTAAGCAATGAGGTTTCTTTACAAAGATAAATTAAGAAATTATATTTACTTAATTATTAGGGCCCAAGCCCTGAAAGGGCGAAGGCCCTATTGTTTTCGTAAGGATTTTTTTTTTTTTTTTTTTTTTTTTTCTTCATTATTATTTTTTTTGCCTTTTTGCCACTTTTGGGGCCCTTAACATGCTCAAAAACTCTTGAAACTTTGCACACAGGTCAGAACCCGCAGCCATCAGGGCCGGACTGAAGCTGGTACCGGGGCGTGGCAGGGGGGCTCGACAGCGCCCCCTGGAATGGGGTCCGAAATCTTGGTCCATATATCAAACACGCTTGCATGTAATAATATGAAACTCAGTACACATATAGATCTCATCGGGCCGCACAACTTTCGTGCTCTGAGTTTTACAAAAGCCCAACAGGAAGTCGGTTATTATACGTTGTTTGGAAAACGCATACAATGGAATGTGAAATACTCCTCCTAGGGAATTCATCCGATCGCCGCCAAACTCGGTGTGAATGAAGTCAAGACATTGAGGATGAATTCTTGCGAACAGATTTTTGATATCTCGAACGGTTTGGCCGTGGCGAGGAAACGAATTTATGGCGAATAATGGGACACAGGAAGTGTGTTATAACTTCTGCATACATTATCTGATCTTGCTGAAACTTCAGCAGTGTATTCGTTGTAAGAGGCCGATCACATGGATGTGACCTTTGTGAGTCAAAGTTATAGCGCCACCAACTGGCAACAGGAAGTGTGTCACTTTCAAAATGCTTTGAAATCACTTTCTTATTTTTACCCGATTTGCTTAAAACTTTATGTGTATAATGTAGACACCCGGCAGATGTAGACCTGTGGAAGGATTATTGATATCTTAGATACTGTTGCCGTGGCAACGCATTAAACTTTAATATTCTTTTCGGATTCTTTTGAGACTCTTCACATGCTTGAAAATGCATGAAACTCGACAGACACATCACATTTATTATACAGTAGACATGTGCAAAGTTTCAGAAACGGGCGTGGTGGAATGGCTCAGTAGCGCCACCTTTAGTCAAAAATGGGGGCTTAGTTTTTCCTAGAATCACAAAACTTGGTAGGTGTATTGTTCTCATCAAGCAGGACACCTTTCTAATTTACAGTCATAACCTCAGACCCACAGGAAGTCAGATATTTTGGTTTGAATGTGGATTTTCTGGAGAATTTTCTCTCTCTCTGTTTGTCTCTGTGTTTGTGAGGGGTGGGAGGGATTTGTCTGTTGAGTTTAATGTTTGTTTTCAAGGTTTCAGGGGCTTTTGGAGCCCTTAACGTGCTCAAAAACTCTTGAAACTTTGCACACAGGTCAGAACCTGCGGCCATCAGGGCCGGGCTGAAGCTGGTACCTGGGCGTGGCAGGGGGGCTCAACAGCGCCCCCTTGAACACGGTCTGAAAACTTGGTCCATATATCAAACACGCTTGCATGAATTAAAATGAAACTCGGTACACATATAGATCTCATCGGGCCGAACAACTTCCGCACTCTAAGTTATTAGCTCCGCCCAACAGGAAGTCGGCTATTATGAGTTGTTTGAAAAACGCATGCTGTGGAATTTGATGTACTCATCCTAGAGAATTCATCCAATCGCCTCCAAACTCGGTCAGCATGAAGTCAAGACATTGAGGATGCTAAATTAGGGACGGATTTTTGATATCTCGAACGGTTTGGCCGTGGCGAGGACACGAATTTATGGCGAGAAAAGAGAAACACAAAGTGTTATAACTTCTGCACACATTAACTGATCTTGATGAAACTTCAGCAGTGTATTCGTGGTAAGAGGCCTGATCAGATGGATGTAACTATTGTGAGTCAAAGTTATAGCGCCACCAACTGGCAGCAGGAAGTGTGTCACTTTCAAAATGCTTTTGACAAAAGTGGGGGGGTTAGTTTTACCTACAGTTTAAAAAATCAATACGTATATTGGTCTTATCGAGCCGGACAACTTTCTAATTTACAGTCATTAGCTCTGAGCAACAGGAAGTCAGACATTTTGGTTTGAATGTGGATTTCTTTGCAAAATCAGTCTCTGATTTTTTACCCACTCCTCTTAAGTGGTTTATTTTATTGCCACCAAACTTTTTCAACATGATGAAAATACATTAACCTGTTAAGCCTCACCAGTGCGTCGGCGCACTGAAGCGTTTTTTTTTATATATAGCTCAAAGTTACTATCAGATTTAATGTTATACTTCGACAAACTATACATCATTAAAAAGATATAAGACTCAAGTTTCAGTATTTGACCACTATTGTATTCTGAGAAACTTATAGCGACAGTTATTTCTTAATTTGTGTCAGGAGTTATGAAATGAAAAAATGAGTCGATACCTTTGATATGAATTATGCGCGTCAGCTGCTTTCATTCATAAAAAACTCCTGTGCTGTCGTCATGACAGCGATACACAAAACAACGTCCCTCAAGGCTTTAGCTCAAAAATGTGCAGATTTGGAGAAATATTGATATATTCTCATAGATTCACATCATATTTCTATAGACAGGAATAATATTTATTGAATTTATACCAAATGCGTCGATGTAATCATTATGAGCGCTTGCATACTCTGATACTGTGTTTTCAATCCATACCAACAGCCTGAGGGCGCTATATGCACAATAATTGTCCATATATAGAACATGAAGAAGAGCCATGATCATGTGACATTCCAGGACGTCACTGATACACACAAAGCTACAGAGTTCGCGCTGTAAAATGCAGACACAGATGTTTTGAAGATAATAAACATGATTGCAATGATATTTGAGTTACCTGTGTTTTTCAAGACATGCCAGGTATTTTCATAATAATAGATTATATTTATAATGTAATGCTAATCTATATAGACTATCATTGTGCAGAACAGTATACAATAGTATATTTTCTGTCTGATTTTTTTATCTGAAGCCAAATTAGATCACAGAAGATTATTTAAAACACTCATCTTGCGTTTTAAAGTAAGTTTGGAGCACAAACATGGTTTTAATCTCATAAATTGTCGTGTATTGATGGTGTGCTAAGCTAACATGCTAGCTAGCCCTAGGTGCACCTGCAACCTAGAAGTTATACTTTTATGTTTTTTTGAATGCTTACTGAAAGTTTCTTTATTCAAGAATGTTCTTTATTCTTTATTTAAAATGTGAGGTGAACTTTGAGAAAAGAAATTAGGGACTGAAACCCTATGAATAGCATGTGAATAGCCAGTCGTTAATAACTATAATGCAGACAAAAGAAATGCATATTTCGAGCCATAACTAGGCTGGAGAGGTGTGAATGTGTGCAGGGGGAGACTGAGACTGAATGGGAATCGTTTGCACCACAAAACAATAGAGACAAAATACTGGATAGATGGTTAGAAGATGGCAATAAACATCAGAAGCATCTTAGCGTCAAATCAAAATAAAGTCAACTGACATGGTCTTGAAAAACATTTAACTAAATACAGAGTTTTGGACTTATTATCTTCAGATTTTAAACATAAAATGTTTAGACATGTGGCTTTAGCTGTAGTGCATTTCTAGATTGCTCCAGTGCCAACTTCAATTTTATTTTCATGAGGATGTTTCATTAAAATTAATTTCTAATAACTTTACAAAACTTTGAAGCTATTTATAACAATTTTTGTCATTATGACAATAATTAATTTTACATTTACAATAAACTGCCAGGTGTCAGCTTTCAAATGAGACCATACTTGTGCTTTTAGTACAAAGGGTTCATGAACTGTATCTGTTTCAGTTTGGGTATGTCATTTCTGGGGATTTTTCAAAAGTGGGGTTGCAGCTTAACAGGTTAAAGATGCTAAATTGTGAACAGATATATATATATTTTTTGTTACATATATATATATATATATATATATATATATATATATATATATATATATATATAGCTGCGAGCAGCGATGAAGGGCCAAAGCCGGGGGCACCACCACCCTGGTGCCTTTAGGTAACTAAAGGCACCGGGGTTGCGGTGCCACCGGCTTGGGCCCGTAATCGCTGCTCGCAGCTATATTTTGTATTGTTTTTATAATTATTATTGTTACTTGTTCATCATTGTGTCAGTGTTTTATTCGCTGACGTTAGCTCGCTTCTTTGCACGAAGAACAACATAGTGATGAAACGCGTTTGTCCCTTTAGGGCCACCGTAGAAACATGTCAATGTAAGCGGACCCGTGGTGTGTGTAGATAGAAATGCTCATTCTAAGGTAATAAAAACAGAATGGTTCATTATGTAAGGTCTTTATACACCACTGAAAACATAGTTATGTATATGATATTGATCATATTCAGTGAAATCGACACTATAATCCGACAGAACAACATAAATAAGGTGGTTTTAGAAAAAAACCCGAGCTTCTAACTTCACCTGGAGCGTGTTATTTGTTTTGCAAAAATCCACCGCTCCCGGATCATCGGGTCCAATCAGCGCAGGGGGGTGTGAGATCTGACTGTCAATCACAGCTCGTGCACACACCGCAGATCCCCCCTCCCTCGCACAGACGCGCACGTTACAATATCACATGCACACGACACGCCTGAAGTTCGCCTGAAGATTGTACGAAGCGTGATGGCGGAGAGAAAATCTACTAACAAGCTTCCAATTCCTCGGTTATTGCTATCTATGGATAGATTAGCCAGGGCAGCCTACCTCCGAGTCCATGGTGTTGATCGATGCTGAAGAGACGGACGCGTTCACAGAAAATCAGGTACACACGCACTGACGATGGGCGGGTGCTCGTTGGTAGTGGGGGAGGGGCATGACGCATGAGAGTTGTAAACATTCAAAATTTTGGCTAAGTCGACTCAATCTGCCAGACTTGCCGACTGTCAGGGCATTTGAAGGAATTTGGGGGCCCCAAGCAAAATGGACATGGAGGCCCCCCCCCCCCCTTCATCAACTGTTCGTTACAAGCAGCATTTGCCGTCAGGCAGGTAGCTAACAAACATATATTTGCTAGCCTAACTTTACCTGCTGCAAAACCATTTGTACAAGAAAGTGGAGCGGCTAAGTGATATAATCGTTCAGTTTATGATACAAGCGTGAAAATTGGCATGAGCAGTCTCCATGGGTCACTTGACAAGAAAATTGTCTGAGCCACTTGAAATTTCTAGATTTTTCATTTTTCAAGATGGCCGACACCTTAGTGGAGCAGTTAAGTGATATAGTGGTTTATTTGGTGATACAAGCATGAAAATTGGCATGAGCAGTCTCTGATGGTCACTAGACAATAAGCCACCCACAGCTACTTGAAATTTCAAGATGGCGGCCATTTTTCAAGATGGCCGACACCTTTTTTTGAATGAATGAATGAATGCTTTATTTCGAACATAAACATAAAACAAGTAACAAAAGAAAGTAAACTGAGAAAAAAAAAAGACAAACAAACCAAACAATTAATAATAATAATATGAAACCAACATGTCCGAAAAGGAGTAGGATGAAGCATAAGCTTATTAAAACCTACCCCTTCTCCACTATTCAATAAACAATCAGTTTTCCCTAATAAACATATTTACATAATACCTATCTACAAAAAATAGAAAATAAATAAATTAAGAAAACAAATACATAAATTATTTACAAAAAACACCCGATTGCTAAATCCCTTCCTCCTCCCTGTACTTTGTGAAAACCATGTGTTTGTACTGCTTCTTAAACTGGGTCATGCTTGGACATCGCTTAAGCTCCACACCCAAACTGTTCCACAACCTCACTCCACAAACAGAAACACAAAAACCTTTTATTGTTGTACGTGCTCGCTGATGTTTTAAATTACACTCCCCTCTCAGGTTATAACCCCCCTCTCTGTTAAAAAACAATTTTTGAATATTTCCAGGAAGTTTATTGGGTATTGCTTTGTACATGATTTGTGCTGTTTGAAAATGAACCAGGTCAATGGATTTTAATATTTTTGATTTTAAGAAAAGTAAATTTGTGTGCTCACTGTAACCAGTATTATGTATTATTCTTATGGCTCTTTTCTGCAATATGAATAGTGATTGTATTGAACATTTATAAGTATTACCCCAAACCTCTGCACAATAATGTAAATATGGTAAAATCAATGAACAGTAGAGAATGTGGAGTGATTTGTGGTCCAGAATGTGTCTTGCTTTACTAAGAACAGAAATACTCCTTGACAATTTACTGTGAACATGTTTTATATGTGACTTCCAGTTTATTTTATCATCAATTATTACCCCAAGAAACTTATTTTAATTTACTCTTTCAATGCACACCCCATCTATTTGTATCTGTACCTGTGTATTCTTATTACAATTACTGAATAATATGAATTTGGTTTTACTTAAGTTTATTGATAATTTGTTTCTATCAAACCACATTTTCATTTTACACATTTCAGAAGTAATCCTCCCCAGTAGTTCATGCAAATCTCCCCCAGAACAAAAAATACTAGTGTCATCTGCAAATAATACAATTTTTTATGTTTTTGAAATGTTGCATATATCATTGATATAAAGTAAAAACAGTTTTGGACCTAATACTGACCCCTGGGGGATGCCACAAGCAATGTCCAAGCATGATGATGAATATTCACCCAACTTCACAAATTGTTTTCTGTTGCTTAAATAACTTCTAACCCAGTGCAATACTAACCCCCTGATCCCATACCGTTCCAGTTTATTGATTAATATGTCATGATTGATTGTGTCAAAAGCTTTTTTAAGATCTATGAATATTCCAACTGAATGCAGTCTTTGGTCTATTGCTTCTGTGATCACCTGAATTGATTCAGTTAGTGCCAGTGATGTTGAACTGTTTGCTCTAAATCCATATTGACTGTCAGAAAGTAATTTGTGTTTGTTTATGAAATTTTCTAATCGGTTATTGAATATTTTTTCTAGTATTTTTGAAAATTATGAAAGTAAAGAAACAGGCCTGTAATTTGTGAACCTTAGTGGAGCAGTTAAGTGATATAGTGGTTTATTTGGTGATACAAACATGAAAATTGGCATGAGCAGTCTCTGATGGTCACTAGACAATTAGCCACCCACAGCTACTTGAAATTTCAAGATGGCGGCCATTTTTCAAGATGGCCACCACCTTAGTGGAGCAATTAGGTTCATGGCAATTTTCATGCTTGTATCACCAACTAAATGATTTCTTAAGCCTAATTGCTCCACTAAGGTGGTGGCCATCTTGAAAAATGGCCACCATCTTGAAAAATGGCCGCCATCTTGAAATTTCAAGTAGCTGTGGGTGGCTTATTGTCAAGTGACCCGCAGAGACTGCTCATGCCAATTTTCATGCTTGTATCACCAAATAAACCACTATATCACTTAACTGCTCCACTAAGGTGTCGGCCATCTTGAAAAATTGCCGCTATCTTGAAATTTCAAGTGGCTCGGACAATTTTCTTGTCAAGTGACCCATGGAGACTGCTCATGCCAATTTTCACGCTTGTATCATAAACTGAACGATTCTGCCAAACATAAGCACTTAGCCGCTCCACTAAGATAGGTAGAGCTATTTTATCCAGTGTAATTTATCTCTTACCACTATCTTGTTTTACCTTTCTCTTCTTTCTTTTCTGGCTTCCTGAAGCATAATTCCGCTTCATGACGACTGCCGAGGAGGTTTTGTATTTTGCCGGCAGCAGAGATCACGTTGTTGGCTGGCTGCTGTCCCCCTTGAGGGGGATCCCGATAACAGTGTTATTGCACTTTACTGCATTGACTATCAAAGGGGCGCTCACACAGTTTGTCGTTGCATTTTATTCTTAACCAGTCGTTGTCTTGGGGCCCCAGGCCAGCTCGGGGCCCCAAGCAATTGCTTGGTTTGCTTGCCTTGTCGCGACGGGCCTGCCGACTGCAGCTTTAAATATTACACAATGCACCTTTAAGTGAATTATACGGGTTGCATATTTATTCCTTATATATTTATGATTTTATTAAGTTTTTGTTGATAGAAGCGCTACTGGTGCATGATGTGACGATGTTTGTATCCTCGTGTTCTGTTGTTTATGCTGTTACTTGCACATGCAAAACTAAACCCCTGAAAAACAAATGTTGGTATTTTAAATGGGTCACAGACACTAATCCATTCTATTTTAATCGAATTCTAATCTTGTCGGTTAATGATTAATGATCAGTTAATGAGCTTCGGTTGTCGGTTAGGAAAAACCCCCAATGAACATCCCTAGTTGTAGCATTCTTTTTTTTATTATTATTTTTTTTTTATAAATTAGCATTTTGCAGCATACCAGTTTCCTTCCACAACACTCACTGCGAACACATTACCTCCGATCCGCTACTTAAAACACCATAAAAAATGGAAACATTCCTGCTTTAAATTATAAAGCAATATGAGAGGTAATAAAAAAAAAGTGTTTTCTCACAGTGGCCACTATCCCTGAAAGGTTTAAGGAAAAGTGTGTGTGTGTGTGTGTGTGTTTCTGGTACTCACCCACTCCTTCTCAGAGCCTTCTTCTAATTTTAAGAGTAACGCGCCCTGCTCTTCGCAGTAATCTTTTGCTTGGGTCCAGTTCATTGAGTGGCCAGAGAACAGGTAACAGCTGTTGCTGAATGGGATCCACTCAAGTCCACTACAGCCTGATGTGAGTGAGCCTATGCAAGAGGACAAAACTAAATTAACACTTTAGTTCCCAGACAAAAAAAATCTGTCATCATTTACTCCACCTCTCTCTGAGACACTCGGTTAGTCAACTCCTCTTGTGATTCAATCAAGAAAATCATTAATGGTTTTATCACACAACACTATTTGCATTGCAAATTTTCATTTTGAATCTCCCTATAAACCCTGGGCATGACAAGTTTTCTCTGTGGGGAAGAGGTTTAATTAATATTTGGCTGTACTGATGTTCTATGATTTTAATACCGTCTGAATCAAACACATCAGAGTTTTTCCTCACCCAACCTCACAAATAATTACACAGCAAATCACTTTCTGTTTTTCATCTCATTCAGATTAAAGAAATGTAATCCTGCTCAGAATGTCTGTGATTAAACAGACACTACATAAGCACAATATTACACCTTGAATTTAGAATTTACTCACTGGTTAATGATATTTTATAAGACGAAGCTTGAACTAATGATGTCAGTTCCTCCACTGTATTCTTCATGTCCCTCAGTGAGCTTGCCATCTCCACTTTAGCCGGAGACAAAAGCCAAACAGAACAATATATCAGCCTGATAACCTCTAATATAAGAAAAGCACAATTCTGAAGAACGTGATATTTCATGAATACAGTTAGAATTTCTAAAATTACTTTGTGCATGGTGAAAAATCGCAGCTGAAATCACACGGTCCCGTGTTTGGCCAGACCCAAGAGATGATACTGCCGAACCCAAATTGTCCATCAATTTCTTTTGGCGATCTGTAGGAGAAAGAAATAGAAATATAAAGCTTGCCTTAGATATGAGGATTATTCAAAGCTGAATGTACGTCCAGCACTCACCCAGCTTTTGTTGGTTTTTCTCTTGTTTGGATGCGAGTGAATTCAGTGAAGAGCCGAGATCAGTCATCAAGGTTTCGATATTAGACAACTTCTTTTCATGCATTTCTTTTGGAGAGTAAGAGGGACAAAAGATAAGTAAATAATCAATGACTTTAATGCACGTATTAAATCTTGTGTCTAAGAGAAGAGATGTTTAACAGTCATGCCCTGCTGAGACACTTAAATCATGCAGAAATTCATTGCATTAAAGATTTGACCCCAAACAGACATTAGTAATGGAGGACATTTATGTTTAAACTTTGTTCTAAAAAGTTTTTTTTTTTAAATCATCATGATACTTAAGTTTTTTTAATTTATTATCCATAAATGGCCTAATAAAACAAAATAAAACATCAGTTACGGCAGTCAAGACACTAACCTTTGGTCATTGTGTTACTTGATGCAGACATATTCAAAGATGAACTCAGACTGGACACCAAATTCTGCAGCTCAGAAACCTTCTTTTCTAGGTCACTACCTGTCAAAAACAATTATTAATTAACATTCCATTACCAAAACTGATCTGTGATGATGATGATGATGAAGTTCTCACCTGAGATCTGAAAGTCAGATTTGACTGAGGTTAGATCAGAAGTATGGCTGTTAATCCAACTCTCCAGCATTGAGAACTTTCTTTCTTGATGCGAAACTTCAAAATAAACAGACAAACTTTTTCAGCTTCTCTGCAAATATTTTATATATTCATATGCTAATTCAAATAGTTTATTAAAGCTCAGAGCAAAGCAGTTCAGTTCATATCACAATTAGCAGTTTAGTACATTTTTATCTTAAACAAAAAAAAGTCCATGTTCACATTATTTGTCACACTAAAAACACAAAGATGTTGCAGTCCATATCCACACCAGTGATAAATTAATGCAGTCTAGTAGCAAAACACTAAAGACAGTATTTCATTAATAACTCACAGATGACAGAAGTCATGATGATGAAAAACATCATGCAAATTGTTCCTAGAAGCACAAGGATGCCAGTTTGTCTGTGATTTGAGCAAACTGAAGAAAACAGACAAAATCCTTGATTCATTTATATGATTATAAGCAAAATGATTATTCATATATATATATATATCCATAATTAGCATGAACATGATTAATTGTTGTTAAAAATGATGTTATCCAGTACCAACTACCCCTGAGGAAGAAACATTCACAGCATTCTCGATTCCAATTGCATTTCAAATATAAAAGTTGCTTTTGAAATAATGATTAAAAAAGTCTGTCAAGACATTAAAATAAATGTAACTGCGAAATATTTTCCATTTCACTCATGCTGTAAAAGCTTTAAGATAGTTTCTCCAACTGAATGTGAAATTGTAAATCTTCCAAACCTCTCCAAAATGATTTCTTTGGTTCAGATTCCATCTCCATTCTAACGTATCTTTCGGAACAATCCATTTTCTATAAAGGACAATATAATGTGAGCAAATTTAAGTAATTTGCTTCTTATAGTTGAAATGAAAAACACCACCTCCTATATATAAACATTTATGTTCCTTAAAGAAATTTCACTTCCACATTTTGAGACGATAATAGTAGTTTTACAAGACTCCCCCCTCTCCCCACCCAAAAAGATCTAGGTTTTCATTTGGCCACTTGCTATTTAGTCTTTTTACTTGTGCGTCTTAATTCTTTCTGAAAGCTGTGGGGGATTTTCCTTTTCACCATTTAAAATAAGCCTGGTAATATCAAACTCTGCTACTTCGCTTTGCTTCGTAGACAGAGTCTGCAATGGCATAATAGAGAAGTGTTTTGTCTCTCGCTTCAAAAAACTTCAGTGTTTTCTGAAGTTTAAAATCATTGGTTACCCGTAAGCCAATCACATAACGTTTGGTTATGGCGTGTGTTATGCGCATGCTCAGCCGCATCTAACTTCCACTGTAAACACATGTATGATGCGAAAACAAAACCATCGAGCGAAATACCGGAGTGAACATGGCTGTGAACGACTTTTGCAGATTATGTGAAGTAAATCTACGCATCCACCACGGTACAATCAGCGTCTACGTCACGGCTCTCAGCCCGCCCTCTGTTCGTTGATTGGCCGGCTGTTTTCAGGCCGGTGGAAAACGGAAAGCTATTACGCTGTCTCAGACTGAGTACAGAAGCGAAATGAAATTGAGCGGAAGTACGAAGTCTGACGTAGTCAAGCTAATTTAAAATAGCACTTCTAATAAAATCATTAAAGGGTTAGTTCACCCAAAAATGAAAATTCTGTCAGTAATTACTCACCCTCATGTTGTTCCAACCGCGTAAGACCTTCGTTCATCTTCGGAACACAAATTAAGATATTTTTGATGAAATCTGAGCTATGTCTCACTCCTCCATAGGCTGCTATGTGACCGAAACTTGCTGGCCCAGAAAAGTTATTAAAGAGATCGTTAATATAGTCCAAGTGACTCCAGTGGCTCAATCTTAAGTATATCAAGCGACGAGAATACTTTTTGTGCGCAAAAACAAACAAAAATAACGACTTTATTCCACTTTTCATTTCCTTCTCTCTGGGCCTCGTAGTGTTTTTGCGCTGCGCGTCTGTGTTGCACGTCATCACGCATCACACACATGACCGGCGTCGGCCAATAGTGAGCCTACGTGGTGACGTGAACACAGACGCGCTGCGCAAAAAGACTACGCGAACCAACTAGAGGCCCAGAGAGAAGGAAATGAAAAGTGGAATAAAGTCGTTATTTTTGTTTGTTTTTGCGCACAAAAAGTATTCTCGTCGCTTGATATACTTAAGATTGAGCCACTGGAGTCACTTGGACTATATTAACGATCTCTTTGATGACTTTTCTGGGCCAGCAAGTTTCGGTCACATAGCAGCCTATGGAGGAGTGAGACATAGCTCAGATTTCATCAAAAATATCTTAATTTGTGTTCCGAAGATGAACGAAGGTCTTACGCGGTTGGAACAACATGAGGGTGAGTAATTACTGACAGAATTTTCATTTTTGGGTGAACTAACCCTTTAAGATGAGTGAGCAAAACACTGCATTTGTGCTGAGCTTGGACTTTCAAACATGTAAAAATGTACTGAATTAGTGAAGCGATGTTGATTCATACGTAGAACTTGATCTGTAACGGTTTCTAAGGATAATTTAATATCGAGTTGCTTTGCAAATAAAGACAAAGTACAAATGCACAGAAGCAACAAAATGCTATTAGGAGCATAACGTTTGAGTCCACCCTCAATAATCCTGTATCTTACTTTTAATACAGATGCATGAAAATACTAATCATCAGACCTCTTTTTAAGCACTGATGAGTGGCTATCAGCTTAATGCATCTAATATTGTGAGCTGTATCATTTATTTCAAAGTTCAAGGAATGTTGTAAAGTAAATACAAGTTTAACTCCACGTTTGTGGGTATTTTACCTCATTACTAGAGTAACTGGAAGTGCACAGGGCCATGAAATAAACATTCAAGAACATTCAAAAGTACAGCTAAAGACTTATCCATTATACATGCTCTCAAGAGATAGTGACACTAAATTGGGTAATGACCTTCGCTGTACATCCAGTCTTTCAACTTCAATGTCATGACCATGAAACACTGTGGAAAATACTTTCATAATGCATGCAATACAAATGTGTGAACCAGAAAGTAACTGTTTACATGGAGCAAAATCCACTCGCAAGAGAGAGTCTCACCTTAAAAAAGACAATTTAAATGTTAAAGATCAAATCTTGCTTTTTAAATTCACTAAAATACAAGCTTCCCATTTTTTTCTGCAGTGTTTTCTTGAATTGTTTGTACCTTTAAAAAAAAAAAAGACGTAAAATAGTAATTTAATATAAAATGTAAATTATGCATGATTCAATTACAATCAATTTTAATTAAATTAAAAACCAACAGTACACAAAAATAATCCAAACCGAAGTTTTATTGGAAGAAAAAAAGGCCACAAGCACAAGCTCATTCTATAACACTGAGTACGCAATGACATCCAACGTAAAGGACATGCGTTCACTTCAAGGTGGAGCGCTTCTGTAATTCATGCGAGTGAACAGAAAGAGACTTCTGCTTCTGGAATGAATGCAAAAACAAGGAAATGCTGAGACAACTGTAAAAAAAAAAAAAAGTATTAAAATGGAGAGAATAAAACTGGAGCTCTAAAAGAAGTCCACATCATCTGGTGCGTCTAAATCACGATATTCAATGATATTGCGAGGATCCCCACGCATCATTCTGGAAAAGAGACGGAAAAAAAAGGACATTTTATTAAAGCGTATCTATTAACATCCTAAAAGAGCTTAGTACAATATCACTCCTGTGTCCTGACTGCATTCAGATAAATCAAAACTGAAATACAAAATCAACCCACCGATTGTTTCTAGGTTTTCCGGGGTAACCGCCTTGCCCGCGGAAGTTGTCGTAGTTGCCCCTGCCACCTCCACCATACTGGTTCGGTGGGTAAGGAGGACCACCTGTTAAAGGTCGGAGAAACACCTCAATATGGCATAATTCAGCATTGAAAAAGGTGACAGTCAGGGTGTAGATTTACAGATGCACTGCAATGAAATGGCCTGTTAAATGCACAAACACTGCAAAATTGATTGTGGAAAACTAAATTTTAAAAACCCTGCCATGTTGTAAATTCTTGGGAGGCACGATATATCGGCATATATATATTAATTTTTAATGTTATCTTTATGGGCCCGATAAGAAAAGTTGGCCTATAAGCTGATAAATAATGTATTATTTCCTTCAGCTGAGACACTTCAGATACGACTATTCAACATTATGGTTTTGAATTGCTTGAAATATGATTGGAATCACTTCAAAAAGGAAAACACAGTTACGTGCAACACAAGTCTATGATATAGTCTACATAACATTATAACAAAAAAATGATAATTGTGTGCATGGGACATGGATTTAATGGTGAGAAAAATTTGGATTTAGATTTATCGGCCAATATATCGGTTATCTTCTTTCACATTTTAAAGAATTATCGTATCGACCAAATTTTTCATATCAGTGCATCTCTAGTAAATTCTGTACAGAGAACCTGAGCGAGCATTAAAGCTTTCACATACTTTTAAAAGGAAAAGCTAGATGTACCATAATTGTTGCACCAAAACTGAGATATGCATTAAAAATGTATTTGCAATTGCATCACGACTCCCAGAAGATGCCAAATGATTCCCACCCTTGCTAACAACCATTCTCACTCTAGCTATCCTCCTTTAACAAACACACACACACCTCCATAACCCATAACTGGAGGTCTGGGCTGGCCAAAGCCCATGAGACCCTGAGGAGCCTGAGGTGGGAATGGAAGACCTCCGGGTGAAAGCACTCCTAAAGAGAGAAACAAAAATACAAATTTCATATCTCCAACTTCTGAGAACACAATTTATTTCAATACCAAATCAACAAGATTGACAGACGCACTGATACAAATTGGAGCAGAATCTTTTTTAATTGCTAGTAAAATTACAAAGAAACGGTAGGTAACATTTAAAGGGATACTTCACCGATTAGCATCAAGTATTCTCGAATGACCGTGCTTCCCTCCCTCATGTCCCCCTGAGACGAGAGATTTCTGTATTGTGTTTGGAAAAAACCTCTGATGACACAAAAATCATCATTTAGCGTCATCTGAGGCTTTTGTGTCCAGAGGCGAGAGACTCCAGCCAGTAGGAGGAGCTCGTCCCGCATGTCTTCAACCCGCCCATAGGGGGATCTCACGATAAAACGCCGTCTTTTCAGTTTCGAGTCGACTAGTAGCCTAGGGCTGCGTTCCAGTCCAAAATTGTCATGCCCTTCACTCGCTAACTTCCCTCCGTCTCGTTCACTCGGATGTATGTCATTGCTTACGATGCTCGAGTGCCCACTACTGGCGGAAACTGCAATGGGCTGAACTGGAACGCCCTAAGCCCTTGATCACTTGAATCAGCTAAAGAGTTGATTTAAAAAAAAATTTACCTTTAAGAATTTGTTTAATGTATATAGGTGTGTGTGGGTTGTTTTAAATTAAAAATATATATAATTAATATATCATAGTTGTTTGTTGTGGTGGTGATTAGATGAGATTTGTGGTGATGTCACAATCGTACTGCATTGTGGGACATATAGGTGCCTGAAGTGTACAATAGACTCGGTCAAATCGAGGGAACGAGGGTCTGTCCATATAAACTTCCCTCGTCCACTTCACGAAGTGGAACGCACTTCAAAATGGCGGCAGGGATTCCCCCGAGGGGAAGTGCGTAGGGAAGTTCGCAAGTGCGTGTCTAAAAGTGGACTGGAACGCAGCATAGTTGTATCATTTCTTCTGATACTGCCCTCTGTAACCGGTAGGCGTGGCTTGGGCGTGTCCTCGTAGGGCAGCGAAGCAAATGCATTCTGGGAGTTGTTGTCTTTTATCAACATGAGCCAAAAATACATTTTCTGGCTTTCCTCAGTCTAGAAGGCTCCAACTTCTAAAATAATTTCTCATTTCTACTACATAAATGATCCAATTTAAATACACATTCATCTTTCCAGCGGTGAAATATCCCTTTAAATTAAATGTGAAATTGAAGTAGAAAAACTGAAATGGTCTTTTCTTGTAAAACTTACTACAATAATCTACATTTACAACTTAAAAAAAATGTTTGCTTTACCTTGTCCTGGACCTGGAGGAGGTGGCGGTTTCATCTCTGGGATGGAGGGTCGTTTTGCATCCATCAGGAAGTTGTTGAAAAAGACCACCTCTTTCTTCACCTCCTCAATCTTGTCACCATGTTTGTTTAGGATGTGCTTCCTCACAAACTCTGGGCCCTTGAGAGAGATTCATTGATATTTTGATTGATTTTGTAAAACACAAACATCCTCCCCCAAGGCTACCAGATGAACAACTACATGAACAAAGGATCACGTTTTTAAAATCACACACCTTAAACTTTTTGCCACTTAGAGGACAAAGCCACTTGTCTTTGCCCAGTTCCTGTGTGTTGGCCAACACAAACTTTTCAACTTCCTGTTCTGGATCTTTGCGGCCCATCTTCGCTGCCTCATCTTCAGACAGGCTTTCCTTCACACTGAACAAGTGTCCCAGCTTCTCTTCAAATGTCTTTTGCCAGTCGGACACTACAAGATGGTCGAAAAAGCAGTGACACTTTTTTTTCAGTTACATTTCTTTGCAATTTGTTGCATCAAACAAACAGCTAATCCTGTCCTCAACTTTTGGCCATTGGTTGAGTCAGAAGTTGCTTAATTCTTTTTAATTCTTTCTTTTTACCTTCTCATTCATGCGTTTGTCAACAAATTTAAGCAGACATGCACTTACTTAACTAAAAATACCCACAACATAGCAAAATCTATGAGGTGTAACTATATATAGCAATACAAAAATGCAATAATATGTATCGTGGATTGTGGCAATATGTATTGTGTATAGTTCACCCAAAATGAAAATTACTGTGTGAGAAAAAAAAAAAAAGTTTCATTTTAGTGTCAGTACTCTACGAGAAAGTATTTTAAAGCTGAATAAACGACACACTTCTACACTAGTCATCTCTTAGTAGCACTTACCTTCTCTGTGAGTAATGCGGTTGGGGGGGATCGGCCCTCGCACATGGATAATGCCACAGCGGTTCGGCATCTCGTCCTCACTCGGGTACTCGCAGGTGTTGTAATAATCAATAGAGTGTACGATACGCAGATAGAAGAGGAGACGATCCAACACCTGGGAGGAAACCAAAACATATTACACTCCTGAGGAATGGGTTTCGAAGTAGAAACTACATTTGTTAGTTACACTTACAATTAATCCTTTTATCCAAAGCGACTTACAAATGAGGAGAGCAATAGAAGCAGTTAAACTACAATAGGATGACAATATACAAGTGCTGTGACCCTTCCCAGTTAAGTCCAACACAGTACATGTAAAAAAATAAATAAATTATATAATATAAATATATATAAATATATATAATAGAAAGTTTTGAGAGCAAGTCTGATTTAAAATCCTCTCACCCAATTTCACTGACAGAATAAAATGCATAAAACATGGAGCAAGTGAAAATTTAGCACAAGAATTCCCCTTATGACAATAATGAGAATCATTATAAACCTGAAATGGTGTTAAAAAAATAGACTTAGTTTTCTTCTTATTAGTGTGAAATATGTGCTGGACATTTAAAGTCTCTTTCAGACCTTGACAAGTTTTTCATCTCTCTCCACAGTAATCTCGGTGGGGTTTCCCTCTTTGGATCCCTCCTCGGAGTCGGCTCCTCCGGCGCTTCCCAGAAGCTCTTCTTCCTCTGCACTCACTTCCTCTATGAGGTAATCAGTGATGTTTTTCAGAATGGGGTTCTGAGCAGGGATCTTCAGGAAAATGGAGGGAAAACATTTTTTAAAAAATTATAGATAAAAGCTCAGTCAAGATGTTTCCAAAATGACTACTAAAACCAGAATTAAATTTGTAATTTACTTAAACTAAGACCAAAATTAGTTTAATCATCAATTATTCTAATTATACATATACAGTTAAACCAAAATGTATTCAGACACCTTGCTATCCTCACTTACATGAATGAACTATAGTGTCCTGCACCCAACAGTAAAAAAATATCTGAATAATTTTTGGTTTGACTGGACAAACATTTAAACTTTACAAAGCAGTTTTTATATAAATTCTAATAATATAATTCCAACTACAATTATTATTATTTTTTGACAAGCTACGGACAGTTAATTCCTGAGGTAAACGTAACGTTACTTGCCATTGTTTACAAGCTATTTTACTGACATCTTTCCGCTGTTGAAACACTAATTGAATTATTACGAGACAATACATTTCAGAAAGTTGTATGGTTTAGTAAAGAGAAAGTTGATCAGTCATGCCACAATATTGACAATCCAGCCAGTGTCCTAACAGCTGACATGTTTACCCATTGAAGCTTATCCACATTAGGGCTGTCAAATAATTAGAATATTCAAATAATTTTTATTTTTAAAACTGCACATTCAAATTTTTGGTGTGTCAAGAGGCGCTCGAGACATGATGACGACGTAACTGATGTGGTTTGTTTTTGTTAGCTTATCCAGTATACAGCGAGGTGCGGGTGCGTTGTTCATTTGAAAAAAAATGCCGGGAAAAGACTTCCTGCTGACAAAAACGCTCAGTTGGCGGCAAAAATCGGTCAACGACATACTTAACCACATCTGGCATGAGCGTGTGTTTTCCTCAGCTGAAAACATTGTCAATAAAAAGAGCTCAGCCCTCGCTGCAGATCAAGTTCACCTTCTGGTGTTTTTGACTCACTATGTAGATGTAGTGAGTAGTAGAAGTGGATTGTTTCTGAATGGCAGTTTGCCATTTTGTGTTCATGTAGTACATTACACTGTCTTTCTCAGGTTACTGATGCACTTACAGTTTCATGCACTAGTGTAAACTAATCTTCCTTGTTTATTTAAGAATAACTGTTTCTAAAGTTAATGCACTTTTAAAAAGTGAATGTCATTTCATTTCAATAAAAGAAGCAATGCTTGATTTGGTTTATATTTGGTTATTGCGCTCACTTGCACCCTCTTGTGGGCATAGGAGACAATACAGTTCATTTTTTGTCTTAACATTAAAGGTGGAATCAGTGATTTCAGGCCCCAAAAAAAATTATCACATTCATCTAATCTTTCCTAACGATCCGCTAGCTGCCCTCCCCATAAGCATGCCGTCAAAAAATCTCTCAGCGATTCTCAGAGCCTAGGCTGCCTACAGAGACACGTTTTTTTGACGGCATGCTTATGGGGCGGGCAGCTAGCGGATCGTTAGAAAAGATTAGATGAATGTGCTAAAAAAAAATTGGGCCTGAAATCACTGATACCACCTTTAAGTATTGCTTCTCAAACATAATTCGAATTTGCTAATATTTAAGAAAGAAATTCAAATTGAGCTTTTCAGACATTTTGACAGCCCTAATCCACATTGTGTGCATTAAATACACACTGACATTCAAAACACATCACTGATTCAGCCAAAAGCGAAAATTGCAGTTTCGACCGAAATTTTGGTGCATCCCTAGTCAAGGTGTTTAAAATTGTATTTGGGGTTGTGCAAGTGAGATTACCTCTAGAGCGACTGTCTCTTCTCTGGGTTTGTGGCTCCAGAGTCTCTCCCGGTCATCCAGTGCATGGATCAGTTTAGCTGCCATCTTGATGTCATTACGGAGAACCTGCTTGTGCTGAGTCATTCCGTTCACGTTACGCACACGACGCGCCAAATCTCGATTGACTCCGGGAGCCAACTCACAGTCCCGCAGCTGGTCAAAGAGGAACAGGAGGAGAGAATGAGCGAGACGCTTGCTATGCATGATGGTTCTTCAGGCTGATGGCTCTAGAACTCACCCGGATGTTCTGCAGGTTCCAGCAGATTTCTTTGATGTTCACTCCTCTGTCGAAGGTCACCCAGCAACGCCTAAAAAACCTGGGCCACACAGAGATGAGAAATGTACTTTTTTTTTTTAATTTCCACATCTCCTTTCTTGTATTAAAATGATTTAGTGAAGCATTTTATATTCATATATATTGGCACATAAATGTATGTTAATTTAGTAAACAGTTTTGGAAAAATATCAAGAATAGATCTATGATCCGCACTCAAAATTCAAAACCCTTTTAGTCACTTTATCTCACATTTTTTACGGGGGAATAATACAACAGACGTTTTGGGTCGCAAGCCTTCCTCAGTATGGAAAAATATATATATAAAACAGTTTTTAATCTACTAGCCAATAAATACTATTTGATGTAAATGATTCATCCTTTAAATGGAGAAAAACAAATAGCATTAAGTTACTAAGATTTAAATTTAATAGTCATTTATTTTTATGGCGCTTTTCACAATACCTGCATTTTTAAAAACACATTTAAGACCTGCACAAATAAAATTATTACCATATGTCCATACAGAAACAAACCAATACACACATTCAGCTTTATACTGTTTATGAGCAAAATGGGGAACTGCAAGTTTAAAATACTCGGTGTGTTTTAGTAAATTCATGTTTGAAATTGGTTTGTACCTGTATATCAATACATATGTATCAGAAGTTGACCAATATTGGATTTTTTGCATTGAAATGTGCAGCGATCACATTCAATAAATTAAATCATAGCCTTCTAAAGTGTAATAATCGCATTGTTTTATTACAATTCCTGTTTTTCCATCCCCAAATTTAAGACCTCTTACAATAATTAAGAAATTTGTTATAACTTAGAGACATTTTATGACCTTAAATTTGATAAAACTGAATTTATGATGTACCTGCGGGGACTTTGAATTCATATTTCAAAGCAGCTTAACAGAAAATGCAACAAATCCCAGTCAAATATCCTCAATAAAGTGTTGAAATTGAATTCAACTCACCTGCGCTCTGGCTGTGGTTCTGACAAACAAACGCGCATAAATCCTGGATAACGTCGACACAGCTGCCAAGAAAGAGACAAGTCTTTAGTCATCAGCATTCAACAACAACATGGACAATAACAGCGAAACTCAGCAGTGTTTTTTGTGTGAACACTCACAGCGACGATCTCCGCTTTGGATATGGTTGGAGCGATGCTCCTCATGAAGAGAGAGCAGGTCCTGTGAAGAGGTCGAGGTCGTGGAGGCTGATCATCCTTCGGCTTCTTCTCCTTTTCTTTCTCTCTTTCCTTCTGCTCCTCCGTCCGCTCCTTTACATCAGCGGCTTTAAAAGACCAGAAACATGTTTGTCACAACTATGACGCTTTAAAGGGATAGTTCACCCAAAACTTACCCCATGATTTACTCACCCTGAAGCCATCCTAGGTGTATATGACTTTCTTTCAGACAAATACAATCGGAGTTATATTAAAAAAAATGTCCTGGCTCTTCCAAGCTTTATAATGGCAGTGAATGGCCGTTTCTGTTTTGCCATCCATCATAAAAGTGCTTAAGGCCTTAAGTAATAAAGGCCTTCTGAAGCGAAGCGATGAGTTTGTGTAAGAAAAATATTCATATTTAAAACTTCAACTAAAATAACTAGCTTCCGGCAGATGACCGTATGCAAGTCGACTGACGCCACAAGAGTAACCCGTGACACATGTATGACGTAGATGTAGGAGTATCGTAAGCTTTGACGCCTCTTGCGGTTCAAACAAACAGGGCTGGTCAACAAACTCAAGCTCCTCCGACTTTAAAAATTCTGGTTTTAGACTTTGTGACTGATGTTTTGTTTTGCTCTATCCTCTGCGCTTCCGCGTTCGTCATTACGTTGTGCGTGAGGTCAAGTGTTACTCTTTCACTGTAAATCGATGCGTACGCCCGTCTGCCGGAAGCTATTTTAGTCAAAGTTTTAAATATGGATATTTTTCTTACACGAACATTGCTTCACTTCAGAAGGCCTTTATAGACCTGCTAGAGCTGTGTGGAGCACTTTAATCATGGATGGATGCACTTTGATGGACTTGGATGGATGCACTTTGATGGACCATTCACTGCCATTATAAAGTTTGGAAGAGCCAAGATATAACTCTGATTCTGTTCATCTGAAAGAAGAAAGTCATGTACACACAGGAGGGCTTGAGGGTGAGTAAATCATGGGGTTATTTTCATTTTTGGGCGAACTCTCTCTTTAACACAGCTGATTCATTGCCAGAAGCCTTGACACTGACCTTCCCCCTCCTCTTCTTCCTCTTCCTCCTTATCCTCTCCCTCGTCCGGTTCTCTCTCTTTCTCCGAGGGTTTCTCAGAGCAGTGAGAGTTCGAGTCGGAGTCAGAATCGGATTCGCTCTCAGATGCACTGGCTTCATCTTCACTGTCTCCACTGTGCTTCCTCTTCCTCTTCTTACTCAGCTAGCGAGAGAAAGAGAATGCAGTGTTTTCCATACGAGTTTACATTTTTAAAAGTTAAATGCATCAATCTGGCGCACTTTTGAGAGCAAAATTAAGAGCGCCAAATTGAATCAATTTGAAAAACAAAATTGAAATTTTTTTTTTTGCATTGACTTGTACTGGGACTCAAACCTCTTAGTTGTGATAGTATGTAAAAAACAAATAAAACATTTCATAAGTATATTATTTCAGTTTAGTTTACTGATTTATGAAATACATTTTAAAACTACAGATGTTGAAAGTAAAATGCTGTACAAGAAATATAAATCAGAATTAAATTCAGAATTTAAAAAAGGACAAATGAAGAATTTACACCCTCAGTTAAAACAAAGAATACAAATAGGTCTTCAAAGAGGATTTAAACATGGAAACGAAAGAGGAAGGTTTAATGTGGAGGGGAAGTCTGCATTATTTTATTTACACTACAGTGGTAAAATTACAATACGCATGTCTTAATTCCTTTACTTGCAAGAAGTGAAAGCCGTGAGCTTTTATTTTGGCTGAAAACTGCTGGGAGACCTTTACATTTCTATGACAAATGGGTATACAAATGCTTTATTACATAGGCTATGTCATTAAGCGGTTCATTTATCATTAATAATCATTAGCGGTTCTCTTGTGCTGCAAGCATGTCCTTGGCTCAAAACACAATGAAAGATCTTTTATATTTTCGGTTCGTTATGAAACTGTGGCAGGACAGATTAGACTATTGGCGGGCCGGCACAGTGCAGGTAATTAATGGGAAACACTGGAATGCTAATACACTGGATTGCACTGAATGTAAGTAGACATGCTGAGATCTAATAAAGATAACACATATTTACAGAACAGTCTGGTCCAATAAATGGCACATCAACTACCCAAAGCAGCAGAACTTGGCTAACTAACCTTCTTGGGTTCTGGGATTGGTTCGGCAGGCGCTTCTTTCTCGGTCTTCTCTCCTTCACTCCCTCCTGCAGAAGCGGCTGCATCTTTCTCAGTCTCCTCATGATCACCCTCTCCCTATTGACATACAACATTAAACATCACCGTTCCTCCCAATACTTCATGATCCTTTGCTCCATTATGCAACATTCACTTACCATCTTGTCTTTTTCAATTGAGGGTTTGCGCTCAGCATCCACAGGCCTGGACTCGTCCCGTTTGGGAGGTTCAGAACCCGGTCCACCAGATGAGAGTCTCTCCCGCTCCTCTTCTTCCTCGTTGGGCTGTTCGAGTATACGCATGTCATTTTCCCCTCCTCCTTCCATCTTTATCACGGCTAATGAAAACAAACAAACACTTGCTTTGAGGAAACTGTATGTAGGGAGAACCGTTACTGACCACACATTTTACAAGATATGTCAATGATGCTCAGGATATGTTGCGCACAAAATCCACCGACATCTCAGTCATCTCTCCTTGCCATCAAATCTGATGTACTGTAATGTAACCGACTACCACGGCAAGCTTAACCATGTCCCCTTTGTGAATTGGTCATCTCTTCCCCTTTATTACTAGTTAACTACTAGTAGCACAAAATAAACATGATCAGACTCCGTAGAATGCGTTACTCATTTTCAGTGCTTTTCCAAATTCGGATTTAGGCTTCGGCACAGTCCTATTCAAACTCACAACAAACTTCTGTTCTTCACCTTGAGTTAAAAAGAAGTTTGAAATATGTGACCAGCAGTATACTTTTAGCGAACATCCCGACGCCACACACACACTGCTGAGAGAGCATTGAGATGTACATTTGTGCATTTATGTTTTTACTTGCGGACGTTAGGGGTGTAACGGTACGCAAAAATCACGGTTCGGTACGTACCTCGGTTTTAAAGTCACGGTTCGGTTTATTTTCGGTACAGTAAGGGAAAGAAATGCAAACATTAAACTGCAGGTTGTTTATTACTATAAACTTTTTTTAACAATTTGTTTACACTTTTTTAAACACTTTTTAATAAAATATAATAAAATATATATAAAATAAAAAAAAAGAATAAGAAATAAAATACTGCTGCAAAGTTCTCCACTAAATAAAATACTCTCAGTCTCAAACCAATATCACATAATAAATTTAATGAAAAATATAAATAAATAACTATGATTACAGTGCAGCATTACCAATCCCAGCTTGTAGGCCTGCTCATATTTAAAAATTAAGGCTGGGAATCGATTAAAAAAAATGAACTAATTAATTGCACAATTTGCTGTAATTAATTGCAATTCCTCCAAGCTTGTAATCATCAATAATTAAACTTAGAATGACCTAATTAAATGAAACACCGGGGAAAAAAAGGAACAGAAAATAGTCCTATATTAAAATAATATTAAACATAAATATATCAATGTATTATTATTTTTCAGTAATCAATCAACATAATCAATTTAAGATTTTTTTTTGTATATATTTTTTTCTAATTATCAAAATAAAATAGTCCTACAAAGCTATTATTACCAGAGCATGTGATCAGAGCAGGTCATTTTACCATTGTTGCCAGCATGACTAAACCAGCTCAGCAAACAGAAGTCTACTACTGAGAAATTTCACCTTATTTGAGCGGACTTTGCTTTTCCAGTGCGTGATCGGTACATGATTAGTGTGTTTGGGCCGTTAACGACAGAGCAGAACGCGCTGCGCAAACACAGAGTCGAACATTGAACAGAGAGTGCAGCGCGCAGACACACACACACACGGAACGGAGAGTGCGGCGGCGCACACGGAGTGGAAAAGCTTTTTTTCGCCCTGCAGTCGATTTCATTGGTTTAGGTTACAGTGACGACGGGTAAAACTTTAGAATCAGCTGCAGGGCGGGATTTGCGCTGAACGCGGAGACTTACGCCACTTAGGTACATTTTCGTGTTTCCACACAAACATATTATGTTCCGCACACAAAATATTGCATTCGGTCATTCGGTACACACGTGCACCGAACCGAAAGCCCTGTACCGAAACGGTCCGGTACGAATACACGTACCGTTACACCCCTAGCGGACGTCTGTCCTTAATGGCACACTGGTAAACAACAGTCAAGGTATCTCACATAAATCACACCAGTGGACATAAGCGATGCACCAAAATTAAGGTTTTCGTTTAGCCAAAAAAAACCCCAGAGAAAATGTTATCAGTTGACAAATAATCAACACAAATAATAACGGTTGTATATAAACACTTAAAGCAGTTATTCCTTGTTTAAATATGAACATTTAATGCAATATGTATGCAATAAAAATTGAATCGTAAAATAATAAAAATCATTTTCACAAATAATAAAGATGTAATATATGCTAGTGCATATTTAGAAAAATGGTCCTCTAGAGTTGAATTCTAGAGTTCTCCTTGCCATTGAAGAAACACTAATCAAATGTCAGTTCCATTCAAAATAGTCAAATTAATTGAATTTTGGTGCATCAACAAATGCACACAGTTTGGAATGATATGAAGGTGAGTAAATTTCAGATGATTAAAAATGAGCATGCAAAAGAAAAGCACTTCTCCAAACCTGCATCTAAAATCTTGGTGATTTGTGGAGCGCGCTCTATGTCCAAAGTGACGGATTCAAACCAGCTATTGTCCATGAGATACATGTAGACGCTCAGCCGGTTCTGTAGAGCACTGTGGGATTCTGCTTTGCGCCTCCCAGCCTCATCCGGGTGGTACTTTGAACGGAACCTGACAGGCGGACAGAGGAGAAAGAGGGACAAATGGGGTGTTTGGGGAAGAAAACAACACGTTAGCAACTATTTCCCAGTCATGCAAGCTTTAACCTTGTCCTAACCTGCCTTCTAAATATATCTAAAAATGTTTAAATGTAAGCCACCAATTCTTAAACTAAACAATTATATCTATTATCCCACATAGCTGTCCAACTTTGTCATATGAAATTGTAGCTCTATTCCAAAACTATTGAGCTGTTGCCTTCTAAGACTTGCTCTTTTGGCTAGATTCAAAGACAGCATTGCATGTCTCCTTCCAAAATAAGACAAGAAATTATGAATATAGATATTTAGCAACATGTTATTGCCAAACTGTACATGTAGAGCATTCCAAATCAGTCCATTTCTGACGTTTTGTTCCAGTTAAGATGCTGTCTTTGAAGGTAGCTGAACAGTTGACAGCACACTAGGTTTTTGAATAGAGCACATGACACCAATTTGTTGGCTAAAGTTAAGTGCACTTGTCAGTCTTACTACATACTATAAAAACAACTTGTGTGTTTAAGTGTGTGTAATACAGTAACACTCACCACCAAAGAAGAAAAATGAAAAACAATAACAACTGATGCATTATCAAGAAATGAGAGTCAAACAGTTGGGTGAAACATTTTCCATTGTGTGCACTAAATTTACCTGATGTACTCCCCGCATTACAACACATTTACACTGAGAGCGGTCTTCTCAGAGGAGTGTGTACATTTGGGGGGGGTTTTTGATTGATCCAAATATCAAAAATGAAAAAGAAAGGGGAAGAAAGGCATCACACACTACAGAAAATAAAAAAAATCTTTCCGTGAACGCGGCGGCAGGTTTGGATTGTGAGTGTTCGACTGTCTAACTAAGAGCCCTGGTACTTTGATTCTAATGGCAGCTGCATTGTGCGCAGTGCAAACCCTGACTGACTAACAGCGACTCCTGCGACGGGTCCAAGCGCTTTTCTCATCTTCCAATACCTTGTGGTGATGGAGGGAAGAAGGGTTTTTGTTAATTTGTAAACCAAAAAAAAAAAAAACAATATGCAAAAACCTGAAAAGAAATGAATGTTTAAAACATCTGCATCAAGTCAATGAGGAGACCAATTGAGTTGCTGTAGAGACAAACTGATGTCAAAATAGACATTAATTATCATTCGATCTTATGGCAAGTAAATGATGAAAAATTCCAATGTCATAAAAAAGTCTCAAAACACAACTGACTGTGGTAATAAATTAACTATGCATTAAAATATAACTATGTGATGCACCAAAATTTCAGCAACCAAAAATAATTGGTCAAAAATTAATTGGTTTAATTAGCGCTCCTCTGATGGCGCGTTTTGACTAATAGTTATAGCACAAAAATAAACATGAACATCAGAAGGTATGTTTAAAAAAAAAAGCAGCGATTTCAGTTTTCAGCAACAAAAATCAATTTCAGTAAAAAAAAAATCTATTTGGTGCATCACTGACTACAAAGTCGTACTTTAACGTCTAAACTGATAGAGATAAAGTCAAATGTTCAGAGATGCAGGAGGATGCAGAAATCAGCCTCTTCTTTGTTGAGATGCAGGACTTGTTTTGCCACTCTCTTGCGATCACTAGATTAATGCAAAAACATCACCTAAAAACAAAACACTAGGGCAAAAACAGCAACTGTTGTCGTACCACTCTTCATCTTTATGGGCCAGGAAGAAGTCCTGCATCTGCTGACGCCTAAAATCGATCTTGTACTCATTGTAGCGTTTGACCGACTCCGTCTCATCCACAGAGTCATCCAGAGACAGCAGGAACTCCTTAAACGTCTTCATCACAGGAGGGGGAGGACCAAGATCCATATCGTGGATGTTTCCCAGCCTGGAGGAAGACCAGAGAGAAGAAGAAATGTTTTACACACAGGTTAAATACAAGGATATGATTAGAGCTGCCCCCTAATAGTAGAGTAACCGTTAGTCGACTAGAAGAGGTTTGGTCGACTAAGATTTTATTAGTCGGTTAGTCGCAGAAAAAAAAAAAGAAATACTCCACAAGAAGTGGCAAAATTAGGCAGGCTGTAATGGACAAATCGTTAACGAAAGGAAAGGTCTACTTTAATTTTCTTAAACTCACAATAATAACAAATGTTGTGCTTTTGAAAAATAATGGTGCTTTCTGTCTAAGTGAACTGGAGCACATCACATTAATGAACCGAAACTCAGCGTATACTTGCCTCACAGACATGAGAAATATACCTATAGAAAAGATGAAATGTCTACATTTTAATGAACTCATTAAATTGATTCAATTGGTAATTATGTTATCCATAGGCTATGAAACGTGCATATAGGCACGTCCACTACTGCGGAGATGACGAGTCAGCATCATTGACTTAATCTCTGCAGCCGAAAACACAGAAAACATTACCAATAAATTTAAATGTTTAGACAGTCTCCTCCTGTTTTTTTTTTTTTTTTCATGACACATTAATAATCATTATATTTGCCGGTGCGCTGTGGCAAGCTTTATAATGCGTGCGTTTGAGCGCTGATTAGGCTATCTATTTTATATAGAATTAAAGGCGCATTAGGCCTACTTATGATTTATGGCTTATTAATATAAACGCGTGATTAGTCGACTAATGGCTTAAATAAACGATTACTAGTCGACCAAAACATTTTTTAGTCGAGGGCAGCCCTAGAAATGATGGACTTTACAGCTGCACATTTCCTTCTCTCTCACCTGGCCTGAATGGGGATCCCATGGTGAGGCTGCATGAGGTGCATGTCAGGGTGACCCCAGGGCTGCGGGGGGGCATAGCTGGGTCCTCCACCGCCTCCATAACCAAGATCATAGCCACCATGGTACGGGTCGCCTCCATGGTCATCCCTGAGAAAACAAATGAGAGGGAGGAAGAGATGCAGAGTGAGGTTATGGTCTAAGGTGCTCCATTTGTTTTTCCAAAGCAAATAATCAGTCCACAATAGAGGGTATGCATTGACGTCACTTTTGAACTACTTTGCTTAGTGCTGCAGGGATGACACACATTTGTTGGCCAAAACCTGCATTTTAGCACTTCCAGTTCCACCATCCTGGGTTTTTTTTTTTTTTTTTTTGGGTTAAATGCTTGAAACAAGTCTGTGGTGAACACATATTTTCACGTTTTATCCAAGACATAAAATAAATTAATACCTGTGATTTTTTTCATTAAATTGTGTAAAGCTTTTCTTGGAAAAAAAGTGTTTAAATGATATTCTGTGTTTACAGAGATACAGTGTGTTTACAGAGATTATCTGGGACATTAAACGTCAAACAGGTAAACTCATCCACTCATTATTTCACTTTCACAGCCTCATTTAGTTTATAAATCATGCTCTTTCAAACTATTTCAACACAAACTTTCAGGGATTTATTTTTTATTTTTAAGCTTAATAAAAATTATTTATTGGTGGCTTAATGGTGGAGACACTGATGTACTGTGAGTGTGGTGTAGTACGTTTATTTACTTATTTTACTTCTGCTTAGGATTCCAAATTCATAAAAATTGTGTTCATGTGTGAAGATTATCATTAACAAAACAATTAAGATTAGCTTTTAAATGAACTTATGTTGGTCACAGAGCTTATTTTCTGCTATTATTCAAAAGCCAATAGAAAAATCATATTGGTTTTAACCAAGGGAACAAGGGTGATGCTAATTTCCAGACTGGCCTACAAAATAACTGAAAGTTACTCCTCTCTCTCTCTGAAAGGTCTTACCAGTCTCTCCTCATGCGCTTCTGCTGGGGGCTCATGTCATGACGTGGAGGAGAGAATCTCTCTCGTCTGCCTCTCTCGTAGTCCCGGTACTCTCCTCGACTGCGCCGCTCACGGCCCCGGTCCCACTCTCTTGCCGAGGGCCGTCAGTAAACGACAACCACAAGAAATATATAAAAATGTGCAAACATACAAGCCTTTTGACTAATATCATACCCCAAGAAATTTCAAAAGGAGGACCTGAACTATAAATACCACTTGATGTTACAAATCAGTTAGTTGTGCATACAGTAACACTTTGAGTTTTGTTAGTGATACAAGTTGTAAAGTGTGGTGTTGCATGAATCTGACAAATATATGGCATGTGTGTCTGTATATTTTGTTCTATATACTGTTGACATTTAATTCAGAACTGATTAGAATGTGCCTTGAAATGCAATGTAAGTCGCTTAGGATAAAAGCGTCTGCCAAATGCATAAATGTAAATGTAATTCCCTTATGCAGGTTAATTCCCTCTTCCTCACCTGTCATTCCAGTCATCTCTCCGACGGTCCTCTCTCTCCCGGGAACGGTCATAGTCGCTCCTCTCTCTGCGGAATTTGTCTCTGCGTCTGCGGTCGTACTCGTCATCGCTGTCGCCCATGGTGTTTAAATAAGGTCGAGTATCAGAAGAGGTTTGCTGTGATACACAACAGAGAGGAGATGAATGTTTATTATTGACAGATTGTTTCTATACTCGACTTCACAATGCATAAATCACAATGTGTCACACAAGTGCATCAAAATTACAAATCCTACATTTCCCTTAAAGTGAAAGTTCAAGCAAAATGTTTTATTCTGTTAAAATTTACTCACCCTTAAGTTGTTCCAAACCTACATGAATTGTTTTATTCTGCTGAACACGAAAGAAGATTTTTTAAAAAATGTCAATTTACTTACATACTATTTAAGTTAATGGGGTCCATCAATTGTTTGGTTAACCATATTCTTTCAAATATATTTTGTGTTCAGGAGAAGACACTCACACAGGTTTGGGACTTGAGGAAGAGGAAATGACAGAATTTCATTTTTGTGAACTATCGTTTTAAAACACTGACTTGACACATCCTTTGTGTGTGTGTGTGTAATAGCTTGTGTGCAGATACAGAGAGCACTGTGTATGAAATTAAAAATATAACTATGAATACACAAGTCATTTCAGTAATACAGACTACGCACACAATAGCCAGCGCCATGCGCGCGCGCGTCCCGCTCGTGCCCCGGTAAACCAACCATCAACTTAACCAGAAAAACCAGTGTATAGTAAATTATCGAACATTTTAGATACCCAAAGAACACGTAACGCGCTTATACACAGAATAATCACAGATTAAGAACAAATGGCACGTATTCATACCGGCTCCGTCGAGTTACGTAAAGAGAAAGTCGCTAACCGCAACAAAGAGGGACACGTTCAGACAAACTTGGACAAATGTGACGTTTAACTTTTAGTCAATGTTAAAAAATCAGTGGTAAGACACACAATAATAGTTGTATGTCCAATACTAACCAATAACTAGGTTTAAAAGGCTTTAATCTGGTGAACTCCCGCCAGCCCAGCGCACGACCGTCCTGAACTACAGCAGCGGAAGTGACGAACATATACCGGAACTACAGCGCCACCGTGTGACTGGATGACCGCAGTACTACTGAACAATGGCCTTGGAAAGGTGTATTTCTTATAAATAAAAACAAAACTAATCATTAACGTGAATATAGCCAAAATAGAAACTTTTTTTTTTGGTGGTGGGGGGGGGGGGGGGGGGGGGGTTGTACAAGGAAACTTAAATAGATAATCTTTAAATAATTCCTCTTGCCGATACCTGGGCCTGTTCTACCAAAAATCAACACATAATGTAAAACTAATTTCTAAATTTACTATATGTAGTGAATTTGAGTACACACACACACAATTTTTTTTTTTTTTTTTTTTTTTTTTTAAATCTTATAAAGATTAATCAGAGTAAAAAAATGCAAGTTATGCTATCAAATTCAAAATAAATATAAAAAAAGCACTAAATTTGTGAAATCGATCTTTATTAAAGCACAGACAAACCAAATACTAAGACATTTTCAAATTCATGTTCATTTTTCAGTTCGATAAAACTAATTAAAACTGTTTTGTTTTTTTGTTTAAAAAAAAAAACGGGTATTATTAAATTGTCATTTATTAATAAATAAATTAAATAATTCTTCATTTGTGCATGACTGATGGATTGAAAATGGCGCGCTGGAGCGGAAACCTCCAGATCTCTATATCATATACATCACGTGAGACCCGCTCAATAGAATGCGGATGTAGTCGATCCGTTCATCATACAGATCAGTGACGTCTCCGTGCGGTGCGCCAGATAGAGGAATAATAATCAAACTGAGAGAGACGTGCTTCCTGCAAGACGCAGCAATGGATGTCCGTCGCTACTTTCAAACGTCCAGAGAATGGCTCGGCGTGGCGTGCACACTGTTATTAATCACTGAATCGGTTGTGTGTGACGGTGCAAACGGGAGGAAGGAGCAGGAGTGTTATAATTATGCCGGTGGACACGTTTATCCCGGAGAGGCTTTCCGCGCTCCCGTCTCTGATCATTCCTTACACCTGAGCAAAGCCAAAAGTGTGTTTCGCGTATTTATGCATTTTAAAAGCACATGCTTTTTGTATAACTTAAGTTTAAATGGAAAAAATTGAGCTTAAGGATTTTTCTTAATCTATTAATTGTAAACCAATGTTATTTAGCATGCATCTCTATAACAGCTGTCAATATTTACTAATTAGCCTGTTAGCATTTTCTCTTATTTGATAAATATGTGGAGTGATTTCAAATGAACATCTATTTGATTGCTATATAACTTATTTTGAGGGAATGAAAGTTGCATAAATTCAATATTATGTCTGCATGAAAGTTCACATCAGCGTTTGAGTTATTAATATGTGCGCTGTTTGTTTGTGCAGATCGGGTCTTTCTGACTCGGTTTGTGTTTTTTGATCAATCTTTTAAGGACACGTCATGGTTTAAGACTTGGATCCAAGACAATTTTTTCAGCATGCATTAAGAAGACTGTTGAAGCTCTTAAAGAGACAGTAGTTCATACATGCATATACACAAGCTGAAAGATCTGCATTGATAATGTACTAACCTTTCTGTGTTTCTTTCTTTTCTAGTTTCAAAACCAGCTCCACACTGGGAAGGAACAGCTGTGATCAATGGAGAGTTTAAGGAGCTGAAACTGTCAGATTACAAAGGAAAATACCTGGTTTTCTTCTTCTACCCTCTGGACTTGTGAGTGCCTACATACACTAACGTTACCTGTCAAAAACTGGGAATCATTAAGATTGTTTAATGCATTTAAAATAAGTCTCTTCTGCTCACCAAGGCTGCATTTATTGATCAAAATTACAATTAAAACTGTAATTTTGTGAAATATTAGTACAATTTAAAATGACTCTTTTATATGTGAATATCTGTTAAAATGTAATTTATTCCTGTGATCAAAGCTGAATTTTCAGCATCATTACTCCAGTCTTCAGTGTCACATGATCCTTAAGAAATATATATGATTTGCTGCCTAATAATTTTTTTTTATGGAAACAAATTAATTTTCTTCTATTTTTGATCCCGAAAAATAAAAAGTTCAAAAGAACAGCATTTAATTTAAGCTAGAAATCTTTTGCAATATTGTAAATGCGCACATGTCTTTGTGACTTTAGGTCAATTTAATGCATTCTTGCTGAATAAAAGCATCGATTTATTTTCTTTTATTATTATTATTATTTTTTTTTAACCTTCTTACCACCCAAACTTTTAAATGGTGTTGTATCACGGTTTCCACACAACTGTTTTCCAGCCAAAACTGTTTTCCAACATTGATAATGATCAAATAATTTTTTTGGAGCATCAAATCCTCATATTAGAATGATTTCTGAAGGATCATGTGACACTGAAGACTGGAGTAATGATGCTGAAAATTCAACTTTGATCACAGGAATAAATAACACTTTACTATATATACACACCGATTTGAAAGCGTAATATTGTTTTGCAATATAACTGTTTTACTGTATTTTTGACGAAATAAATGCAGCCTTGGTGAGCAAAAGAGACTTTCAAAAATATAATTATTATAAACTCTTTGCCTGGTGGATTTCTCATGAATCTGATTACACTGTTGTATTATTGATCCACAGCACGTTTGTGTGTCCTACTGAGATCATCGCCTTCAGTGATCGCGTGCACGAGTTTCAGGACATCAATGCAGAGGTGGTCGCTTGTTCGGTGGACTCGCAGTTTACTCACCTGGCCTGGTTAGAACACACACACTCTCTGGGTCTACATATGTGTTTAAAGGGATAGTTCACCCAAAAATGAAAATTAGCCCATGATTTACTCACCCTGAAGCCATCCTACCTGTACATGACTTTCTTTCAGACAAATACAGAGTTATATAAAAAAAATGTCCTGGCTCTTCCAAGCTTTATAATGGGAGTGAATGGGCACTATTTTTTTGAAGTCCATACAAGTGCATCATATCCATCATAAAAGTGTCCCAAACGGCTCAGGGGGTTAATAAAGGTAAATCATGGGCTAATTTTCATTTTTGGGTGAACTATCCCTTTAAGATGATAGAATTGTGTATATGAAATGTTATATAAGTGAGGACTCATTGCAGCTTTTTCTTTTCTTTTTCAGGATCAACACACCCAGGAAGCAAGGAGGTCTCGGACCAATGAAAATCCCTCTCCTTTCTGACCTCAGCCACCAGATATCCAAGGACTATGGAGTCTTTCTTGAGGATCAGGGACACACACTCAGGTACTAATAATCATAATAATTTGTATTTATATAGTGCCTTTCCAACACCCAAGCTCGCTTTATAAAGATAGGTTAAGGAACAGAACCAAATAAACATCAACACCAAAGCACAATACACATCCCATGGGCAGAAAGTAATATACAGAAGTCGCTCACAAAGTTTGGTTAAAGGGTTAGTTCACCCAAAAATGAAAGTTCTGGCAGTAATTACTCTCCCTCATGTTGTTCAACCCCGTAAGACCTTCGTTCATCTTCGGAACACAAATTAAGATATTTTTGATTAAATCTGAGAGCTGTCTCACTCCTTCTCTGATAGGCTTCTTTGTTATTGAAACTTGCCGGTCCAGAAAGTTAGTTATGACAATGTTTAAAATTAGGGGTGGAACGGTACATGTATTCGTATTGAACCGAAACGGCACGGCGTCATGGTTCGGTGCATGAATTTACACAGAGAATACACGGTATAAAAATAAATAAAACTCGCGTGCAAATTAATTAATGTAATGCGGAACTACTGTTAGATACGTGGGTTCTTTAGGAACACCTAATCTGTAGAGAGAGACAGATTAGAGAGAGAGAGAGAGAGGGAGAGAGAGAGAGAGGCGATCGAAAAGGCGCAAAGTGTTTACTTATATTTGTGTGCGTGTGTGTGTGTGTGAGGCGCGGGCGCGATCGAACAGTGGAAACAAAAACATACTCCAACAATTTTGTTGATACAGGACATCATTCAAACTGCAAAGTGTTTAAGTTACTGTTAATTAAAATGAAGGAAAACAAATATATTAATCTGAAATGTAGCAAATAAATTTTCAATTCATTCAGGTACAATTACCAAACATATCTCAAGGTCTTTTTATTAATTTAATTAATAAACTAATTATATAAAACTATTGTCAGTGCACTACAAATAAACTGGTTCTATGCCTTTGCTTTATTAATAAAACTTATTTAAAAAATACAAGTAATGGCTTAAGTAATTTATTTTCCTTTGGTGGTACAGCCTGAGACATGCAGCTTCTGCATTTTTGTTTTGCTTTTCCCTCCATTGTACCGAACCGTGATGTCTGAACCGAGGTATGAACCGAACCGTGACTTCTGTGTACCGTTCCACCCCTATTTAAAATAGTCCAGTGACTACAGTGGCTCAACCTTAAGTTTATCAAGCCACGAGAATACTTTCTGTGTGCAAAAACAAACAAAAATAACGACTTTATTCAACTCCATGTTCTTCTGTGTGTTTCTGAGTGAGTTCACGTAGTGTAACAGCGCAACGCTTCTGGGTTGTACGTCACACGCATCACACACATGACCAGCATCGGCCAATAGTGAGCCTACGTGCTGACGTACAACACAAAAGAACTAGCCATCCTATTTTAAAAGAAAAATATCTTAATTTGTGTTCCGAAGATGAACGAGAGTCTTACGGGGTTGGAACAACATGAGGGAGAGTAATTACTGACAGAATCTTCATTTTTGGGTGAACTAACCCTTTAAAGATGCAAACTAAGAGGGATTCAAATGAATAACATATCCATAACAAGGTACAATTTACAGAAGAAATGTGTTTTTAAGAGGTTTTTGAAGGAGAGAAGGGTGGGTACTTGACGGATGTTTTGAGGAAGAGCATTTCACAACCTGGGAGTCACAACACTGAAAGACCTTGCTCTCATATTCACCAGACTAAACTCAGGGGTGACGAACAATCCCACACTAGAAGAGCGTAAGGCTGAGGGAAGTCAGATAAGTGTGTAGGACCAAGGCTATGGAGAGCTGTGTAAGTGAGGATTAGTACCTTTGAAGTTTATAAGCCAATGAAGGTGATGTGCTCATTCTTTCTTGTGTGAGTGATCAAGCGGGCTGCGGAGTTTAACATATTGTAATTAATTAGGCCAGTAGCAGTTTTAACATTAAGTGACATGACATCTGACGCACAGAAGCCAATGGCACTATGCTTATTGGCACATCCGGTCTTCATTGGCATGTGTCAGTGGATAGTGTCACGGCCAGCTCGTTTCCGACCACAACATAAAGAGGTTTACACATACAAACAAACGGTTTGCATTGCAAGCTTATTTATTTGGAACAAAAATGATCTGTTATAGAAATATAACAAAATGTCTAGGGATTTAAATAAACAAGAGAAAATAATTGTCCAATGGGGTAATAAATGTTGGTGAATAATAGACGAACCAAAATAGAACAAATTGAAGCTACGTTCCCACCAGATGAAGTAACGTTGGGTAAATCAATCCAAACATTTATACTCTCCACCCATCAATTATCCAATTAACAGTAGACAGTTACAGTTAACAGTTTCCATTACAGATTTGCGCAAAACTTTTGCTGGTTTTTTTTGTTGTTGTTTTTTCTCTAAATGTCGACAAAAAACTATTGCGAAATGACGGCGTTTCCATTAACTGATGTTATGCAAATAAAACTTCATTTTTCCTCTCACGATAAGTAAAATCATTCCAAAAACCATGGTAACAGACGTTGGTAGGTTTATGTACTATATCCCAGCCACTGCACTGGCCATTATTATTAATGGACGTATGTGTGTTTTCCAAGCGTTAAAGGGCACCTATTATGACTCTCTTCACAAGATGTAAAATAAGTCTTTGATGTCCCCAGAGTATGTATGTGAAGTTTTAGCTCAAAATACCCAACAGATCATTTTTTACAGCATGTTTAAATTGTAATTTTTTGGTGCTCAGAAAAACGCGCTGTTTTAGTGTGTGCCCTTTAAATGCAAATTAACTGCTGCTGCACGGCACAGGGGGCGGAGCCTCACGAGCTCGCGCTAAGAGCCAGGACAATCTCATCTGATAATATCAGAACAGAAACTCTCAGTAACGCTGTTCATTTCGACTCGGAGTCGGACAATAATGCCCACAGAGCCAGAGAATATATGCTGTATGGACATAGAACAGGTATAGTTTAGTTTAATTATGGTTATAACTTATTTGTCATCTGCTTTTATCCACTAATACAAGCCTGCTGTAGCAAAACCCGTCCGAATGATGACCAAAATATACTGACGAGTTCAGTGAAGTTTATTGTACATCACACAAAAGATGAGCGTTAGTTTTACTCCAGAGAATCTCTGTAAGAGCTGAATAAACATAGTTTAAGAAGTGCGCATTAAAGTCTTATCCATAAACTCTCTCTCTCTCTCTCCCTTTCATTATCAACAACATACACAGCGAAATACACAAAACACTCGTTACAACTAACAGTAAACAAATATACACACCTTTTCAGTGGGTGCTAAATAAACTGGTAAACCTTATATCCGTAAAATGACTCGAAGAGCTGTCATAAAGAGCGCGCTCTCACGTTCATTTCTTCCGTGTCCAGTCACGTTAGGCCTGTTGCTCCGGAGAGTGTAAGCTTGATCACAAACAGTACAGATCCATCCTCGAGTAACAACGGGAGTAAATGAAGACTGCTATGTTCATTCTTACATCCATCAACAACACACCTCAATCGCTTAGGAGACATTCTTGTCTACAGCTGCTCAAGCGTCGAACAATGGCGGACTGTGTCCAGCTCACTCAGGGCGGGTCTAGGCTCAAACTGAAGTGTCACTCAACAGTCGTGGGAGGGGCCTGCTCAATTCTACGTCACATTGCGCCGAATCTGAGGACAGCTCATTCTGAGACAGTGCTTATGATTTATTGAGATTGTAAAAAAACCACTGGGTGGATTTTTATCATTCTAGGGTGGTTTTGCTCACACACCGCCAACACACATTTATGTTCAAACACCATGCAAAAGTGAATTTTGCATAATAGGTGCCCTTTAATGGTAAGGAACGACTGTATTATGACTTATTATGCTGAACATTCAGTGTCACATGCCAATCAAATACAGACACAAATAACACATTTGAAAAATATTACTGACTTTAATGCATTTAATTGATACTTTAAATATCACAAAATTAGGCTATTTATTCAGGATTTTGTGTCACAATTACGTCAGTATAGGTAATCGATTCATCTGTCAGTCACTACTGGAGGAGTCAACACACGACGACATGTCCTCGACTCTGTGTCAGTCAGGTGTCGTGTCACGATAATATCAGTGACTCTATACTATCTATACAGATAGTAATAATATCACTATCCACTGACACATGCCAATAAAGACCGGATGTGCCAATAATCATAGTGACGTGTGCCATTGGCTTCTGTTTCAGATGGCATGTCACTTAATGTTAATACCGCCTCTCACATGTAAAAAAAAACAAAAAAAAAAAACCTATTGATATTTTTCAAAAAGAGTATCGTGATGTATATCGAACCGTGACATGAGGGTATAGTTACACCCCTAAAATCATACATGTTCAGTGAAATATCAGAACTGTGGTTTTAAAGCATGTATTGTAATGTGTTTATTCCCTGCTGTCTTCTAGAGGTCTGTTCATCATCGATGATAAAGGTGTTCTCCGGCAGATCACCATGAACGATCTCCCAGTGGGTCGCTCGGTGGACGAGACCCTCAGACTGGTGCAGGCCTTCCAGTACACGGACAAACACGGGGAAGGTACGGCATTTACTCATACTTTCACATCTGCCATTGCCTTCTTTTTAAACCCCTAGTTTTATCTGAGAGACATTGTTTTAGACTTTAATCAGTTTTAATCTGAATGATAGATTATAAACAGTGTTTGCTAGAGCTGCCAAAGTTAATCAATGTTTATTCTCTTTCAATCCTTAAAATATTTTAGTGCAAATACAGAGTTTGAGATTGATTGTTTGAACTTAAAAACTTCAAAACGGTAGAAAATGGGTTTTCATATTGCTTTACAAGAGTTGTTGTTGTCAACAAACCATTAAAAATACAGTAGTTTTCAAAAAGTGAAATACAGCTTAAATGTAATGATACACAAATATTAGATGAAAAACTTGTAAAACTTAAATTAGAAATGTTGCCTTGGCAACTAAATTAGTTATTTAAATTACTAAAATTCAGTTATAAATTTTAAACTAAGTTAAATGAAATTACTAATATATATATATATATATATATATATATATATATATATATATATATATATATATATATATAACTATTTAAAAAGAAACTAATAAAAATGACTAAAATAACAATTACTGAAACTAAAATTAAAATCTAGACTAGAAATATAAAAATAAAAGCAAATTCAAGATATTAATAAATACTATAACAATAGATAAGTAATACTAAAATAAAACTGGTTCAGGAGTGTAATCAGATGATTTAATTCAGAATTAAAGTAAATGCTTTACTCAACCAACCAGAGAAATCAGTCTTTTTATATATATATATATTTTTATATATATATATATATATATATATATATATATATATATATATATATATATATATATATATATATATATATATATATATATATATATATATATATATATATATATATATATATAAATTTTTTTACATGATTAAATAGTAAAAAAAAAAAAAAAGTAATTACTTTTCCAAGAAAATTACATATGATGATATGCTAAAATGTTGAAATGAAGATCCAGCGCTATGTTTCTCGTGCCAGAGTCCAGTATCTCTTAATCATATTTTATTTAATTGATATGGTTTAAATTCTCTTAACAAATTATTTAACCCAGCAAAAACTTCAGAAGAATTTTATCAAGTCAACCATGAATCCATTTAAGAGTTTTTATCTAGTTTTTAATTTTAAATTGTACTTTTATGGTTTTTTTTATTATTATTACTCGCCATTAAAAATATCCAGGGAAGCTGTCATGGCTTTAAACACCAAATAACCAAAACGTTGTAATATAAATAGCTTATATCATACTTGAATAAGAAGTGTAAGAGCATGCACTGACATAAATGTAAGAGTTGTGTTTGTGGTGTTACTGACTCTGTGTGTGTCTGATATCAGTGTGTCCGGCTGGATGGAAGCCTGGCAGTGATACGGTAAGATTTGATAAGATTTTACCTTGATTTCAGTGTGTGAGTGAGTGCATGTACTGTATGTGTGTTTCTCTGCAAGTATATACAGTGTCTCTGTGTCTCTCTCTCCACACAGATCATCCCAGACCCCGCTGGCAAACTCAAGTACTTTGATAAACTCAAATGAGGTTAATGTTTCACTGGAGGTTTTTGTTCTGGTTTGTGGCCAATCGCTGTTTCCAAAGTGCAGAATAAAAGGAGAGTTTTGATAAACACGTAGTCCGTTCTGTCTTCTGCAATATGTGTCTGAATGTTCGTATGCCTGGAGAAGAACTGGTTTCTCATGTCATAGAAATGTATGTAATATTAGCCATAAACAATAGAAATTCAATTGAGAAAATTCTACCGCTTTCAAAGACAGTTTTTGGGTAAAACTTCACAAAAGGGTCTCATTTGTTGACATTATTTAATACATTAACTAACATAAACCTTTGTTAATGTTGGTTAATAAATGTTAATGTGCATTAACTAATGTTAACAGATACAACTTTGGATCATGAAAATATTAGCAAATGGTAAGATTAATATTAACACGAACTAAGATTAATAAATGCCAAAAGTATATTTGTATTAGGGTTATTATAATTAACTAAAAATAAAACCATAAAGTGTGCTACTTGAAAGAAAATAAATAGTTAAAAAAAAAAAAAAATTATATATTTATATATATATATATATATATAATATTTCAGATAATTGCCAAGGAAGCATTTCTCATTTTCATTTAGTTTAACGTAATGTACTAAAATACTAAATAAGTATTTAAAATAAAATAAAAATGACAAACACTTGTGCTGCTATTGAGGTGTGATACAGGTAAGGTTAGGGACAGGTGTGGTGGTATGGGTAGGTTTAAGGGTGGGTTAAGTTGTAAGGGAAGGGTCGACAATGTAATTACAAATGTAATTGCATACATTAATTACAGCTGTAATTACATGCAGGTATTTTTTTTTAAATATAAGTACAATGTAAAAACATGTATGTACACAATAAGCCTATTGAATCAAATTATTAATTTCAATGTAAGTACATAGTACTTAAAGCCACTTAATTTAAAGTGGGACCAAATCATTAGCCATGGAAACTCTGGTCAAAGGTGTGGGAGCCCTGACAGAAACACATGCATTGACCAGATGTGTCTGACACTAGAGGGGGATATGGTGCAGTTTTTGAAGCACACAACCATCAGTCAATCCTGTCATTAAAGGAGTTTTTCTGAAATGCAAGTAAATCAACAGTGATGCTTTTGCTGCTGCTGTAATTGCAATACATTCTGCAATACAGACTGAATTATTAGTTACATGACTCTGAATAGGAAACATTTGATTATTTTTAAAGGGGTCATGACATGGATTTTTGTATTATTTTATATACACTCACCTAAAGGATTATTAGGAACACCATACTAATACGGTGTTTGACCCCCTTTCGCCTTCAGAACTGCCTTAATTCTATGTGGCATTGATTCAACAAGGTGCTGAAAGCATTCTTTAGAAATGTTGGCCCATATTGATAGGATAGCATCTTGCAGTTGAAGGAGATTTGTGGGATGCACATCCAGGGCACGAAGCTCCCGTTCCACCACATCCCAAAGATGCTCTATTGGGTTGAGATCTGGTGACTGTGGGGGCCATTTTAGTACAGTGAACTCATTGTCATGTTCAAGAAACCAATTTGAAATGATTCGAGCTTTGTGACATGGTGCATTATCCTGCTGGAAGTAGCCATCAGAGGATGGGAACATGGTGGTCATTAAGGGATGGACATGGTCAGAAACAATGCTCAGGTAGGCCGTGGCATTTAAACGATGCCCAACTGGCACTAAGGGGCCTAAAGTGTGCCAAGAAAACATCCCCCACACCATTACACCACCACCACCAGCCTGCACAGTGGTAACAAGGCATGATGGATCCATGTTCTCATTCTGTTTACGCCAAATTCTGACTCTACCATCTGAATGTCTCAACAGAAATCGAGACTCATCAGACCAGGCAACATTTTTCCAGTCTTCAACTGTCCAATTTTGGTGAGCTTGTGCAAATTGTAGCCTCTTTTTCCTATTTGTAGTGGAGATGAGTGGTACCCGGTGGGGTCTTCTGCTGTTGTAGCCCATCCGCCTCAAGGTTGTGCGTGTTGTGGCTTCACAAATGCTTTGCTGCATACCTCGGTTGTAACGAGTGGTTATTTCAGTCAAAGTTGCTCTTCTATCAGCTTGAATCAATCGGCCCATTCTCCTCTGACCTCTAGCATCAACAAGGCATTTTCGCCCACAGGACTGCCGCATACTGGATGTTTTTCCCTTTTCACACAATTCTTTGTAAACCCCAGAAATGGTTGTGCGTGAAAATCCCAGTAACTGAGCCGATTGTGAAATACTCAGACCGGCCCGTCTGGCACCAACAACCATGCCACGCTCAAAATTGCTTAAATCACCTTTCTTTCCCATTCTGACATTCAGTTTGGAGTTCAGGAGATTGTCTTGACCAGGACCACACCCCTAAATGCATTGAAGCAACTGCCATGTGATTGGTTGATTAGATAATTGCATTAATGAGAAATTGAACAGGTGTTCCTAATAATCCTTTAGGACGGTGAGTGTATGTTACTTGAGGTTCACTTTTAAAGTAGTAATTTTATAATAGTGCATATATATATATATATATATATATATATATATATATATATATATATATATATATATATATATATATATGCAGATTAATTTTCTGACGGAATTTTACGGCTTAGCATGTTTTCACTGTTATACAGGGTGTGCTATTACACATTTTCTGAAAGATTACAGAATCTCCAGATCAAAACACAGCTGAAGAAGAAGCAGAATCAAGCGATATCATATGCAAACAGATGCGTAATGTAAAATTGTGCGATCATCAATATAAATCAAAACTGAATGAAATGTCGAGCCAGGACGAGCTACAGGACAGTGAAGCTTTGGGGGTGTTGATGGACTCGATCTACTCCATCTGTGCGTCGATCATCGTTCCGAATCCCATCCAGACTCGGTCTCTGACAAAAATGCGAAAGATTGCATGAAGTTAAAATAAAACATTTTTTTTTTTTTTTTTTTGGCTGTCGTTATGTGCGTATTACGTTGCTTCCTGATATCACGTGCGCATAGCACACATATATAACACATAGCCTAACCTATATTTATATATATATATATTTTATGTCCTTTATGTCCGGTCGAACGATGTATTAATTAAGTTCATATTGGATTATGTTGGTAAAAGGCACTTAGGCCTACCTAACGCTAAAAGATGTTTCGTGCCTCTAACAAGTGCTGTCGATCTTCTCTCTGATCTGAATGGTGTGTGTGAAACACTTGAGTTTTGCCACAGACTCGCCCCGGCGTCTAGAACACAACTGATGCTTTTTCAAGCGTCTCCATACTTGAAAAAACGCGGAAAACGTCTTTTAAACAGGAAATGATGAAATATTTACGTGCATATTTACACCAGGTCTATTCGCACGGGATTAGTATCACCTGAGGTCATTTTTCCGGACCTTTTTACTGAAGGTAAAAGTCGCTGTAATCTTTCCTGACATTGTCCGTGATGATCACTGAGATGCACATTCAGACCGGACTAAAATCACAGAGAAGCTCTGGTGATTATTACTTTACCACACCTCTCCATGTTACACTAGTCCTGTCCGAATAGGGCTTAGTAATCGCAAACAAACTATTCGCCGATGTCATATGCAAATAAATGTACGTGTGACATCATAGATCCTGCAATATCCAAACAAGCCGTTTTTGGAGCTTGATTAAACAAATGCTTTGTTTATGGAGGACGTTTTAAGCTATGAATCTTGCAGGATGTTTTAATGGTATAAAAACCTCTTATATCTCACAAGATCAAGGCCAGTTTGATTTCTCATGTTATGACCCCTTTAAGGAAAGGCCTCTGTTAGTGAAACATGCGCATGCGCAGAAATGTCACACTGTTAAAGACTAGATAAGGCTGTTATTGACCCCGTCCCAGACAGATGCTAAGGCTAAAGTGCAAACATAACTGCCAGACAATAAAGTTGTGTTAAAGCTTTACGTTGAGTAAAGCGCATGCAGTTTTGCTGCAGTTTCAGTATTACTCTTTACTAGAACTGAACTAGTGCTTTAGAATAGATTATCATTTTAAGTATGTACTCTGTGATGTATATTTATGTAATATTTGGGTTTCCATGGTCAGAAAATCTGGAATTTTCAGGAAGTTGCAAAGACCAAACAGATAAAATCAAAAGTCATAAAAGTCATGGATATTTCTATGCATATATTTTTTTCCAGTGTGATCGAGTAGACATTGTATCGAACACATTTTTTGTTTCAAGTTATAAAGTGTTAAAAAACTTCCTCCAGTAAGCACAAATGACTATATAAGTCGTGGATATTCATGCAGGAACCCTCTAATGCTTATAATGTAGGGGAAATAAACTATAGCCTGGTGTCTTGCAGTGTTTGAATGGCATTTCAGACCCTCTTGCATTCATGGACGAGACGTACTGCGAACAAATTTGTATCCAAATAGTTTGTCTTTTGTTTTTGCAGCACAATTTATATATATGATAATACTCCATTATGAATGTCAAAATAGCCAGAACAAATAGAGCAGTGTCTTTGTAACACGATGGCTGTGGAGAATTGCTCCCAGACCTGATTTTACTTCACTAGACTGTGTTTTGGTTTATGCAGCAAAGGTCAATCACATGTTTGGGTCAAAGGTGTAATGCGAAAAGTTTTCCACGAAAAATACTGGCAGTGTCATGTGTCAGGAACAATGGAAAAATCTGCATATGAAGTTACTCAGTGCAGGAAATTCTGTTGTAATATTAGTCGTTAAATGCATTAATATGTCATCCAGTTGCATGTGCAAACATATTTTTCCATCGTCACACCCGTTTATTTTTAACATCTTTTTGCGTAAAGCGCATCAGAAAGAATTCTCCAGAAACACTTCCTGATGATCAGCATGAACTGTGATATCACTGAAGATGATGTTAATAATAGAAAATAAATGTTTTTCTGTAGCAAACCAACTGTCAGTCAGGTTGTGTTAAAAACACACAAGAGCAAATCATGGCAAAATACAAAGACAAACTCACGGCAAAACACTCCACCAACCTCCTCATGCACATTAGCCCTGATTTATTAAAACTTTGCATATATAAAATCATGTGCAAACCTGACTTAACGCACAAATTATGCTGATCTATTTATAGTGTTTTTAATAGGATTTAAATGGGTTTTTATAAGCTTTTGCAGATTTCCCTCAACCATCATTTATATTCATGATGTGCTTTTGGTTATAAATATAAATCATGATGTTTAAACCTATTTTGTTTTGTGAATTTTTGAAAAATGTTTTTAAATTTTTTTTTTGATTTTGAATTTAATTTGGATTACTTTTATTGACTGATATTTGACTTTGTGATCTGACTATCCACTTATTGATTAGCAAAAGTGTTAATTGTTTATTGCTGATTTTTGAGTAAATATTATGTAAAATAAGTGTTCATTTTAATGCACATTTAATTTTTCTGACAGTATTAGTGTATTATTATGGATATACTGACCAGTCTGCTCTCTAGATATGGCTTGACAATTCATTTTTACATATAGGCCTATCTGCAATAAATAATGTAATTGTCAAATATGAAATGTCTACATCTGGCTATATGTGCAATTTTAATTAAGTTAAATTAAATTAGTGCAAATTAAAACAAATGAATTGGTCCACTTTATTAGGTTAACCAGGATTGTTATGTATTACATGACCTGTATAAATATATTGATAGCATGTTCATAAACTGGAGATTATCTTTCCAGAATGGTAAACATTAACCCATGTTGATTTGAGTGAACAAACAAGCCCCAGTTTTCAGGAAGAACCAGTTTATGTTCCACTGGGAGTGGCCTGAAAGTTTCCGCCCCCTTTGAGCATCAATAAAAGGAGGAACCGTCCCGACTGTGAGCACAACTGAAAAACCATCAGAACAGCCTCTGGATGCCTTTCCAAGCGAGAGAGAGCCGATCTCTGACCTGTAGCTGAGGCCAACCCTCTGAGAAGCGGATGAAGAAACAAATCTTACTACTTTTCACATACAGAGGACTAGTGAGCAAAGGAAAAAAGAGTAAAAGAAGAAAATGGCCAATTTTATATTACGGAAAGCCGAGCCCAAGGACGTGACTGACATACTGCGACTCATAAAGGTGATTAAACCTGACTGATGCTGTGTTAATACAAGATACTGACGATAAAGATGTGTTTTTGAGCTCAGATGTGATGTTGAGATCTGAAGAGTTTCAGTACTAGTTAATAGAAAAATAATAATAAAAAACTAACTTTAGCTGGAAAATAACTTTAGTAAAGAACCGCTATAAAGCCAAAACAATCTCTGTTACCTTAAATTATACGCTTATCTAAAGCTGCTTTGAAACAATCTACATTGTTAAAAGCGCTATATAAATGAAGATGACTTGACTTGCTGTCAAATCGATTAATCGCGATTAACCGCATCTAACATTAAAGTTTGCAAATATGTGTGTGTGTATATATACAAACTTATGTTAGATGTGATTAATCACGATTAATCGATTTGACAGCACTACTAGTTATTAATCCTAACTTCATAATTTTTAACCTGAATATGTATCTTTTGTATTAGGAACTGGCAAAATTTGAGGAAATGGAAAATCAAGTTATTCTGACTGAAAAAGGTAAGTACACTGACTGTCAGAAGTCTGGAATAATTAAGATTTGTAAAAAAAAATTGGGAAAATGTCTCTTCTGCTCACCAAGGCTGCATTTATTTAATGAAAATACAGTTAAGACAGTAATATGGTAAAACATTACAATTAATGATTTCTGAATGATCATGTGACACTAAAGACTGGAGTCATGATGAAAATTCATGCTTTGATCACAGGAATAAATTACATTTTACTATATATTCACATAGAAAACTGCTATTTTAAATTGTAATAATATTTCACATTTTTACTGTGTTTTTGATCAGAAGTGAGCTGAAGAGACTTCTTTTTAAAGCTTTTTGTTATTCCAGCTTTTGAACGGCAATAAATGCAATAACTTTCAGAGTTTGCAGCTTCTGTTACGGTCTTGTAATTGCTGTTTTGCTCCTGTAGATCTCCTGGAGGACGGTTTCGGAGATCATCCCTTCTATCACTGTATAGTGGCTGAAGTGCCTAAACAGCACCAGAGCGCCGACGGTAAGACTGAGCCTGGACAAACTCTGCGTTTCAATGCACTGTATGTTGTGTTGTTCTGCTTTTTTTTGTCCCCCCCAAATCAGGTTGAAGTGAGCACACCAGGAGTGTGTTAAACTCTCACGGACGCTCGGGTTACCAAAAGTGTTTCTGTGCATAATGACGCAAAACAGTGTTTGGTAATACTTTGCATTGCAGTGCCCATGTTACATATTAGTTCACCCAAAAATGAGATTTTAGGAACATTATAATGATGTACACTCCCAAAAATTATTTTCGTACTCAGTATTCCAGTGCAAAACCACTAATTATCTTAAATTACTTAAGATATTAAGTCTTATTTTTTTCCTGAAGAATTAAAAAAAATTAAGTGAGTTTATGCTTAAAACAAGAAAAAATATAGGGTCAGAACAATACTAGTACCGGTATAGACTAATTCAAATAACTAATTCAAATAGAACACAAGATATTTGCTCTTGTCACTTAATTTTGATACATTTTTTCAGAAAACAAGTCATTTTGCTGCTCATATGCATCTTGATTTAAGAATGTTTAGATATTTGAACTGGAAAATGAGTCAAAAATACATCATTTTCTGTGGTGCAACAACTTAAACTTGGGTCTGTTTCTACCGTTTGACTACATGTATAGTTCATATTGGGATTTTAGTCCTTTTTTGTGGCTGTTGAAAAGAGTTGCATGTAAAATTTGGTTTAGAATGACATATGAGGGTGAGTAAATAAGGCCAGAGTTTCTTGTTTGGGTGACCTCGCCTATTAATTGAAGCAACACTGTAACATGAGCACTGGAATATAAAGTGTCTTTTTTGTGCATCTGAACATTCAACACAGAGAATTTCAGTTGTTTGACAATTGCCAAGAACGCTTATCCAATCCCCCTCTGTAATTTATTGTCTTCAGGCTACAGTCTCTTGCTTCGCCATGTACATTGCCCGTGGCGTGTACATGGATGGGCGGGGAGGTAACTGAAAGATCGGTTACAATAGTGTAACATATACAATAAACCAGAGGTAAGGTCCACAACAGCTGGGACGTCACCAGCCTTACACACACAACAATATGCCCAGAACTAACAACTTTCTTTCAGATGGATCATATGGATTTGTTACCATACTCACACCTAGAGATGAGAATTGCAAGGAATGATCGATTCCATTATTGAATCTTTTAG